>NC_086117.1:28467483-28770513 GCF_963921235.1 Mobula hypostoma
ATTAAGAATCAGAATCAGGCTTACTGTCACTGACATATGTCGTGAGATTTGTTGTTTTGCAGCAGCAGTACAATACCCAAGGATTACGATAAATTATAGTAGGAAAGGGAAAAAAATAGTGCAAGAGAATAAAATAGTGTAGTAGTGTTCTTGAGCTCATGGATAACTAAGAAGTCTGATGGCAGAGGGGAAGAAGCCGTTCCTAAAACACTGAGTGTGCACCTTCAGGCTCTGGAATAATTGGATTTATAATTTCACCTAAAACATAACAAATATACACTGTGACCTAATCAGACCTGTGGCAAGGAGGAGAAAGAATTGCTCTCCCATGTTCTACAGATTAGGAATTAAAAACAAAAGTTAAAATCCTTCCCGATTCATATTATCTGGTTATTAACTAAAAATAGTTCATGTAGACTGAAATTATTGATCCATTGCAGTTCCATAACCTATCTCCTGGTAGTTGCATTGTACACTTGAACTACATTTGGGCTGAAGAACACTCTACCCTAGTGACACACATAACAGTTGCTGGTGAACGCAGCAGGCCAGGCGGCATCTCTAGAAAGAGGTACAGTCGACGTTTCAGGCCGAGACCCTTCGTCAGGACTAACTGAAAGAAGAGCTAGTAAGAGATTTGGAAGTGGGAGGGGGAGGGGAAGATCAGAAATGATAGGTGAAGACAGGAGGGGGAGGGATGGAGCCAAGAGCTGGACAGTTGATTGGCAAAAGGGATACGAGAGGATCTTGGGACAGGAGGTCCAGGGAGAAAGAAAAGGGGGGGGAGGGGGGAGAACCAGAGGATAGGCAGCGGGTATAGTGAGAGGGACAGAGGGAGAAAAAGGAGAGAGAGAAAAAGAATGTGTGTATATAAATAAATAACGGATGGGGTACGAGGGGGAGGTGGGGCATTAGCGGAAGTTTGAGAAGTCAATGTTCATGCCATCAGGCTGGAGGCTACCCAGACGGAATACAAGGTGTTGTTCCTCCAACCTGAGTGTGGCTTCATCTTTACAGTAAAGGAGGCCGTGGAATGACATATCAGAATGGGAATGGGACGTGGAATTAAAATGTGTGGCCACTGGGAGATCCTGCTTTCTCTGGCAGACAGAGCGTAGGTGTGTACCCTACCCTAGTGGTTGGATGTCCCTAACCCCAATACCCACACTCAATGACTCTGGCCATCTTGCCCTGTTCCTATAAAGCAGTGATGTACCACTTTTCAATAACTTATCCAACTTCTTGCTGAAAGTTATTAATGAAGCTGCTGCCGTCATCATTACAAGCAAGGCATTCTGGACTCCTGCAAATTGCTGCAGCTCTCCTTCTTGGTTTGTTGTTAGTATTTTTCAGTTTCTCAGAGTAAGTGTCTGTGGATTCATTGCGCTCAGATCATAAGCATCTTCATTGGCTGCTGCCTATTCATAGACATACCTGTGGACTGTGGCCTCCATAACCCATGCTGTGAGATGACTGGATGGATAGTGTGTGTGGACCCAATGGCGAGCTGATAACTGAGAAGGGAGAGCCCAGTCCATTCATTGGAGAGTTCAAAGTGCTAATGGGTGAATGAAGCTGACCCGGGGAGCTGATTGAGGGGCTGGCTCCCGACCCCATCATCTGAGGGTGAAGAGAAGGTGCATTCATGGCTGCTCCAGAGGAATCGCAATTCATGGGTTCATTCACTTGTGCTGAAGAGTCTGTAAGAAAATCAGATAATTTAAAATACTGAAATAAAACAGAACACTACCGTTATTATGTAATTCAGCTACACATTCTTCAACATCCCATAACACGACAGAAATGCATAAAGCAGGAATTAGTTACAATTTTACGAGTCTCAGCATTCCTTAATACGATGAAGTCCTTCTGCTACCGAAGTGATTGGTCAGATTTGAAGCATGATTGGCAGGAACAGGATGATTGCTGTTCAATATGCTGTATTACCCAAAAGGAGTTGACCATCACATCCAGCCTACGAAAAGTGAATCGTGTGCAAGTAAAGGAAGTGGTGTGGGGTACCTTAAACTCTTTGTACGAACATAAATGGGATATTCTGTGCACCGCATACTAAAGTTAGCTCAAGTTATAAAGTGAGGAAACTACAGTTGCTCCTGAAATATGTTAGTACTCATAAAATTATTCACAACAAACGTCAAGAGGAAGATTTTGATAAAGCAGACATCAAGCCACAGTTCCAGACATTAAACTGATGCCAGTTAGCATGAGTGTATAGCAGAGCGAGAGAAAGTAATCAAAACACTAAATGGCAGGGATCACGGAATCAACGACAGATAACTAGTTTGTTTATAGTGCTATTCAAATTCCCTGATCATCCCAAAGTGCTTCACAGGCAATTAACTTCTGCAATTATTGTTATGTGACTATTAGCAGACAAGAGCAATGAGGTGCATATTTCTAGCACACAAGTTTATGAAGGAATATTGACCAAGATGCTGGAAAAACTTCCCTTATTTTCGCTGAATCGTTCCTGCTGGACCTTTACAAGGAGATAGTTTCTGGGTGTAATGCCTTGTCACAAAGATGGCACTCACTCAGATGTTCCCTCCAAAAATTCACCAATCCCTGAGCACTAGCCTTCTGGCAATACAGTCCCACTGTACTGCTTCACAATATTTATCCCTCTGATCATCACTAAATAGAACTGGTAATTATCTCATCGGTATTTGTGGGACTTCTCCATATGTTAACTCACTGCGATATTTTAGACATCACGGCAGGGACTACACTTCAAAATTATTTAATTGGCTCTAAAGGCTCTGATACATCATGAGTTCTGTCCAGTTATTTATGCATGCAATTATCCAATTGACTTCAGCAAATCACACTGCAGCAACACAAGGCACAAAATGCCACCAACATTCGGCTTATTGCTACGCTGAATGCTCTCACCACCCACAAAAACTATGTTGTTTCCATCAGTGAGGAAGGTGTGATTTCACCCAAAAGGCGAAAGGGAGACACGGATCCCATAGCAAATGCAATGTAGTCAGGACAGATTTCAGGTGCAGAAATACTACACGTTTACATCAGTAAGTAGGAGAAGAAAGTATACATTGTAATAAGCAGTCAATCACACCAAAGAGTGTGTAACAGTTACTAATGAATGCCTGTCCTATGTACTAATTTAATGTAAGAGAATAGTGTTGGTCAATACCATCACCAAACCCTTCTACAGCAGGTACAGCATGGGTTAAGGAGCAAAATTCCCTCCATGTTGAAGTTGAAATCCTGACCAAAAAAAGAGATGGAGAGTATAAGCAGGTCAGACTATGAATGGAACAAGAATACCAGTGAACTTACCTGGTATGGACCTTTGGTTAGATCAGTTTCAATGAAGGGTCCACAGCTGAATTTCTCCACAGATGCTGTCTTACCCAAGATTCTGTAACCACAGCAAAAGGCTTTAATTACTTCACCTTGCCATGATCTCATCTGCTTAGCACTAGAACAACCAGACCTTCATAAGACCATAAGACCATATGTCAAATTCCTGCCAGCAGCTTACGAGTCATGTAAACCCTATCCCTCTGTGCATCCGTGTTTTTCTCATGCACACCATTTTTGTTCTCTCTTCAAGAAATTCTCTCAGTCTATCACTGCAATATCCTGCATTCCCTTCTATGACCAATCTCATTTACTTATAGAAAAAAAACACCACAGATGTTGATTCAAATAGATGTTGGGAGGTTAAACAGCAACTATTGAGACAGAAACAGAAAATGTTTCAGATGGTGCATTACTGCAGCCAAAAGCGCAATGCTTTAAAGCATATGCTGTAAGATAGGGTCCAATTACCACCACTGCCCAGAAGGAGTTTGGACATTCTCCCACGACCATGAGGGTTTCCTCTGAGTGCTCCAGTTTCCTCCCATTTTCCAAAGACAAACAGTGAGTTGTGGGTATGCTCTGATGGTGCCCAAAGCATGGGCCTCCCAGCACAATCTCATTGATTTGATTTGATGCAAATGATGCATTTCAATGTATGTTTTGATGTGTATATGACAAATAGAACAAACCTTTAATCTCTTTAAACCTCAAAGAACATTACATTGGTTTCTCTCTCCACAAATGGCCCCTGACTGACCAAATATTTCCTGCATCTTATTTTTCTTTTAACATTTTCTCATAATGTGTTGCTCTTCAGGCTTTCAGTCTGATTCAATCTGACTGCAATGTTGCCTTCTATTTAACCTGTTCAATGACTAACGATCATAAAACTCACTCTAACAAACAACATGTTGTATTGTTTTGTCAGTATAAAAATGAAGCTCACATAAGTATTTGCCCCTTCTTTCCATACCAAGCATAAAAATTTGAGCTCACGATCTTATCTCAATGACAGAATTGATGGTTTTGTGGCCAGGTTTGTGGATGATGCATTGAAAGGTGGAGGGGCAGGTAGTGTTGAGGAAGCAGGAAGTCTGCAGATGGACTTGGACAACTTGGGAGAATGGACAAAGAAATAGTAAATGGAAAACAGCGTAACAAAGTGTATGGTGATGCACTTTGGTAGAAGGAATAAAGGCATTGACTATATTCTAAATGGGAAGAGAATTTAGAAACTGGAGTTGCACAGAGACTTTGGGCTCCCATTGCAGGATTCCTTCAAGGTTAACTTTCAGGGTGAATCAGTAAGGAGGTAGGAAGACAAATGCAATAGAAGATAAGAGCAAGGATGTAATGCTGAGACTTCATAAGAAGTTGGTCAGACCATATTTAGAGTATTGTGAGCAATGTTCGGCCCCATATCCAAAGGTGGGTGTGCTGGAATTGGAGAGGGTCCAGGGAAGAGAATAATCTCAGGGATGAATGGATTAATATCTGAGGCGTTTCTGATGGTTCTGGTACTCCCAAGAGTTTAGAAGGATGAGAGGGGGATCTCATTTAAACCGATTGTATATTGTAAGGCCTAGGTGAAGTACTGGCAGAGTCTAGGACCAGAGGGTACAGCCTCAGAATACAATGATATCCTACTGTAACTGAAATGAGGAGTAATTTGTTCATCCAGAGGGTGATGAATCTGTGGAATACATTGTCACAGATGTCTATGGATGCAAGGTCATTTAAAGCAGAGGTTGAGTTTCTTGATTAGTAAGGGTGTCAAGGTTACCAGGAGAAGGCAGGAGAATGAGGTTGAGAAAGAAAATAAATCAGCCATGGTCAAATGACAGAGCAGACTTGATGGGCCAAGTGGTTTAATTCTGCTCCTATGTATTCTGGCTGACTTTGATTATGTGGATCTGTGGTGACATTCTCAACTTGGCAGTAAGAAATCACCAGTTCAATACACAATTCGGGGAGCAATGCATTTAGAGGAACTATCTTCAAATATTTAATATCAGACAGGGAACTTTACCCCGGTACCATGAGGAAAAGAGAAAGAAATATCCCCAGGGGGAGGGAGAGATGATTTTGGATCTCCCCCTCCCCCTCCCACTTTCAAATCTCTTACTAGCTCTTCCTTCAGTTAGTCCTGACGAAGGGTCTCGGCCCAAAACGTCGACTGTACCTCTTCCTAGAGATGCTGCCTGGCCTGCTGCGTTCACCAGCAACTTTGATGTGTGTTGCTTGAAATATCCCCAGATTCATTTTCAAACTCTGTCATTAATTGCCAATTAAATTATTTGTGGTTTCTACATGGTAGAAAACAGCATTTACTGAGAAAAATCAAAATTTATTGAAAATAATTTGAGAAGAGGAACACCAAGATAGTCTTTTATTTTACTTTGAGACAAGAATAAGAGTTTCCACAGAAAGAACTGGACATCCCATCCAAAAGCCTGGCTGCACATAAAATAAATTAGGAGAGAATTTTTAACATTATACTGTTGCCTGTAACCTGACAGGCCTGTGTCAAACAGGCAAGGAATTCCATTTAACGTAACCTGGGCCAGATTACCCAATGGAATTTTTCTAGCTATTTTTGAGATACCCCACAGAACAATTCATCTGAAGAGATTATAGTCACCTCCAGCAAAGAGGCCAAGAATATCAGGTTACGTAGTTCCAGACAGGCTCCAAAACCGCCCACGCTACCAGGCATCAGCAGAGAAACAAGAGAGGAATTGTTGACATAAATTTGGCAGGACCAGCAACTCCAGGACCACTGAGAACTGAAGAGAGTTGTTTGGAGGGGGTGCAGAAGACTTGCAAGGCATTCAACTGTGAACAAGTACTGCACTGCACCAACACGCAGAAAGCAGCCTCAGGATTTAAACAGAAAATCCCCCAATCCTAATCCTTCTCGAAGCAGAGACAAGAGAAGCTTTGTAAAGCCAGTCTTCTGCAATGATGCACGGCTGCAGCTGACAGGTGACAAGAAGATTAATGTGATGAAGCAGTAAAAAATTCAGGTTCTGATGAGTTTGATATATTCCCAACAAGCCCACAGGGATGTCCTCAAATTCTGTTTTATCCAAATAATCTTGGAGCCCAGCTGGGACTGTTTTGCAAGGGAGCGGTCATGGAAACTGTAGAACTAATATTTAATATTTGACACAGGCTTCTTTCTTTTTTTTTCTTTTTAAATCTTTTTATTGAATAAGTATACAAAAAGGTAAACCATATAAACATTAATACAATGTTAAAATATAATAGAATTCCAGAAGGTATCAATACCAAAAAAAAACTACAAACAATTTAATTTAAACATAAAAAACCAAGATAACATAATAGTATACTAAATTTTATATATATATCAATGGAAAAAAAAAGAAAAAAAAAACCCCCAAAAAAAACCCACCGTGCAACTAACTAAAAGCAAAGCAAAGCAATGGGCTAACTTGAAACCAAACAGAGTTAAACTTAAAATCACGTCCTCAATCCCGACCTCCTTTAAAAACAGTGAAAAAAGACAAGAAGGGTGACACAGGCTTCACGAGCAGACTGAGTGTTAATAAGCATCAGATTTTAAGGGCGGGAAGGATACTGAGAGGCACCAGAATTGCAGGCAATGTGAGGTAACATTAAAAATGAAAACAAATATGCTCACCTTAAATGTCACTGAGACCACATCAATTACAAAAAAAAAGTAATATGCAGATTGCAAATATAACCCTGCTCAAAGAACCTGCAGTACTGAATATTGAACGTAATCCAACTTTTACGTCCTTATTTCCAACTCTATTCGGAAATTTCCCAAAAAGACAGGATTCATGGCCACCAACAAACTTTAAGTGCTTCATGATCATCCACCAATGTAGTCCCAGTACATAAATTGCTGTACTATGGCTTACATAAGAACCAAATGCAAAAGTTCATTAACACTCTGCATTTACATCATGTTTAACACAGTGTAAAGTTAAAAGATCCTTCATAGCAGCACAGTGTAACAAAATACAAGGCAAATAAAAACTCTGTCAAAGAGGAAGCTTTAGGGAGGTATTTCTAGAACTCTCAGCTTTGTAGTTAAAGGTACAACTAGCAATGCAGCAACAGAAATAAGCAACGTGTGTAGAAACCAGACTTGTGAAATATCTTGGGACAGTTTATATACAATGTCAAATCAAGTTATTACAATATGTGCAAGGTTTCAGAATTTAAAATTCAGCTCTGGTCAGTTATCCCAGTAAAATGTTCACTGGCCATATTGAATACCCATTTTTCCTAATGATAGTTGAATCACTGCTCTGATAGTTAAGAGCTAAAGGTAGACAGAAGATGCTGCCCAGACTGTGCAGGCAAAGCTTTCCTGATAGTGAATAGTAAATTTGCCTATTCAGAAGCCTCCCTAAAGAGTTGCTTGCCCTCCAGTCAGTTGCCAAACTGCAAATGGGGTGATCTCAGCAAAATGAATTATGTCTATACTCCTTGTCTGGGGCTTCACTAGGTCAACTCATTCTGAAGCTATCAATCAGAAGTGTCTAAAAATCTCTTTAGACTTGCAACAAAGAATTAATAGAGAAATACATTTGGTAAATATTATCACATCACCATTAAAAAGCTCAATGGAAAAAAAAGAGTTGGAGTAGCACTTTATTTTTAATTTTTGTCCCTACTTCAATTACAATTTCAAAACCTTCTCCAACCACCAGAGAAGAAAAAAAATATTTTTCCAAAGAAACAAGCTGATCCTTGAGAAGGTTCAGTAGCTGCCAACCACTCTGAACTTTCCATAAACAAAGGGCTTGTGAAAGCTCAGGCTCAGTGAAGCTAAGATCCAAAGTAATGAAAGACGTCTGTGGAATGTGTCCCCTCTGGTAAAGTACAACAGCCAGAGGGCTCCTCTTCCCTTCTTCCTCCTCCCTTATGACCCTGCTCTGAGCTCAGGAACAGTGTACATGATTACTAGGAAGTTGTCCATATCGAACGGGAAGAAATATTTTGGGAAGTTCAAAAAAGTAGGCTGAGGTAAGTGAGTAATAAAGAGCAAGAGAAGGGGCCTTGAGATGCAGATGGAAATGGGCAGGGGAGAGAAGAAAATTATCACTTTAAAGTTTCCTGTATTGTTTTAGTTAAATAATACAGGTATTAATTGGTATCTCGGTACTCAATGCAGATACTTTCAACACTTTTTATTCTCAAAATCACATAGTTTCTTCAGTGGAACATCCTACACCATTCCCTCTTGTCCCCTCCACTGTGCAATATTCCCTCAGCACTGCTCCTGGCGGTGCCACACTACAAATATCAGAGTTGACCACGAGCTCAGGATGTGGAGTAGTGCTATAACCTAACACCTTGTGACTCTAAGGTAAATATTCTCAACAACACTTGAAACCTAATCTTTGGCCCACAATTTCAGATCCATCATAAGATGAGTTTGCATTGTGAGCACTGTTTCAGATCCCTAAAGATGCCATTATTGCCCTGGAAGACAACAAGCTGGTCTGTGAACGACTCAAGTGTAGCTCCATAACAACCATAACATCGTGTAGCTGCTGACTCCAGGAATGTCAGTCTAAACCACAAGATATTATATAACTCCATTGCTATTTTCAAGGAACCCAGGGCAGGAGGTCAAACCTCTCAAGTTCAGTAAGCTGAGGTTTCCTGGTTCCCAAAGTCCCAGAACACTACAGTGCAAGTCAGCCACTTTCATCCAAGCAGACTGCAATCAGAAACAACTTCTACTTTCAAGCACCTTTTACCACCTCAAGGCACCTCAAAACACTTTACAGGCAATGAAACACTTTCTGATGTCACAACATGAATGGATTTTGCTGTCTACCATGGCAACAGACAGAATCCAGCATCTGCAGTCTCTGTCTTCTTTGCCTCAGTAGCAGTCTATTCGTTTTTACTGGAAACATATTTACATAGAGCACTGTAGCAGGAAAGCAGCATCCATTATCACGGACCCCTACAATCCAGGCGATGCCCTCTTCTTACTGCTGCCATCAGGAAGGTTGTACAGAATCCTTAGGACTCACACCATCAAGTTCAGAAGCAGTTTTTATCCCTCAACCATGAGGCTCTTGAGCCAGTGGGGATAACTTCACTCACCCCATCATTGAACTGTTCCCACCTATGAACTCACTTTCAAGGACTCGTCATCTGTCCTTAATATTTATTGCTTATTTATTTATTTAATTATTATTTCTCTTTTTTTCTTTTGTATTTACAGCTTGTTGTCTTTGGCAGATTGGTTGTTTGTCCATCCTGTTGGGTGTGGTCTTTCATTGATTCTATTATGTTTCTTGGATTTACAATATATGTCCGCAAGAAAACAGAACTCGGGGTTGTATATAGTGACATATACGTACTTTGATAATAAATTTACTTTGAACTTTATTCAAATAACTTAGTTACTTTCTTTCAAAGTTTAATTAATGGATATTATTTGACCCATTATTAACCACTACAGTATATACAAGTAGTTCAAGACAGAGTGCACCTCTCTTTTAATATTTAATCTGTGGTTCAGAAAGTTCTAAGGGTATTCAATGGATTCTGGTCTCCTTGTTCATTTTTGGCTGGTAAATACTTTGGTTCTGAAGGAGTCCTGGGCCTGAAACTTTAGCTATTTCTCCACAGATGCTGTTTGACCTGCTGAGCCTTTCCAGCTTTTTCTGTTTTTTATTTCACAATTCCAGCAGCTGGTAAATCCCAAGTTTCAGATATCTTCTCCTGTACTTCACAGGTCACCATTTAATTCCAGATGTAAGAAGTAGACTCACAGTACATTCAGTGGCACTTCATTGGGTGCATAGTTCTAGTACTGGGTAGGACCTCTCTTTGCTCCCATAACAGCATGAATTTTTTGTGGCATGGTTTCATCAAGGTGTTGGAAAGATTCTTTAGAGATTCTGGTCCATGTTGACATGATAGCATCACACAGTTGTTGCAGATTTGTCAGCTGCACATTTATGAAGCAAATCGCCCATTCCACCACATCTAAAAGGTACTCTATTGGACTGAGTTCTTGGTGACTGTGGAGGCCGTGTTATACACTGAATTCAATGGCATGCTCATGGATCATCTTGAGATAATGTGTGCCTGGTGACATGGTGTGTAATCTTGCTAGAAATAACCATTCGGAGATGGGTAAACTGCAGCCAGAAAGGAATGCACATGGTCAGCAACAATAACTCAGGTAGGCTATGGCATTTAAACAATACTCATTTAGAAACATAAAGAAACTACAGCACAATATAGACCCTTCGGCCCACAGAGTTGTGCTGAACATGTCCCTACCTTAGAAATTACTAGGCTTACCTATAGCCCTCTATTTTACTAAGCTCCATGTACCCATTTAAAAGTCTCTTAAAAGACCCTATCGTATCTGCCTCCACCACCGTTGCCGGCAGCCCGTTCCACACACTCACCACTCCGAGTAAAAAACTTAAGGCTGATTTATACTTCTGCGTCAAATCGACGCCGTAACCTATGCAAGTGGCCTACGTGCGTTGAGAGCATTTATACTTGTGCATTGGTGTGTCTGCGTCGTTCTGCAATTCACGCACATCACACATGCGCACACACCTGCCCATGCAAGGCTTCATGGTCATGGTAGTCTTTCTCGGGGTAAACAAGTTTAAAAGCAAGCGTCTTTTTTTCGTAAAAGCGAAATGTGTCCTCCATAAGTTGGGAGGTCTGTAAAGCTTTATGGAAAGCATTGCAGCCAGAGCTCCTTCCCTACCCTTCAGTCGCCACAGCTGTTGTGGTCTGTGTTGGCGCGACGCGTAGTTACATTTTGGGAGAGGTGCGCGTCAGGCTACGGCGTAGGGCTCCGCATAGGCACGGCATAGGGTTCGCGGCTACACCGTCGATTTGACACAAAAGTATAAATCAGCCTTTTCCCTTGACATCTCCTCTGTACCTACTCCCCAGCGCCTTAAACCTGTGTCCTCTTGTGGCAACCATTTGAGCCCTGAGAGTAAGGGGCTTAACGCGTACCAAGAAAATGTTCCCCACACAATGACACCATCACCACCTGAACCGTTGACACAAGACAGGATGAATCCATAGTTTAATGTTGTTTAGACTAAACTCTGACTAAATGTTGCAGCACGAATCAAGATTCATCAGCCCAGCCGATGTTTTCTTAGCTGACAGGACTGGAACCCAGTTTGGTCTTCTGCTGCTGTAGCCTATCCAGTTGAAGGTTCAAGGTGTTGTACATTCAGAGATGCTCTTCTGCACACCACTTTTAACAGCTTCCTGTCATCTTGAATCAGTCTGGTCATTCTCCTCTGACCTCCCTCATTAACTAGGCATATTCACCCACAGAACTGCCACTCACTGATGATTTTTGTACCATTCTCTGTAAACTCTAGACACTGTTGTGTGTGAAAAACCCAGGAGATGAACAGTTTCTGAGATACTCAAAACACCTCATCTGGCACCAACAATCATTCCACCTTCAAAGTCACTTAGATCACATTTCTTCCTCAATCTGATGTTTGGTCTGAACAACAAATGAACCACTTAACCATGTTTGCATGCTTTTATGCATTGAGTTTCTGCCGTACAATTGGGTGATCAGATATTTGCATTAACCAGGTATACAGATGTACCCAATAAAGCAGCCACTGTTTATGTCAGTTTTCTGTGGTTTGATCACAAGTATCCTTAAGTTTTCGTCGAGTTATGACTTAAAGTTCTCCCTCAGACCATCTCTTTTTATACTGTTAAATCCTCTTGCTTCAGTTGATGCGTCATAACATCTTGGCTAGTAACATCCTCAGTCTCCAAAAACGTGTGTGAGATTGGTGTATGCCCTACCACGCTATCTCAAACTCAATATCCTGGGCATTTTGTTTCCTAGTATAGCGTTGCCTTAGCATGTGGGTACACTTGTGTCCTTGCCTAACCAATACAGCATAAGTGATAGTTTGCACCAAATTAATCTTCATGAACCTGTCATGATAATCTTCATCAGGCCCATCTTCTGTACTGTTTGTCATCTAAGCATAGGTGGAAGAGCTTTCTGATCTATCACCTCTCAACTCCTTCATTTACCACCTTCAGGAAGCATTTCCCAAGCAGATGAAGTGTAGTTTTGTTGTACATGAACAACATGTCTTGCTAGTTTCAAGTGATAATTTGTTTCAGAAGTATATCACTGTTGGTCCAGAGTCAATAAGAGTCACTGGCTTCCCATCACATCCCAGCATTGATATTTCTGCAAGGTGTTCCTTCCAACGGAATTAATCAATGACATTTGGCATCAAGCACATTGGTTTTAACCAGTTTCTGAATCTGACCTGCATAGCTTAGAAAGGCTTAGACGGGACTTTGTGTCATTTTCACTGTGCACAGTGGAAATGATACACAAATACATTATTTCAACATAAGCCAACTTAGCTGTTCTTTCCCTGATCTACCTTCACTGCCTATCCTTTCTTCCATTGGCCACCCAATATTAAATATCCACAACTTCACTTTACCTATATTTACTTGACAGCAACTGCGTCACACTTAGCAGCCGTCCTCTCTCGCTGGCCGTCTGGATTCCACAGGTAACATAATCTCCGATAGGCAAAACCCTCAAATCTGCAAAACTACAATTATCTGCAGTCTTGGGTTAAGAAGGTATCAAAGAAGTCTCTCCTTGGATAAAATATATGCATATGTTTCTCTGCAAGTGATGCATCCTCTAGTGTCTCACTGAGCAGCTTTTTTTTTTGCCATAATATACTTCTCTGCCCTTGTGACTAATAAGGTCAGCTTAGTAGCACAGCAGACAGAACAAGGTTTAATCTTCACCTATCGTGTGCTGTCTTTGTAGAGTTTATACATTCTCCATAATGACCGCATGGGTTTCCTCCAGATGTTATGCTTCTCTCCCAGATGCCAAAAATGTGTGGCTTGCCAGGTTAATTGGCAATCATAAATTGTCCCCAAAATTGCTGGGTGATAAAATACTGGAGGGGGGGGCGGGGGAGATAGGGAAGAGGAGAAACAATGATGGGATTGTGAGGAATTATACATATTATCCATCACAGAACAATAGTACGGGATTGGAATTTCTCTGGGAATTGACATGGAAAATGAGCCAAATGACCACCTTCCATAACATAAATACAGAAAACAAGCTCCCATAATATTGGTAAATTTAAAAGTCCAAAGTACATAAGCACATTCATTCCTACAAACATCAGAACTAGTTTCTACTCTCTCTCTCACCCCTCCACTTTTAGTAATCGTTCTTTTTTATCAGTCCTGTGTGTTTGACATCATTCATTACAATTCAGTGGAAGTATGGTACAATAGAGTAACTTTTGAAGATCTACATGGAATATCTTTCTCCTTTCTGGTTTATCAATCATAATCAGCTCAAAGTAAAACATAAACCATTCCACTCTGCATTCTTCATGCAGATAACCATATAACAATTACAGCACGAAAACAGGCCATCTCGGCCCTTCTAGTCCGTGCCGAACTCTTACTCTCACCTAGTCCCATCGACCTGCACTCAGCCCATAACCCTCCATTCCTTTCCTGTCCATATAGCTATCCAACTTAACTTTAAATGACAACATTGAACCTGCCTCAGCCACTTCTGCTGGAAGCTCGTTCCACACAGCTACCACTCTCTGAGTAAAGAAGTTCCCCCTCATGTTACCCCTATTGTTTGGCATTTACAGAGTACAAATCTAAAGAGTTTATCTCAGATACAGGACAGTGCAAAAGTCTTAGGCACATATATATGCAGCTAGAGTGTCTAAGACTTTTACACAGCACAGTGGTAATTCCATACATTGCACTCCACTGCCGCCACAAAAACAAACAAATTTCATGACATAAGTGAGTGACGACAAACCCAACTCTGACATGATTATTAATCTGGAAATCCAGAAGCTTGGGAACTTTATTGCATCAGGTAAAAGTCAACTGAAACAAGTAGCTCTGCACAGCTCTACACACATCCACGTTATCTCAGTTGTGAGAAATCATGCCTAGCATTCCAGTCAAGCACCATATCAAAATTACATAATTCTATTATCTAGCACTAAGGACTTTTCTTCATTATTCATTCCCTAAGGTATTGAAAACAGTTGGTAACTTAAGCTATCAAAATTTGTTACATTATCCATCATTTGAGAAGATATTTCACAGTTGCTTTCTTTCAAATGGATCCTTTCTGCAATTTTTCCCCAGACATTGTTGCAACACCAGTCTGGAGAGAGAAACACACTCTCTCCAGACTCTCTGAAGAGTGATATTAAAGGAACAATTACTGATAAGGTTGATATCACGTAAAACTTATGCTACAAACATGCTCTCAGTTTGGTATCATCACACAGAATACATCCAATGACACTTCACTCTGTCAGTACTGCTCCTCCAAAAGCACAAACCATACAGCTGTATTGGCTTGGAAAGGTGAGAGGCTTTGGCTTGAATCAACAACCTTCCAACTCAGGGTGCAAGAGCTAATGATGAATCCTCTTAACCAGTGCTGATTTTATTGATCATTCTGGCTGATGTGGTGCAAATATTCTTGACCAAATTCACCTGCCAAACCACACAGCAAGCACAGAAATACCTCCAGACAAAAGCAACCTGAACACCCAATCCTCTGCATACAAATTGCTAACAGCTCCAACATGGACACCAGCTTCCCCAGCATCCAGGACATTTTCAAGGAGCGATGCCTCAAAAAGGTAGCATGCATCATTAAGGAGCCCCCAACACCCAGGACATGCCCTCTTCTCAATGCTACCTTCAGGGACGAGGTACACACTTAATGATTCAGGAACAGCTTCTTTTTCTCTGCCATCTGATTTCTGAATGGACATTGAACCCACGAACACTACCTCACTACATTTTCCTCTTTTTGCACTACTTATATATTTAATTGAACATACAGTATATTTCTTACTGTAATTTATAGTTTTATTATGTATTGCATTGTACTGTTGCCACATAACAATAAATTTCATGACATATGCCAATGATATCAAACCTGATTCTGACCCAAAATCCACTCTGTTGGAAGTGGAGTAAATGATCAGGATACCATACACAAATTCATTATGTCAAAAAGAATTGGCACCCTGATTGTCTGCCCCCATTACATTACAGGTGGCATCTCAGATTACCTTGAAGCCACACTCACCCAAAGTCCACACACAAATATTTCCGCAGCAAATTCAGGACACAAACCAGGGGCAAAAAACTCCAACTAGCTACACCTTTCCCTATTACATACACACTGGTGGTAAACTAAAATAATGCCCGAAACGTCAAATGTTTACTCTTCTGCATAGATGCTGCCTAGCCTACGGAGTTCCTCCAGCATTTTGTGTGTTGCAATAACCTGCTGCTGGCACTGTCTTACACTGTCAGAAGGACTGTAAATCTGGGGATTCCACTGTTGTGGTACCTGCAACTCTCACTCCAAAGAATGATTTTTATTTTGTGGCAGGCAAGTTCTATTTTAATATTCTTTTTGCCTTGCAGTTTTTAATTTGTGTAGGTAAGCAGGTTGTAAACATCCGGAAAAACAGGTTTCCTGTAAGTTTTCTCATGAATTCAGTAGCTAGCTCTAACTATTTAGCTGAAGTTACTGTCAGCTGACTCAGAACGTGAGGTAGGTGGGAATATACACTCAGTGGCCACTTTATTAGGTACACCTGCTTGTTAATGCAAAATCTAATCATGTGGTAGCAACACAATGCATAAAAGCATGTAGACATTGTCAAGAGGTTCAGCTGTTGTTAAATCCAAACATCAGAACAGGGAATGCTCTGATTCTGGGTGCCAGACAAAAAGGTTTAAATAGCTCAGAAATTGCTGATCTCCTGATATTTTCACACACCACAGTCTCTAGAGTTAACAGAGAATGGTGCGAAAAACAAAATAAAACATTCAATTCTGTGGGCGAAAACGCCTTGTTAATGAGAGAGGACAGAGGAGAATGGCCGGACTGGTTCAATCAACAGACAGATGACAGTAATTCAAATAACCACACTTTACCGCAGTGGTGTACAGAAGAACATCTTTGAATAAAGGGACCACTGAATGCACATCTCTGGTTTCTGCTGTAGCCCAGCATGCAGAGCCCTCTGAAAGCAGCATATAACGAATGGACTTTCAGCATTAGAGACATCAAAGGTGTAACTTTATAACTAAAGAAAACACAATAGCATCAAGACACCTTCTCTGTTTTGATTCAGTAAATTCTGAAGCAAAACTTAAAATACCCAGGCTATGAGATCATGATTTTCTTTTCTCAAGCAAACAGGATTGCTCTAATTATAATCCATTGCACACATTTAACTAAAATGTTGTCTTGAAAGTAGATCAGCAACTAAAACATTATAATTAACCAGTATGAATAGCTTGTTGATGAATAATTAACTAAATACATTAAGGTAGACATGACAGTGCAGTTGATATATTGCAGCTGTAAAATATAGCTGATAGAAACCATCAATATGTATGGCAATCACAACTGAAGCTTGATAAAGCTCATCTCAGAATTGATAACTTGAAGCCCAAAATTCAGATACTGCAATGAACTTGGGAGGGAAAATTTACGCAACCACACTTGTTGTGAAAGACAAAGGCACTGCCTAGATGAGTACTGCAGAACTGGTTGATCAGGAAGGATAGGAAAGGTACAACTGAAAGTGAGGCAGGGATGAGGGATACAGAGATGGTAGTGGAAGCACCCAGCTCTTCCACTTACTCAACAGATTGAAATTCTTGTAGCCTAAATAGATGAGAGCACAAAACAAAAGGTGGATGGGCAAACTGACCACAGCACTATGGTGCAAGAAACCATTAAAGTCTAGCAACTTAAAAGGAAAGCAGTACAGATAGGGAATAATTAGTTATGGGGACTCTTGCAGACCCCAGAACGAGTCTTGATGGCGATGTTACCTGTCCAATACAATTATCAAACGGATCAGACAGCTAAATGCGTGGCTCAAGAAAAATGAGTTCAATTATTGGTATAGCCATGAATTGGAGAAAAATGCAGCTATTTAACTCTGATGGGGTTTCACTTGAAACAAGCTAGGACCAGTGTTCTAGCAATTCATGTATATACAATTGTAAACAAAAGCTTCAAACAATGAAACTGTGCAGAGAGAAAGGAGACCTCAGGGAAGAGGAAATTAAGCAAAGTGAATAGAAAGCATGGGGCAGGATAGTAAAACGGAAACAATTGATAAAAGTGTGTCAGGAAAGGGCAAGCCATACAGATATAAGCGTATACTTTAAATTAAGAGTCAAAGCAGCATTAAATGGCATGACTTTATATCCGAATGCACTTAAAATACAAAGACATAGAAGACTACAGAACGTGGTATTGATGGAGTCTACTAGAAGCGCCTTGCCACATCATGTCCATGCCAACCATCAAGTACCTATATACACCCATCCTATTTACCAGCACTTGGGAGTTCTGCCTTCTATGCCTTCATGATTCAAGGGCCAAACAAGTCACTATTTAAATGTTGAGAGAGTCCATGTGCACACCACCCACTTAGGCAGTGCTTTCCAGATTCTAACCATCTGATGGTGAAAAAGTTCTTCCTTAGATCTCCTACAAACCTTTTACTACTTACCTTAAGCTCATAGCCTCACGCTTTAGGGTGTTGCTATGGGGAAGAATTTCCTATTATCTACCCTTTGTCTGCATTTTTTTAAACCTCTTATTAGGTTCCATTCTTAGACTCCTGCGTCCCAAAGAAAGCAAATTCAGCCTACCTAGTCTTTCATCATGAGTGAAATTATCTGACCCAGGCAATGCCCTGATGAATCTCCCCAGTAAAACCATATTCTTTAGTATAGAGCTAGAATTATACGCAATACTCCCAACTAAGCCCTAACCATGTGTACTATAATCTTCCTGGTCTATCAGTTAACGAAGGACGATATCCCTTATGCATGCTTCACCATCTTATCTACTTGTGCTGCCACCTTCAAAGATACTTGAACTTGTACACTGGAGGCTGTTCCATTCCTCACTTGATTGCTATATTCACTATCAATGTCCTCCCCTTATAGACTTCGCAAAGTGCAACAATTATCACTTTATGACCATCCACCTCACTATCAACAGCAATCACTTTCATATGATCTACAAACTTACTAATCATACCTCTACATTCATATCTGAATTGTTAATACGTGGCCAAGTGGTTAAGGCGTTCGACTAGCGATCTGAAGGTCTTGAGTTCCAGCCCAAGCCGAGGCAGCGTGTTGTGTCCTTGAACATGGCACTTAATCACACAGTGCTCTGCGATGACACTGGTGCCAAGCTGTATGGGTCCTAATGCCCTTCCCTTGGACAACATTGGTGTTGTGGAGAGGGGAGACTTGCAGCATGGGCAACTGCCAGTCTTCCATACAACCTTGCCCAGGCCTGCACCCTGGAGAGTGAGGACTTTCCAGGCGCAGATCCATGATCTCGCAAGACTAATGGATGCCTTTATAATATTAAGGATAAACGCACAGATTCCTGTGAGGAATCACAAACACAAAATTAGCCTTCCATCATCACCTACATCACCACTATTACCAAGCTAATTTTGGATCCAATCTGCCAACTTTCATGGATCCCACAAACAATAACCTGGTGGAACACCATCCCTTAAGGTTTATCAAAGGTCTTACTGAAGTTCATGTGGACTACAACAACTATGTTGCTCTTATCAAAACTATTTTGATCCTCTCTTAAAAATTCAATGAAATTGCTCATATAGGATATCTCCCTAACAAAACCATACGAACTTTTTTGATTAATCCCTGCCTTTCCAAGTGCAGATTAATCCTGTCCCTCAGAATATTTCTAATAAATTCCCCACCAACGACATTAAACTTGCAAGAAGACATAAATGATTGCAGATGTTAGAATCTGGAGCAACAAACAACATGCTGGAGGAACTCAGTGGATCAAGCAGCATCTGTGGGAGGAATTATCGATGCTTTAGGTGGGAAAATACTGCACCTGGAAGTCAGACAGCCCATGGCTTATCCTTCATGCCCTTCTTGAAAAAGGAAGAAATTAAGATTTTAAAATTTGTCAAGATCCCAGCAACCTCCTCAGTCTGGGTCACATTTCATTAGACTCTAGGGATTTAACCACTTTTAAGCCTATTGAGACATCCAAGACCACCTCCTTTTTAATAATATGTTCTAGAATTTCACCACCTCCCCCTCCCCACCTCTAAATTCTCCAATTACAACATCCGTCTCCTTAGTGAACACAAATGAGAGGTATTCACTTAAGACCTCATGCACATCCTCTGGCTCCAACGATTGCCGTTTTGGTCCTAAGTGGGCATGATTCATTCCCCTTATCCTTAATAAACTTCTAAAATGTTCCTGAAATTTTCCTTAATCTTGTCTGCCCGTGTTATTTCTGACCTGCTCCACATTGCCGTAATTATTCCCTTATTCATTAAAAGATGCATAAGTTGATGGCACAAAAAGATATTTATGTTCTAGCAGACATTACAGTGATACAGTTGCAAAGTCAATTAAGCACATCAGAATACTTAACTTTTGAAAAGAGATAAGCAAAATGAAAAGATGAGAGGTAGTCATGACATTGAATAATGGGATAAAAGCAATGGAAAGACTCAGAAAAACAGAGTCTCTTTCGGATAGAGACAAGGGCAAAAAGTATTTGTGGCATTTCCAAAGGGATCCTACCACCAAACTCATCTTTAAATCTCCCACCACCTCTTCCCTCTACTCTCTGCTTTCCGCAGGGATCACTCCCTTCATGATTCCCTTGTTCATTCATCCCTCCCCACTAATCTCCCTCCTGACACATCCCTGCAAGTGGCCAAAATGTTACACCTGCCCTCCTCCCTCATCTTCAACAGTCCTTCCAGCTGACGCAGCACTTCACTGCAAGCCTTTTGAAGTCATCTATTGCATCCGATGCTCCCGATTCGGCCTCCTCTACATTGCTGAGACCCATTACAAACTGGGGGACCCTTTGTCAAGCACCTCCACTCCAGCCACCAAAAGCAGAATTTCTCAATGGCCAACCATGTTAATTCCCATTCCCATTGCAACATGTCGGTCCATGGCCTCCTCTTGTGCCATGATGAAGCCATTCTCAGGATGGAGGAGCTACCAGATATTCCATCTATGAATTCTCCAACCTGGAGGCATGAATATCAATTTCTCCTTCCAGTAAAAAAAATGTTCTCCCTCCCCCTCCCTCTTCTTCTATTCCCCACTCAAGCCTCTTACCTCTTTCACCTGCCTATCACCACCCCCTATGCCCCTCCTCCCTTCTTTTCTCCCATGGTCCATTCGCCTCTCCTATCAGATTTCTTCCTCTCCAGCTCTTTACATTTCCCACCCATCTGGCTTCACCTATCACCTTCTAGCTATCCTCCTTCCCTTCTCCCCACCTTTTCATTCAACCAACTTTCCCCTTCCTTTCCAGTCCTGAAGATGGGTCTTGGCCTAAAACATCAACTGTTTTCCCATTTCCATAGATGCTGCCTGACCTGCTGAGTTCCTCCGGCATTTTGTGTGTGTTGCTTTGGATTTCCAGCATCTGCAAAATTTCTTGTGTTTACATCAAATAAATTAGCTATTTTAGACCTAGTATCCTACAAAGAGAAAGAACTAATGAATAATCTAGCAGCTGAGAAGGAAAGCAAAATTATCCCTTTTGACAGAAAAAATGTGTCTTATCTGAATGGTAAAAGTCTACAGAGCTCTAAAATACAGAGGAATCTATACCTCTGACTGCATGATTCCAGTTCCCAAAGGCCTACCATGTAGGTATAGCAAGTAAATAGGAAAGCTTCAGAATGTTACCATTTTTGTCAGGGAAGTACAAAGATATTATAATACTTCAGTTATATAGGGCATCGGCAAGAACAGTATATAGTGATGGCCTTATTTATGGAATGATGGGACTGGATGTGTTGCCTTATGAGGAAAAATGCTCGCCTACACCCCAGAAGCAGGACAAGGGACTTAATTGAAACATACAATAACCTGCATGGTCATGATTCAGTGGATGTGGAGAGGATGCTTCATCTTCTAGAAGAAACAGGTTTTGCCATTTAAGAATAAGACAACTTGTGAATCTGTGAATATTCTAAGGCACAAGTAGACAGACATTTGATAAGCAAAGGAATGAAAGGTTATCACAAGCAACTGGGAATGCAAATCTGAGATTACAGTCAGGTGAACTATGATAATCAAAAACTGAACAGGCTTAAGTACAATGGTCTACACTTGCTCTTAATTCAAATATGCATATGATAAAATTTTGTATAGCAAAATAAGAAGTAATTTAGTTCAATCCAAAACAATAGTCTTAAATCTAAACCACAAATAAGGTGTATTTGGTTTGGAATATTGGGAAAATACATTGCATGATAGGCCTCCCAGTTTCGCACGAACTATTGGAATAACATCTTCAGGTTGGGAAGAGATAACGAATGAGGTGCTGCTGGGAGCCACTCTCAGTCAACATCAATGACTGCTGAGAAGAGTCGTGCAATGTATATCCAGGCTTGGCAGATGATACAGAACAGAATGGCAGAGAAAAGGCACAGGACTTCAAGAGAACAATGACAGGTTAAGTGGATGGTGAGGGCAAGGCAGATAGGTTGTGTTTGTAGGGACCTAGGTGTTCTACACCGAATGTTCATGTGCACCAACATAAACAAATTAGGAAAGCAAACAATATGCTAGCATTTCAAAAGAATTTGAGTATAGTAATAAAAACTTCTCACTGAAATTATGCCGGACCTTGATGAGACCACACCTAGAATATGAACAAGTCTGATCTACCCGAGGAAAGATATACTTCCAACAGAAGGAATCAATTACCACACACCAGTGGGAGTCTATCAACTGAGAAGAGTTAAACAGACTGGGCCTAAACTCACTGGTTTAAATAAATGAAAAGGGGGTGAAAATGTGAAATAAAACCAGAAAATGCAGAAAAGCCTGTTAGGCAGCATCTGTACAAAGCAGACCAGCACTAATGTTTCAGATCAACGATCTTTCATCAGATTGCAGGTTCATTTAACCTATTCAGTGTTTCTTAAATCTCTGTTCAGAATGAAGATCAGGTTTATTATTACTGACATATGTTGTGAAATTTAGTTTTGCAGCAGTACACTGCATGATATAAAAACTACTAAAGTTACAAAAATAGAGAATGCAAAAGAAAAACAAGCACCAAGATCTACATGTAATGCCACAGGCATGTTTATAATTTTCACCTTCCTCTCCAACATCAGCAACTCACTGGACATTAAAGGTGTTTTGGTCCACATTCCATTTCATCCTGCATCACACCTGGGTTCTCCTTTCATTTCAGGCATCAAAGATCCAAACTACAAAATCCTTGAATTCCTAAGAATTCTCTAGATCAGTGGTCCCCAACCACCGGGCCACAAAGCATGTGCTACCGGGCCGCGAGGAAACGATATGATTTGGTGATATGAAACGATACGAGTCAGCTGCACCTTTCCTCATTCCGTCATGCCCACTGTTGAACTTTAACGCACGCAAGGTCATCAGTGACCCAAGACGCAAATGACTCAAGACGTGCAAAGGAATGGGTCCATGACCCATTTGTGAATGTCCCCGGAGAATTGTCCATGTCAGCGCGGGAAAAAGATTAACTCCCCAAGCTTGCAAATGATGGTGGGCTGAAAAGTATGTCTGACATAACATCTCTGCTGGCATTCTGGATCAAAGTCAAGGCTGAATATCCTGAGAAAGCCACGAAAGCACTGAAAAAGTTGCTTCCTCTTCCAACATCATATCGCTGCGAAGCGGAGTTCTCTGCAATGAATGCAACGAAAACTAAATTGCGAAATAGACTGGACATAAGGAACCCCCTTTGAGTATCGCTGTCTCCCATCACCCCTTGATGGGACTGTCTTGTTGCACGAAAACAAGCCCAGGGCTCCCACTGATTCAGCAATATTGGTGTGTTGCAATGATTTTATATGTTCATACAAGGAAAATATGCACTGTGTGTTTAATATCCAAACGTTACTTAAAATGTTACGATGCTATTGACTTATAAGTGACCAATAATTCAGTGGTCCCCAACCTCTGGGCCGCGAAGAATGCAGCGGTACAGCGGTAGCTAGAACGCACCCAGCACAACTTTAAGAAAAAAGCCGAAATAAACAAGCTAATTAATTACGTGCCGGGCAGTACCTAATCAATTAGCTTGTTTATTTCGGCTTTTTTCTTAAAGGTGTGCTGGGTGCGTTCCAGCCACCGCTGTACCGCTGCATTCTTCGCAGGCCGGTATCGGTCCGCGGCCCGGAGGTTTGGGACCACTATTATAATTGACTTATCACTATATTCATGCGAGGAAAATATGCGCTGTATGTTTAATGTTAAATTCGTTAGATAAACCCCTTTAGAAACGAAATTGAGTGTATTAGCCACTTATATGTGACTTATAGTTGACTTATCACCTATATTCCGGTCGTGATTAACACCCCCCCACCCCTGGTTGGCCAGTCCGCAAGAATATTGTCAATATTAAACCAATCCGTGGTGCAAAAAAGGTTGGGGACCCCTGCACTAGACCTTTCTCCCACTTCACCTTCCTAAGACTCCATTCTCTGCTACATCTTGAAAATACATGTTGTGCTTTCACTATCCCTTGATCCTGAAAATTTAGCCCTCAGCAGTAGCTTTGTATCATCCCCCTATATCCCCACCTTAATCAATTCCAAGATTAGCATGATGTTGACCTCCTCTCATCTTCATTTCTGTTTCAGACTGTGCACCAACTCCCCAGGTTCAGGTGAAAGGTTATCCATTTGAAACGTTGAACTGTCTCTCTCTCCACAAATGGTGCCCGGTCTGCTGGATATTTCAAACATTTTAAGAATTTCCTGTCAAAACATGGGGAAGCCCTTTCAGGGAACAGCTAAGATGAAATTGTTCCACCCAGGAGGTGAATCACTGGTATTCTCTTCCCAAGATCGATGTGGAAATTCAGCTGCTGTATACATAATCAAATTTTATTGAAGGATAATATTTCTCCTGGCAAATGTATGAAGCTACTCACATCTTAAAATTAGAGTCAGCCATTCAGAACAGAAATGAGACGAAATTCCTTCAGCCAGACAGCAGTGAATCTTAGGAACCTTCTATCCAAAAAGGTGCTTATTCCATTCAAGACAAAGGTCTACAGATTTTCAGATATTAAAAAGAAACTTAGGAGGTTGGATTAAAAAATGGGAAAGTGGTAAAAGAATACCGAATGGAACAGGAGGCACAAGCAACCAAACACACTACATGTTTTACTTCTATTGTTCATATTCTAATTCCATAAGCGGGGAGGGGGGCAGCAAACTCAGCCCAGTATTGCATTGAGCTACATAATCAATTGGAAACAAAAGCCTTTACTGTTCTTCTCTAGTTTCCTTGAACTGAGCATCTTGCTTTGCCTCAGAATAGAGGGGCGTCCATTTAGAGTAAGGACGAGGAAGAATTTCTTCTGACAGAGGGTGGTGAATCTGTGGAATTCCTTACTACAGATGGCTGTGGAGGCCAAGTCATGGGGTATATTTAAAATGGAGGTTGATAGATTGATTAGTAAGGGTATCCAAGGTTATGGGGTGCAGGCTGGAGAATGGAGTTGAGTGGAATAATAAATCATCCACAATGGAATGGTGGAGCAGACTTAGTGGTCCAAATGGCATAATTCTGCTCCTATGTCAATGGTCTTATATTAATGTGGGTTTACCACTTCGTCCAAGAATGGTTAAGGAGAGCAGAATTCATTCCTTAAAGTTAGCTCAAATCTCACAGCTTCATGTTCACTTCTACAGAGCTTAACAAAAATAAAAGTCCATACTCAAAATCTCAAACTGTCCATTCAGATCTCTCATTCCCTGGATTATAGTCCAAGGGTCCAACAATATGCATTGGGTTCAGGCTAATTAAATTCAATCTCCTCAAATTCAAATTGAATTAACTGGGGCCGGGTAGTTTATAAATAAGAGCACCAATGCACAGTACAATAGGGTAAATGGACTGCCCAGAAATTGTAAACAGGGTGCAACTCTCTCCAATGACAACACATCCTGAGATACGGGGCCCAAAACTGTTGACAATACTCCAAGTGCAGCCTGACTACTGTCTTATACAGAGTCAGCATTATCTTATTGTTTTTATATTCTATTCCCCTTGAAATAAATGCCAATGGAACAGAATTAGGCCATTCAGCTCATTGAGTTTGCTCCGCCATGCCATCCTTCCACAGATTCACTACTCTCTGGCTTAAAAAAAACTCCTCCTTACCTCTGTTCTAAAGGGTCACCCCTCAATTTTGAGGCTGTGCCCTCTAGTTCTGGATACCCCCACTATAGGAAAAATCCTCTCCACATGCACCTTAACCAGTCCTTTCAACATTCAGTTGAAACATTTTCAGTGATGTCCTACACAAGATAATTAATCAAAATATACTACATGAATAGTAGAAAAGTGGAAATATTTAGGTAATTTATGGGTTGGATTACTGTGATAAGTGGAGGCCCAGCAGCTCAGAGGCAAAATCAAATGATTTAGAAGACAGGGATTAAGTACAATCGAGTGCAATCTATAAAAATTCATTAATGATGGTAAATCTGCGCACTTGAATCTCCAGAAGCCGGCCAGCAATAGACTGTGAGGAGCCCACAGAGTGGTTTGCAAGGGATACAGACAGGCCAGGTGAGTGGATGAAGATATAGCAGATTGAATATTATGCGGAAGATGTGAGGACTTAGACTTTTGTAGAAAAATCAGTAACACAAAATCATTTTTTTAAGGAGCAACAGTCTGAGAGGTTTGGCATTCACAGAACCAGGTATCCTGCATACAAATTACGGCCAGCAATTAGAGAAGTCTTTATTGCAAGAGGATTTGTGTTTAGACTATAAGACACAGGAACAGAATTAGGCCATTCAGCTCATTGAGTCTGCTCCGCCATGCCATCCTTCCACAGATTCACTACTCTCTGGCTTAAAAAAAACTCCTCCTTACCTCTGTTCTAAAGGGTCACCCCTCAATTTTGAGGCTGTGCCCCCTAGTTCCGGATACTCCCACCATAGGAAAAATCCTCTCCACATGCACCTTATCGAGTCCTTTCAACATTCAGTATGTTTCAATGAGATACCCCACATTCTTCTAAATTCCAGTGAGCACAGGTCCCCAAATCTGCCAAACTCTCCTCACATGTTAACCTCTTCATTCTCAGAATCATTCTCGTAGGCCTCCTCTGGACTCTCTCCAATGACAACACATCCAGAGATATTGGCAAAACTGTTGCCAATACTCCAAGTGCAGCCTGACTATTGTCTTATACAGAGTCAGAATTATCTTAATTGTTTTTATATTCTATTCCCCTTGAAATAAATGCCAACATTGCATTTGCCTTACTTTACCACACACTCAACCTGTAAATTAACCTTCTGGGAGTCTTGTATGAGGACTCCCAAATTCCTCTGCACCTCCAATATTTGAATTTTCTCCTCATTTAGATAACAGTCTGCACTTTTGTTCCTTTTACCAAAATGTATCATGCATTTGCCAACATTGTATTCCATCTTTTTTGCCCAGTCTTCAAATTTGTCAAAGTCCTGCTGCAATCGCATTGCTTCCTCACCACAACCTACCCCTCCACCTATCTTTGTATCATCCGCAAACTTTGCCACAAAGTCATTAATTCCATTATCAAAATCACTGACAAACAATGGGAGAAGTTGCGGTCCCAATACTGACCCCTGAGGAACACCACCAGTCACTGGCAGCCAACCAGGAAATGGTCCCTTTATTCCCACTCACAGCCTCCTGCCTGTCAGCCATCCCTCTATCCATGCCAGTAACTTTCCCGTAATGCCATGGGATTGTATCTTGTTAAACAGCCTCATGTGTGGCAGCTTATCACATGCCTTCTGAAAATCCAAGTAAATGACATCCGCTGCCTCTCCTTTGTCCACCCTGCTTGTTACTTCCTCAAAGATCTCTAACAGATTTATCAGACAAGTTTTCCCTTTACAGAAACCAAGGTGACTTTGACTTATTTCATCATTAGTCTCCAAGTACCTCAAAACCTCATCATTAATAATGGACTTCAACTTTTTCCCAGTCACTGAGGTTAGGCTAACTGGTCTATAATTTCCTTTTTTTTTGCCTTCCTCCCTTCTTAAAGTGACATTTGCAATTTCCTAGTCCTTCGGAACCATGTCAGAATCAAGGAACTCATGAAAGATCATAAACAATGTACCTGTCACCTCTTCAGAACTCTGGGATGTAGTCCATCTGATCCACCTCAAGACCTTAAAGCCTGCCTGACACTTGTTCCTTTGTAATAGCAATGGCACTCACTCTTGCTCTGACACTCACTGACCTCTGGCACACTGCTAGTGTCTTCCACAGTGAAGACTGATGCAAAGTACCCATTAAGTTCATCTGCCATTTCTTTGAACCCCATTACTACCACACCAGCATCATTTTCCAGTGGTCCAATATTAACTCTCACTTCCCTTTTACACTTTCTATAACTGGCCAGTATCCTGCTTTGTATTATTGGCTAGTTTACCATCCTATTTCATCTTTTCCCTTCTTGCGGCTTTTTTAGTTACCTCTTGTTGGACTTTAAGAACTTCCCAATCACTTTTGCTATGTTATATGCCCTTTCCTTGGTTTTAATACCGTCCTTAACTTCCCTCGTCAGCCATGGTTGCCTACCCCTGCCATTTAAGAACATATCTATCCTGCGTCTTGTGAGCTATTCCCAGAAACTTCAGCCAACTCTGCTCTGCCATCATTCCTGCCAGCATCCTCCTCTAATTCACCTGGGCAAGTTCCTCTGTCATGCCTCTAATTCCTTTTATACCACTGTGATGCTGATACATGTGGCTTATGCTTCTCCCTCTCGAAATGCAGTATGAATTCAATCTTATTATGATCACTATCTCCTAGGGTTTCCTCTACCTTAAGCTCAGTAATAACATCTGGATTATTACACAACATCCAATCTAAGATCGCCTTTCCCCAAGTAAGCTGAAACACAAGCTGCTATAAAAAGCCATCTCATAGGGATTCAACAAGTTCCCGCTCTTGCAATCTGACACCAAACTGATTTTACCAATCCCCTTCCTTGCATATTGAAGTCTCCCATTACAATTGTGACATTATCCCTATTACATGCCATTTCCAGCTCCCTTTGCAATCTCAATCCCACTTCTTGGCTACTATTTGGAGGCCTATATATAATTCCCATAATAGTTTCTTTTACCCTTGCAGTTTCTTAACTCCACCCACAAAGATTCGACATTCTCTGACCCTATGTCACCTCTTTCTGAAAATGTAATTCCATCTCCTAACAACAGAGCCACACCATTGCTTGTGCCTTCCTGCCTGTTCTTTCGATACAAAGGACATTGAAAAGGGTAAAGACATCTTACTGCAATCACAAGGAACCCTGATGAAAGAAAATATTGACTACAGATCCAGTCTTACTACTCAAGGAAGAACACAACTGTGATGGAGGGAATGCAGTGAAGTTTCGCCATATGATATGAAGGGCTTATCATATGAACAGAGAACATTGAACACTCTCAAGATTAGACAAATGGATGATTTTATTGAGATATGGAAAATTAATATTTTCCGCGAGGAGAAGATGGCGGTGCGACGCAGCTCGCAGCAGCCACTCCGGTAGTGATGTCTGTTATCTGTCAAGTAGGGTGCCATGCACAATCCTGATTTGACGGAGACAGACGTGAGAGCACAGAGGAACATCTGGTGAAACTTCTGAAATGCCTGCTTCGCTGCTATTGTGTGATCCAGAATCTCCGGAGAGGAAGGCCCCAAGTCCTCGGCTTTGCTTGTTGCTCGGCAGCCGGGGCGGGGTCGAAGCGCTCGGCAGAGGATGGTGCTCGGTGCTCGGTGTTGGAGGCTCGAAGTTTTCGGACAGACTCAGAGTCCACTGCGGTCGGGTGCTTCCAATGGTGCGGCATCAGCAAGTTTGCGGCGCTTGGAGCTTCATGGCATGAAGAGTTTCTCCCTTCTACCGTCTGCGTGAGATGATGAAGCTACTGGAATTTCGAGACTTTTTTTTACCGCGCCCATGGTGTGCTCTTTCAAATTACAGTATTGCTTTGCACTGTTGTAACTATATGTTATAATTATGTGGTTTTGTTAGTTTTAGTCTTGGTTTGTCTTGTGTTTCTTGTGATATCATTCTGGAGGAACACAGTATCATTTTCTAAATTACAATGAACGAGGACTGAGTGTGCTCATAATTTAATCTAATATAGGGTTTAAAAGAATAGATGTGGAGCGACTAGCTAGAGTACATGAAACTAGGGCACAGAGTCTCAAAATAAGGAGCTGTCCATTCCAGACAGATATAAGAAACTTCTTCACTCAGAGAGCAGTTAATCTTAGGAATTTTCTATTCAAAAGGACTGCGGGTACTCAGTCGGTTCAATGCAAAAAAATTATGAATATTAAGGTATTCAAGTCATATGTGGTTAGAGAGAGGAAGTGGGAATGAGGTAAAAGATAAGCTATTATTTACTGAATGGTGCCGCAGTCCATATGATCTACTCCTGCTTCTATTTTCTATCTTCCTTCTATGTTTTGTGACTCAATGTATGTGGCTATAATGTTTTCCCTCAGGCAATACCCTGGTGTAGAGGATGACTTGTATCCATACTATTCTACAGCTCCTGAAGTAGCTGATAAATCCATTATGTGACCTACAGACTCTTCCGCAGCTGAGACATGTGGTACTCCATGGGTAGTTTCTGTGGTGGTATGCACCTTCTAACATTTATGCTGGGCTTCTATGTGCTTCCCACTCATGGGCATGGTGCCAATGTAACTGCTCTCTCGTTAGTTTGACCAATTATAAGCTAGGGATTCAGAGGAATTAGTTGGGATGTTGCATTCTTTTCAAGGTGGTGTTAGAAATATACTCTGTCCATCTGGTAACACCCGACCATGACAGCGCTCAGATTAAAGCTTTGTTCAGAGAATCTTATGTTAGGCATGTGACTGATACAAACCATGCAACAGAACCCATTATTCATAGTTAGTGAAAAAGCTGGAGGTGTTGGCTTGCCTATCCTGTCAAAGGATTTTGAACATTTTGTGGAAACAGAGTGGGTTTCTTTTCAATGTCTTAAGATCCTTGCCATGGGTAATCCAAATATAAAGCATATATACAGCAAATGAAGAAATTTGAAACCTTGAAATAAGGCTATGCTGTACCAATGTCTACTGTGACATCATTAATGTCTACCTTTACCGATGAGTAGATTCAGAGATAGGGGAAGCCATCCGTGACCTCCAGGCTTCATTGTACACCATGGTGAACCAGCCGAACACTTCAGGTTCAGCTTGGTCAGCTCTCAGAATAACTGCCAAAACCTGTGAAGTACTAAATGAGAAGTCTAGCACAGTTACAAAAACCACAAGATGCCAGTTAAAATAAAAAAGCCACATAGAGCACATCAAAATCGCGGTCTTCAGCAAAATTTCCACCCTCTCCCATCCTGCCATGCTGCTTACCAGCAATATCATATTTGACTCAGCTCTGCCACAGGACAAAAATTAAGAGACACCGTACTCTCGAATCCATTCTCAGCATAGGAGGAAAAGCTACCAGGATGGCTCCTTTTTTTTTTAAAATTAAAAGGTTTGTTCTCAGCTTGGTAAATATAATTGTGTTGATAATCCTGCTGGAATACTACAGACACAAGCTCCCCGAGGACCACGGGACTTCCCCAGAGCACAGCCCAGATGACCAGAATGATGAATGGCAAAGGAAGTAGTAGATATAAGGCGTATGGCAAAGGTTAGAAGTGTCAAGCTAAGTGGGTGAAGAGAGGTGGCCTTGACAGGGAGAGGACAAAAGGCAGTTTGGGATATCCTCAGATGCAGTTAATAGCTGTTTCCTAATGCAGAGAAGACGGTCCGTTCAGGTGGCGCCGCTGTGCCCTGTGCCTCTTTCCTGTCCCAATTTCCTCAGCAATGAACACAGTGTACAAGTAAAACAGCCTCCCACATGGGGAAAAAAAAACCAAAGCACTGAAACCACAGATCCAGTAACTGAACAAGGTTCAGTTCAGAAGCAGAATCTACTATTCCCACTCTGGATGAAGCTGGTTTCTGCTGTATAACATGTGATTCACTCTCAGAACAATACAGTACACTGCAACAAAACTTACAATCCGCACTTTGTCTCTCAAATTCACCAGGATATCCCAAGATTGATAGCTATTCCCCAAGCAACACAAAAGAAGCAAAACAATCTTGTTATAAATTATTTACCGTGCCTCCCACATTCCAATGGTTTACTCCTTCAAAAGGTATTTCTTTGGAACATCCAAGGCCTTAAAAGACATTATAGAAAGTGTAAGCACTTCTTAAAATGTCCTCTTTGGGAAACAAACATAGATTAAACATATGATATGGATTCAAGCAATAGGAGATTCATTGTCCAACTGGATGCAGTCAGTCACCATGAAAGTCTCAGAGTGCACTTTCATTCACCCAGTTCAGGCTGTGTGTGTCTCTAAACTGAGGCGTTGCTGCACCAGCTTTCCCTCCATGCCAACAGGAAACAGAGGTCACACATCCTGTGCTGAGTCTGCCACTGTCAGCATGTGTAATTTGAGACACAAATGAGCAAAACACAGCTACTTGCACAGAGGCAACATGTAAACAGCTGACTGAAAAATTCAAAACCAGTTCTTATTACACACGGCTATTATGTGGCGAAGGCAGATAGATGGAGTCAAGTTACACATAACCCACGCATGTCAGTAAAGGATAAAGAAATTAACTTGCTTCCTACTGTTTCATGTGCAACACGCTTAATTGGTCACCTCAAACAAATCAATCAGGAAGTATAGCCCACTCGGTCCTTTATGCTTGTTCTACTATTTAATATTACCATGGCTGATCTGCATGGAATTCAACGCCGCATTCCTACCTATATTTGTAATCTTTCACCTCCTTGTTTGTGACGAATATCAAACTCTGCCTCAAAAATACCCAAAGACTATTTATTCATGACACTTTGAGAAAGAGTTCCAAAGACTCAAGTCATAAAAGAATGTACCTTCTGGCTTAAGTGGATGACTCCTGAACAGTGCCAATGCTACATGATGAAACATCCTTTCCACATTCATCCATCTACATCCCTCAGGATCTGATACATTACTTAGCTGATGCCCTCTGGAAATCTAAGTATGGTACATTCATTTGTTCTCGGACAGAAGGTTCAAAAGCCAGATTGGGCATCGTGTGCTCGAAAAAAAAAGGCCTCTTTTTTTCCTCTGCAACATGTGAAAGTCTGAATAATCTGTTCCTAAACTCCTACAAAACTCATTCAGGTCACAGCATGGATTTCTCCACCAATTTAGTTGCAGAAGCCACTGCCCTAGAAGTAGGAAGCAATGGCCACGAGGTCTACAATTGCCAAACCATAATCTAGTTCCCTCAAGCCAAGTGACGTCCAATGCCAACATCTGGCAAAGCAGTCCAGCTTCAGCTGGAAATTAGATCCCCAGAAGGCCAAACTGAAAGTGCAGGACAGGACAACTCAGAAACCTCAGCCACAACTGAACACCATTTGCGATCACTGAAATTGTGATTTCAGAGAGAAAACTATCCACCGGTTGGAGTCCACATTGGAAAGTAGAGGAAGGTGGTTATGGATGTTGCAGTTATCTTAGCTGCAGGAGTTCCATCCACAAGTGTAAACATCTTCAGCTGTCCTTATCAATAAGATGCCTTGTCATGAAAGTCAGAAGTGACATTTTACTGATGATTTCTCTGTTCAGGTTCAAATATGAAGCAACTCAGCAACATGATAACAAATGACAAGTATTATTTCAGGCATATATACACCAAACGTTAAACACTGGCAGCAAAACACATCAAATTCTCAATGTTCAGTGACATTACAATCACTATGCCCTCTAATATCTGTATAATGAGAATCACCACTGACCAGAAATTTAACTGAACAAGCTACGCAAATACCGTAACTACAACCGTGGATCACACCCTGGATATTGTGTAGCAAGAAACTTGTAACTTACAAGATTCTCCAAAGCATTTCTATCTTTAACAAGGAGTGTGATGGAACACCATTCACTCCCTAGGACGTGATATTCCATTGACAACTCAAGCTCGACAACATCAGCCTAATCCTCCAACCAAAACAGCCACTCCTTCCACCACAAAGAATGGTCAAAGTGTCCCACAGGTCTGCAGCCTGAGTAACAATCACATGAGAATGCCACTGCAAGTCAAACACCATTTTGATTTCAAAGTTCAAAGTCAATTTATTATCAGAGTACACACATGTCACTACATACTGAGATTCTTTTGCAAATATGAGCGCAGTTCCTTCACCATCATTGTATGTTAATCTGAAGAATAACTATTCATGAAGCTAACTCATCACCACTCTGGCATTTCAGGGTACTAGTAGACACAACAGGCTGAATAGCTTGACAGTCAATACCTTACCAGCAACAGAACTCTACTTACTGGGTCAATGCCACTCTGTGAAGTAACTGTCCAATTTCTACCCTATTACACAGCTTTTCCCCTTTAATCCTGGAAACCACCACACATAAATGTTCAATTACCTTTTGAAAATTCCCAGGAAGATTGATTGCAGCGGCTTTCCAGTAGTGTGGCAGAGATCTGAACAACTCCCTATCTCAAATAATAGCTCTATAGTTCTTTTACAAATTAGTTTAAATCTGCAACTGCTGATTACAGACAAATTTGCTACAGGAAATAAATCTCTCCTACTTGTTCTATCAAAACCTTATAGATCTGAGGGCTCTTCTCAACCTGCCACTGAGGGGTAGCCACAGAACACACAGCATCACAGGTAGTTGCAGCGTGGCACAGCGACGGGCGAGAAGGCGCGACCTTACCATCTCATGGAGTTCAATAAGTAAAAGACATGCAAGCTGAAAGCGAGGGCGAGGGTGATTCTGATTCTCAGAGGCAGCAAGCACAAGGAACCGATTACCTCAAGCCCACATGAATGAAAGCAGACACTTGGCAGGAGCACAGACCTGCTCTGTGGTCCCAATGAAAGCTGCTGCTCTGACAAAAAGTTCTTTCTGTAGCTTCTGGCTCAACAACCAAAAGCCCTGACGTGATCTTCCATGTGGCAGCACACAGCAAGATCAATCATAAGCAACTAGAGCAAGATGCAGCGTGAGACAGAGAAACATACTGAAAGCAAAGAATGAGCAGGAAAAAGGGTACATGTGACTAACATCGAGAATGAAAGAGGTGGCCACAGCGGAAGAGAGCAGTGGCATATGTGGATAAGTAGGCATGTGATAGTAGGGAAGAATGTGCAAGAACGAGGGTGGGGCAAATATAGTTAACAATGGCAGTGGGAGTTGGGAAGAAATTGGTGAGTCAATCATGAAGTAGGACAAGTACGAGGGCATTGCTTCTTCATTTGTTGATATTAAGAACTTTGCATCAGAATTGGAATCAAATCAAAAATTGCATATAAGTATGACTCATTGTAACAGGGGTTTACAAAATCTGAGGAGTCAATAAGCAGAGGAGAGTAATCAGATGTCAGTAAACTGATATATGAAATAACTAGTATGTTACCCAAAATCCAATCAAGAATGGAGATTTTTAAAGAGTAAAATTCAGCCTCCAAGTAGGAGTGAGGGACAGACATTCAGGATTCAATTCCCAGATTGATCAGCATAAATCATTGCCCAGAACGGTAGGATGCCCAAAAGATTTGAGTCAGACAGGAAGGCACATTGATCCAAGGTTAATACTGAACTCGGGTAGGGCAGAATCAGGTAGGTATTTGAAAATAATAATGAGAATTTTTAAATTATGGTATTAAGTGAGTTAGTGAGCACAGAGTGGGAAAATGCAAATTAGGGCATGGGCAGCAGAAGTTTGAGATAACACGGAGAGTACTTGGTGGAAGACTGGCCAGGAGTGTGTTACAACAATAGCATTGGGGGGGGCGGGAGACAAAAAGAATAGTATGTAAACGAAAAAGAAATTTTAAAAAGATGGACAAACAGACACACAGATTACAGTTATGGATGGAACCTCACTGTAGCGCTTATACAGCTGACCACCTGCGGTCACAATTTCAAAATGAAATCATTCAGAGATTGCCTTGGTGTAAATTTCCGAGATGGAAAACTCCAGTGAATGTGAACAGCCTGGACGAATCATAATCAGTGTCTGAAAAAGTGGATAAAAATAGCACAATCACTTATAGCTGCTTATGTAGGGTAGCTCAGATTCTCAAAAGGGATTTCCTGTGTATGTGTGTAGTAAGACATTGAATCTCTCCCACAGGATGTATGTTCTCTATAAATGCAACCTCAATGATGCAGACTTTCACCAAAATCAGAGAAACAGATTTGCTAACGGAGTCCAGGCCACAAAGACCCACTTAAAATACGTTACCAGAAACAGCCATCGCGTGACTCCCAGGGAGCTGGGCAAACAGAAGGAGAGTGAGGGAGATGGCAACAGCACGCATGAGAGAGAGAGAGAGCGAGTGCACACACACGCCTGAGAGAGAGAGAGAAAGTGCAGGTGTGGGGGTGAGAGGAAGAGAGAGAGTGGGGGGGAGAGAGCGGGGGGGAGCATGCACAAGAGGGTAAAGGTGAGCAAGGGAGAGAACACGCGAGTGGGGTGTGCAGCAAGGGCACAGGTTCATGTGAGAGTGGGCACAGGGGAGTGAGAAAAATGGAGAGGAGAGGCTGTGGGAGAGAGCATGAGGGGCAGTGTGCGTGAGCAAGGATGAGGTGCAGGCACAAGTGGGAGTGTGAGGTGGAGCGATCACTCTCTCTCTCTCCCTTCCTCTCACACATGCTACCTCCTGGCTCAAGCCTTCTCTCCTGCGTGCGCACTTCCACCTCGCTCAAGCACCATCTCTCTCATGTTCTTTCTCGAGTGAGTGTTCCCCCTTCCTCCCCTTCCCCCCCGTCTCTGTCCCTCTCGCGCACTGTCTCTCCCTCCCTCATGCGTGCTCCACCCTGGCTCTCCTTCTATTGCATGTGCGCATTACCCCTGACAGCCTCCCTCCCTCCCGCGCACTCCACATCCACCGCGCTCTCTCTCTCTCACGCTCCACCCTCACCCTCCCCTCCCGCACACTCCACACCCACTGCGGGCTCTCTCTCGCGCTCCACCCTCACCCTCCCCTCACTCGCACTCCACCCCCACCGCGCTCTCTCTCTCTCACACTCCACCCTCACCCTCCCCTCACTCGCACTCCACCCCCACCGTGCTCTCTCTCACGCTCCACCCTCACCCTCCCCTCACTCGCACTCCACACCCACCGCGCTCTCTCTCACGCTCCACCCTCACCCTCCCCTCACTCGCACTCCACCCCCACCGCGCTCTCTCTCTCACACTCCATCCTCACCCTCCCCTCCCGCGCACTCCACACCTACCGCGCTCTCTCTCTCACGCTCCACACTCACCCTCCCCTCACTCGCACTCTACCCCCACCGCACTCTCTCTCTCATGCTCCACCCTCACCCCCCCGTGCTCTCTCTCACGCTCCACCCTCACCCTCCCCTCACTCGCACTCCACCCCCACCCCTCTCTCTCTCTCTCTCTCACACTCCACCCCCGCACCTCCTCTCTCTCTCATGTGAAAGCATGCTCCAGCCCGCCCCTCTCTCTCTCGCGTGTACATTCCACCCCTGCACCCATCCCTCTCCCTCAGGCTCGCGCACTGCACCCCTGCCCCCTCTCTCTCTCTCGGGCTCACTCACTCCACCCCCGCCGCCATCTCTCAAGCGCACGTGCTCCACCCCTGCCGCTCTCCTGCTAGTGCACGCGCACACCACCCGCACCACTCTCTCTCGGGCATACACAAACCCTGCCTGCCTTCGCACGTGCGCACTCTCCTCCTCACTCTCTCTCACACGCACGCTCCCTGACCTCATTTTCGTCCTCTTGTGCAAGAGTACGCCAAGTAAGAGAGATAGAGTGCCGCGCCAAATGGGGAGGGAGAGATCGTGCAAGACAGCGCTCCAGTGAGAATGTACAAGAGTCTTCAAACATCCGTACCTTCTCCCTGATGAGAAGAATGCATGCCCTAGATGGTGAGGGTGTCTCCTTACTGAGGAGCTGCCTCTGCAAGATGTCCTCGATGTTGGAGAGGATGGTGCCCATGATGGAGGAAGCCAACTCTGCATCGCTCTACAGCCTCTTGTGATCCGTGCAGTGCAGCCTCCATACTAAGCAGCAATGCAACCAGCCGCATTGTACCCCACAGTACACTGTACAAATTTGCTAGTCTTTGGTGATCCTGGCACGCCTCCTTTACGTCTGCATCAATATGTTGAGCCGAGGACTGTTCCTCTGAGATGCTGACACCCAGGAGCTCGAATGGCCCGGCTGGCTCCTTGCACACTTTTCATCCGTGCTAGGTTCAGCATCCAGTTAGCAATTCAGCCTCGTAAAAAACGACAAACGCTAAAGAAACAACAAGGTTGCAACCTGATGTGTCACAAGCTGTGGAGAGGAATAACATAATCTTGGATCTTAATCTTATATCACTGATTCCCAGATTCATTTTTCGTTTAATCTAAGGGCCAAAACCTTTATAGATTCACACAATATATTAACTCGGGGGAAATAAAAGTACTTTGGCTTCCAGATTACAGTTTCACAAACAGACAAAAATATGAATTAGGAGCTGACTGTTCAGGCCTGCTCCGCCATTCAATATAATCTTGACTGATCCGATTGTAGCCTCAATGCTGCATTCTCATCTTTCATCCCTTGCTTATTAAGAATCTACCTGTATTTCAAATATTCAAAGTTCCTTTGAGAAAGAGTTCCCAACCATCAGAGAAAACATTTTGTCTTAAATGGGTGACCCTGATGAAAAATCCTCTCCAAATCCACTCTGTCAAGACTCAACTTTTTAGATCTTAATTAAGTCCCCCCTCTCATTTCTAAATTTCGATAGATAAAAGCCAAGACTATTCAACCTTCCTTCATGAGACAACCAACCCATCCAAGTACCAGCCTGGTCAACCTTCTCCAAACGGTTTCCAACAAATTAACATCCTTCTCTAGTAAAGAGTCCAATATTCTACCTTCATCAATTCCTCCAAATGATTGCAGCAAAACCTTATTTTTGCATTTGGTTCTTCTTACAATACAGAATAGCACTCCATTAACTTTCCAAATGACATGGAGCTTCAAGTTCCAAGGAGTGAACATCATTAATTGCCTTGCTTGGTCCAACTACATAGATACCATGACTAAGAAAGATCACCAGTGTCTCCACTTGCTCAGAAAGCTAAAGGAATTTGACCCTTGTCTCCTTTAACCCTTGTCAATTTTTATTGATGCACCGCAGTTAGGTATGGCAACTGCTCTGCCTGTGACCATAAGAAACTGTGGGGAATGGTGCTCACAGCTCAGCACAAGATGGAAACCTCCATGGACTTTGTCTACACTTCTCACTGCCTTGGTAAAGCAGACAACCACACCCACCACAAGCATTGTCTCATCTCCCACACACAAACACGGGCACACACACGAGGCAGAAGGTACAAAAGCATTTACCCCAAGCTCATAGAAAGCTTCTACCACACAGTGAGACAATTGAAGGCTCCCATAGTACAGTAAGATAGGACTCACAGTCTACCTTGTTAATGAACTTGCTACCTACACTGTACTTTCTCTATCGGTAAAACATTTTGTTTTACCACGTTGGACTGTTGTCATGAACTGATCTGCATGAATAGTATGCTCAACAAATTCTTCCCTGTACTCTAGAATGTGACAATAACAAACCAATTTATCAGTTACAAGCCTTTTTACAAGTCATGCACGAGAGCACCTAGATCTATCTGAAATTCATCACACTTCAAATGCGCTGAAAATGTTCCTACCACAATGCAATCTGACGTTCTCTTTAGATTCAGCGTGTCTCACTGACAAACCTTATCCCTAAAAACAAATCAGCAGTGGGCTTAAGCTACCATTTATCAATTCACAAGAAACAGATTCTTAGTGCGTAACTCAGATAGAGGCAAAGATAGTGGGGGGGAAAAAAATGTTTCCAGGTCCCGTACACATGACAGAATGTTTTCCAGTAAAAAAATACATTAAGCACAGCTACGATTGCAATGTAAAAAAATAAGGCAACTAATTACACAAAGCAAGCTTCAATAGACAGGCAGCGGAGGGGGGAGAAGCAGAGTGGCGGTGGGTGGGGAGGGGAGGCAATCGAAACGGGGGAGGGGGTTCAGGAGACAGGAGGTTAGACATTTGGGTAGGGGGGCACCAAGAGAGGTGAGGTCGTGGAGGGCAGAGGAACAGGAGAGTGGGGATGGAGGTCGGACAGGAGGCGACAGGGCACAGAGAGAGATGGGATGGCGGACAGAGTAGGGGACGGAGGAATGGGGACAGGAGGATTTTAAGGGGGAGCGGTCGGGACGGGCAGGGTTGACGATCAGAGAGGTTGGGAGGAGGGCGACGGAGGGAATTGAATCCATAGGTGCAGCCCAGTCCCGAGCGGGTCTAGTCTGACACTGACAGGGCGATCGGAGTCACTCCTTCTCCCGGTGGAATTACTCGAGACCAGGTGCGAGAGAAGGGAATGGCGGACTGGAAGAGCCCAGGCCTGCGGCCGCGGCTACCGGCCGATGCCGGGCCGGTGCCCAGGCGTTGCCCGATCGGTGCGGCCGGCAGTCACAGCCGCGGCTGGCAGCGACAGCGCCCACACTCACCATCTGCCACCGGGGCGGCTAGCGCGCTCCATGTCGTGCAGTTGTCTCTCGCCCAAAATCCGGGAAGCGCAGCAGGCACAGGCCGAGGCCGCACCGCAGACTAGGCCAGGCCTCGCCACCACCCCCCCCCCCGCCCACCCCGTGCCCTCGGCATTGGCTCCGCCCCTCGACCAACCGCCCCCACCTCAGCCCCGCCCCCGGACAAACCCCCGCCCCCTGGCCCTGCCCCTCCACCAATCACGGCCGCCTCACATCGCCCTGTCCTCAGAGGTCCCGCCCACCATGCCGCTGCCCTCACCCCACAAGCCACCAAAGTCTCTGTACCACCCACACCCAGGGTCAGGCGTGTGGGACTCTACCACACTCGGGGTATTTAGATTGTGCGCCGGCAGATCATTTAACCACAGCTTTCCCCCCTCAGTTACTGTTCTGGCAGGGTTAAAACCCCTGACGTAGCTGCACACAACTCTCACCCTCAATAAAACGCCCACATATCACCCAAACATACCCTGAGGCACACGGTGCTTATGCCACCAATACTCGGACCCTGTGCCAGTGGTTATTCTTTGTCCCCAGTTCATCAGCAGGCTCACATGTAGGGGTATGGATCTAAAATCTGCTTAAAACCCAGCCAAAAAAAATCATTCTGGACAAAGATTCATAACCACTGAAGCATTGACCCCGCACCTCAGATTTTTCCCCACCCCAAGGTCACTAACTACTGCGACATTGGTTAGAAATATTCAGAGGCAGAAATCTGATCTCCCAGAGGGATTTGGTCAGTCACAGACTAGCTGCTCTTTTCACGTAACCATATCCCAGATACAAAATGCAATCCTACAGCTCCCTCAGTGAGCACCCTGCTTAGACCCAACAGCAATCATCTCTCTTGAAAGGGAGCAGCTGGTTGACTTCTGCTTCAACCACACAGTGTTGTGGTGATTACATTTTGTTTTACAATGGTTGCACCACATTACTCCTCTGTGGAATGGTTCAACTGCTGGAATGTGACTAGTCAGGATTACATGATCTAAATTCCCTTGGAGCACCTAAATCTTGCTAATTTTCAATGTACTAATTCATTTTGAGTCATGACCCAACTCACACACAGATTGTAACAGCCTGAAAACATGACACATTTAAGACATTTTTACGGACATCTGGCAGTTTGGGTACTGCATGTACAATATTTGGAAAGTAATGAATCCCAAGTCTCTGTCTTGTCACCACATTATATAAGAGATCAAGTCTGAAACCCTATTTTGCACGACATCCTAAGAGGACCCAGAGTTGAGAAACTCCAACCAAACACTAATTCTATACATTTGAATGAATTTAGCACCAACCAAAGACTGTACTTGAAATCCAAAATGACATCTCCAGAGAGAAGATGGGAAAGAGGTTGTCACTAAATTATACTTGATCGGATACAATTAAAGAAAATTTAGATTCACAGAGCAGCACAACTCAGAAACAGGCCCTTCAGCCCATCTAGTCCATTCCAACTGTTATTCTGTCTAGTCCATTGATACGCACCTGGACCATAGCCCTCCGTACCCCTCCCATCCACATTCTTTTCCAAACTACTGTTAAATGGTGTACTTGAACCCCACATCACCACTTCCACTGGCAGCTCATTCCATACTCGCCCCGTCCTCTGAGTGAAGAAGTTCCCCTTTAAGTATTTTACCTTTCACCCTTAACCTCTGACCTCAAGTTCTAGTCTCACCAAGCCTCAAGAGTAACAAGCCTGATGGCATTTATCCTATCTATACCCCTCATATTTTTGTATACCTCTATCAAGTCTCGCCTCGTGCTCCTACACTGCAGGTTATAAAGTCCTAACTATTCAAGCTTTCCCTATAACTCAGGTCCTCAAGTCCTAACAACATCCATGTAAGTCCATATAAATTGATGCTTATTTCTAAAATGACATGTATTTTATTGGCTCTCCCCAAGCATGTTTGAAGCTACGCTTTGGTATAAGTTCACCACACTGTTTGGTCTCTTCCTGTTCTATCCATATTGAAGTCCCCGATTTCTATTCGCTCAGAGATCAGCTGACAGCATCTGAATCCCAGCCACAGCTTTTCTGTAACTCACATAAACCGGGGCCCAGGTCTCATCTGATGACAGCTTCAAATTGCAATCATGTAAAGTACTGAAAACACTCAGCTGATGAAGAGAGTTTCTCAGCAACACCTCAAAGTTTGATCTGTGCACACACCACTGGCATTCATTATCCCAGCTTCCTGCACTACTTGCATGAAGTTCGGGGAAAAAAAACACCTCATTCAGGAATTTGATAGATTCTGGATTCATCATTGCCTTCAGCAATTTCAGATGGGGAATGTTCCTAGGCCTATTTACACCTCCCCTATGGCCAGACAAAATCAAAGCTCTGGAAATGCTGAACTACAGAAAATGCTGGCAACGTTGCCCAAGTCGAGAGTATCTGGGGAGGGTGCTAATTGGAGCTAACAATTCAAGTCAACGGCCCTTCATCAGAACTGTGAGCAGATATAGAAAAAGACAATATAAAAGATAAAAGCGCCTTTACTTCCTGAGAAAACTAAAGAAATTTGGCCTGTCTCCTAAAACCCTCACTAATTTTTATAGATTCACCATAGAAAGCATTCTTCTAGGGTACATCACAACCTGGTATGGAAGTTGTCCTGTCCAAGACCGAAAGAAGCTGTAGAAGATCATGAACACGGCTCAGCACAGCACACAAACCAATCTTCAGTCCTTGGACTCAATTTACACCGCACGCTGTCGGAGCAGTGTTGCCAGGATAATCAAGGACATGACCCACCCAGCCAACACACTTTTCATCCGTCTTCCCTCTGGGAGAAGGCTCAGGAGCTTGAAGACTCGTACAGCCAGATCTGGGAACAGCTTCTTTCCAACTGTGGTAAGCCTGCTGAACCGATCCTGACCCGGATCTGGGCCATACCCTCCAAATATCTGGACCTGCCTCTGGGTTTTTTTGCACTACATTACTTTCCATTTTTGTATTTTCTATTTATGATTTAATTTAAATTTTTAATATTTACTAATTTTTACTATTTTTAATAGTTTTAATATTTAATATTTGTAATCCAGGGAGCGGGAAGCGCAGAATCAAATATCGCTGTGATGATTGTACATTCTAGTATCAATTGTTTGGTGACAATAAAGTATAAAGTATAAGAAGATAAAGATAAAAGTATTAGCTTTATTAGCCTGCAAGTGCTACCACACTTCCAGCACCAACATAGCATGACCACAACTCAGTAATCTTAACCGTACATCTTTGGAATGTAGGAGCAAGCCAAGGTACCTGGAAGAGACCCCATGGTCACAGGGAGGATGTACAAACTCCTTACAGACAGCGGTGGGAATCAAACCCCTATCTTACAGCTCGCACCGCAAAGTGTTATGCCGTTTACAAAAGTGTGAGTGGAAGACAGAACATAAATATATGTTCAGTGATACAGCAGAAGACAATGCAGATTTTATAAAAAGGGTAACTGTCAAGTTAGTAAAACTCTGGCGATGAAATGTTGAACAAAAATCAGAAATTACCTAAAAGTCGGTGGCAGAAATTCTACACATTTGAAATAAGAAATGCTGAAACTTTTGGTTGCCAGAAACAGTTCCATTGTTGAGTCCACATATAAGAAGTGCTGGAGGAACTCAGCAGATTGGACAGCAGCTATGGAGGGGAATAAACAGACCGTGTTTCAGGCCGGGCCCTTTATCAGGGCTTGATTTATTCAACTAAAAATTTGTTTCATTTCCAGCGTTTCCCAGTTCTGATGAAAGGTCAACTATTAAATCAATTTTCTCCCTCGGCAGTTGAGTCCAAACACCACTCAGTGGGTCACAGGACCCCCCCTCTCCGTTTCTCCCGCACAATGATGACTTCATCAATGCCATTTCCTCCTGCCATGTTCTACCCTAATCCTTGATCTCTCCACATTCATCCCAAAAGATAGCTTAGCAACAGATGTCCATGAAAAGCCCTTGACAACCCCCCCGCAACCTGCAACTCCATTCTCCCAGAACACCCTTGGAAATTTCAAGTAGTCATTTTGTATTGCAACATCGGAGCTCTGCATCATTTGTTTTGTTCTGTTTTCTATTCTATCACATACATTTCCCACTGCTATCTTTCTTCTTCACCCGTTCTCTGCATTTTTTAAAACTATGTTATGTCTATTCGCTGTTCTGAAAATAAACCCCGCGAACATTAATTCTCTTTCTTTCCTCCGATAGTAAAAAAATCAGCTCTGGTTTTGCTGACATTGAGCAAGATGTTGTTGTGGCAGCACAACTTGGCTCTGGTAAAATGCAAGCTGGACATTGATGAGTGAAATATTTGTTCTGTTCATATGTCAGTGTGAATGAATAACTCCAGCAGCTTTAATTTTCTTTGTCAATCTAATGCTACTTGTCCTTAATTACCAGCATCCCTTTCACATTCACAGACTTGCCTTCCACCATATCACAGAATTTCTTTCTTCCCACCCTCCTCATCAGCACCTCCAAACTAAAACTTATGAAAGTTCACAGTACATTTATTGTCAAAGTACATATACATTATACAACCTTGAGATTTGTCTTTTTACAGGTAGCTACAAAACAAAGAAATCTACAAGAACCCATTAAAAAAGACAGTCAAATACCCAATGTGCAGCGAGAAAGAAAAACAACAAAATGTGCAAACAATAAAAGTAAGCAAATATTCCTCAGACATGAAGCCTGCAGCAGGCCTCAGCCTCAGCTCAGTGCAGAGTGGAGTAAACGTTGCAGCGCAGTGAGCAGAACTGGCCTGACCTTTGCCTCTGGTCCTGACACCCTGCCCTTTCCATCCATCTGGCCTGGCATTTAAATAGTCCAAACATCGCCCTAAAACCTAGGCTCTGTCACATCGATACGCTCTGGGCCTGGGCCCCACCATGATGTTTCTGTAGTAACTTCTACTTTGAAAAAGGCACACTCGACAACTTCATGCCCAAGAAACAACAAAACCATTGTGTGTGTGTGTGTGTGTGTGTGTGTGTGTGTGTGTGTGTGTGTGTGTGTGTGTCTGATATATATATCTAGAGAGGCTTTCACAACCCGTACGGCATGGCAGGCACACTATATACAAAGCCCACCGGAAGTAAAAAGTACAGAAGTTAAAACCCCCCCCCATTATCCTAATTAGTGTTAACTTACTTTTAATAATGCTCACATTACAATAGTTTCGGCACATGCCTGACCTTTCCAAATTGGCCTGGCACTTTGATCAATCTACCTCACTCTCAGTCTAGGTGGACAGGCCTTGAATCTGCCTCTCCTCCGCTCGACTTACCTCAACTTCACCACGAACATGCCAACTTAAACTCCAACTTTCTCCTGGTCTGTTGAAACTTCATCTACCCAAGGTGATATCCAGTATCCATGATATTTTGCTTTTCCTGACGCTCACTACCAACTAGATTAGTAGACCATAATTATAGCAATTATCTACTATCCCTTTAACATGGCTATACAGCTTAAAGTTCTTCCCACATTGATATGAACAAAACCAATGTTTCATACCCAGCCATCAATGTTCAGTTCGCACTTTAACAGAGCATTTTCCCAGTTGTAGTGCCACAGCAACATTCTCTCACTCAACATCAGCAAAACCAAGGACCTGATTATCAACAACAGGAGGGGAAAGAATGGATGCGTGTGAGGCAGTCCGCATTAGGGAATCAGTGGTGAAGATGGTCATTGTAAGTTCCTTGGCATTATCGCATCAGAGGATTGGTTCTGGGACCACCAGTAAGTGCCATTACAAAGAAGGCACACTAGCAGCTCTACCTTTTTATAACATTACGCAGATTTGGCATGTCATCTAAAACTTTGACAAACTTCCATGAATGCACAGTGGAGATGATCCTGACTGGTTGCATCTTGGCCTGGTACAGAAATACCAATGTCCAAGAATGGAGAAGACTACAGAAAGTAGTGGAAACAGCCCAGACCATCACAGGAAAAGCCCTCCCCAGTATATGAGCATATCTACAAGGAATACTACTACAAGGAATTGGCATCCATCATCAAGGAACCCACCAACCGGGCCATGTTCTCTTCTCACTGCTGCCATAAGGAAGGAGGTACAAGAGCCTTAAGCCCCACACCATCAGGTTCAGGCACAGTTCAACCACCAGGCCCCTGAACTGGCATGGATAACCACTCACCCCAACACTGAACAGACTCCACAACCTACGGACTCACATTCAAGGACTCTACAACTCTTGTTCTCAGTATTAGTTACAGATTTGCACAGATTGTCTTCTTTGCACATCTGTTGTTTGTCAGTCTTCACTTAAGTGTAGTTTTTCTTTAATTCTATTGTATTTCTTTGTTCTACTGTGAAAGTCTGAAAGAAAATCAATCTCGGGGTAGTATATGGCACCATACATGTACTTTGATAATAAAATTACTTTGAACTTTGAAGTATTCCAGACTTCACCGACCTGTGCTGGAATATTGAATGCTTGAAAAGCCAGTGCAATATGAAACCAAGCATCCCCAGAGTAACAGAGATCACTGGGAATCATAAGAGTCATATCCGATACATGGCTATGATTGTCAGAGGCCAATCAACAATGACCCAGTGCAGCATCACAAAGTTCCTACAGACAATATTTTCGATCCAATTTTTTTCAGCAGCTTCATGTTCAACTTCCTCTCTACCAAAGTTGGGAAAGAAAATATTCACTAATAATACCTCAGACTTAACTCTGCTACATCTAGAACCCATGCAGCATCACAAAAATAGATGATCTAGTCATGAATAGTTGTTGGTTGTATTTATTTATTTAGAGATACACCGTGGACAGACCCTTGTAGCCCAACAAGCTGTGCTGCCCAGCAACCCACCTATTTTTAACCCAAGCCTAATCGCAAGACAATTCACAGTGACCAGTGAACCTACTAACAGCCCTTGGGAGTATGGGAGAAAAACGAAGCACCCAGAGTAAATCAGGTTTCATCAGAATCAGGTTTATTATCACCGGCACGTGTGTCAAATTTGTTAACTTAGCCGCAGTTCAATGCAATACATAATACAGAAGAGAAAAATAGTAACAATAAGTATATCAATTACAATATACATATATTGAATAGATTAAAAATCGTGCAAAAAACAGAAATAATATATATTATTAAAAAGTGAGGTAGTTTTCATGGATTCAACATCCATTTAGGAATCGGATGGCAGAGGGGAAGAAGCTGTTCCTGAATCACTGAGTGTGGGACTTCAGGTTTCTGTACCTCCTACCTGATGGTAAAAGAGAGATAGGGGAATGCCCTGGGTACTTTGTAGGCTAGTACCCAAAATGGTGCTGACTAAATTTACAACCCTCTGCAGCTTCTTTTGGTCCTGTGCAGTAGCACCCCCCCCCAACCCTCCACACCCCCCATACTAGACAGTGATGCAGCCTGTCAGAATATCATGGAAGGTGCTACATAAATGCAAATCTATTCGTTAACTCATAGCTCTTCCAATGATTAAGCAATCCATGCAAACCAATACGTCATGGATAATATTTGCCAAGCATGTGGCAAGTGATGACCATTCCATGAGGACAGGTCAGTGCAGATTCACTTTTAAGTGATCAATACCCTTTCTACTCAGTGGATCAGCAATGTCAGGAATCATCCAAGTCACACTTGATGCTGACTATATATATAGGCATCCGTTAGTCTCGTGAGACCATGGATTTGGGCCTTGGAAGGTTTCCAGGGCGCAGGCCTGGGCAAGGTTGTATGGAAGACCGGCAGTTGCCCATGCTGTAAGTCTCCCTTCTCCGATGTTGTCCAAGGGAAGGGCACTAGAGCTGATGCAGCTTGGCACTGGTGTCGTTGCAGAGCAATGTGTGGTTAAGTGCCTTGCTCAAGGACACAACACGTTGCCTCAGCTGAGGCTCGAACTAGCAACCTTCAGATTACTAGACCGACACCTTAACCACTTGGCCATGCGCTAACACATTCCTTTATTAATGCTGGGTCAAATAATGCAATCTCCTCACTACCAACACCATGAAATTAAACATTAAAGATTAGCTTTATTTTCCACATCTACATCAAAACATACAGTACAGCGAAATGCATCACTTGCGTCAACAGAGTCAGAGGATGTGCTGGGGGGGGGTGGGCAGCACATGTGGTGCAAAGGTAGAGTGCCCACAACTTATAGAATGCGGGAGGAAACCAGAGCACCTGGAGGAAACCCGCGAGGTCACAGGGAGAAAGTAGAAACTCCCTACAGACAGTGGCAGGAGCAGAACCCTTGTATTCCAATCGCAGGTGGACTGCCAGTAGGCTTGATCACACCAGTTCAGAGAATCATGGATGGGTAGTAAGCAGTGTGCTCACCACCAACACCTCCATTCCATGACGGGAGAGAGGAGAGAAAAACACAAGTGTTGGCTGAAGTGAGATAAAGAAAGTAGAAGTGTTAAGGGAGGAAGAAGTGCAACGACAGAAAAAGAGAGGGACATCTGCAGATAAAATAATTGTAAGGACATAAATGACTGAAGGCCAGTCTCTAGAGCTGAACAGGAAAAGGCACAGGCAGTAATGAAGGCTCAACGGTCAAGCATAGACAAAATATTGATGAGGTGGCTGGGGAGAGAGAGGATGATTTTAACCTTGCAACCAGTTTTGGTTGGGGAACTTTGCAGAATGGCTCAGGTGCTATGGACAAGTTATGGACACGCTGCACATCGTGTTGACAGGAGGACCAGAGATGATAAAAGTATTGGAAATATCAAGCAAGGAGGGAGAATGCTGGCAGGAGGTGAAACTGAGATCACTGGACAATGATTGAGTGTGGAAGTGCTGCTTCATTTCCCTGGGTCTAACACAGGAGTGGGGAGCTGCACAACTCCCCATCTGGTTCTTTCTGTGTTCTAATGCAGGATCAGTTAACATGCATAAACATTACAGGACTTTAATAATAAATCAGGATACTTTCTCTCTGATTGTTGCTGACCTCTGAGTACCTCAGCACTGTCTTTGATTTTAGAAATGATAAATCCCATAATTCTCGCATTCCTCCCTTTCCCGTCTCTCCTTGTCAGTCTCTTATTTATACCTCCTTGAGGAAGGATCAGCTTTGATCAAAAAATAACTTTTGCTCAGCCGATGCCACCAGCCTTTGTGTTATTCAGTCTCTACTCTATCACTGGTTCTCCACATCCATCGTCCTTCTCTGCAACTTACAACATGCCTTGTTCTCATGGCTTTGACGAAAGGTCAACCACCTAAAATATCAACTTTCTCACTCTTTCAACAGATGTTGATTAAACAGTTCAGTATTTCCAGAATTTTCTATTTTATCTCAGATTTGCAAACTCCATCTTTTTTTTTGCTCTTTGGTTACGGAACAGCCACCAAGGCTAGGAATCTCGAGCTTTCTACCCTTCAGTTTCCTCCATTCTCCAGCGCAGTCACTGGGTTGTGGCTCAGTTGTCAGCCGTGGAGCCTAGGCTGACTGCACCAATGCAGCTGCAAGAATATTGCAAGAGGGCCACTTGAGGACAGTGTCACTGATGATAGAGGCATTAAAGTGTTGCATTCGCCCCCTCCCAGTTCATAACTGTCCTACATCCCTTCCCCAGCCGCCTTCTCTGAACCCTGATCTATTAAAATAATATGACTTTAGAAGTCACAGCTACTTCCCTCAACATCCCATCCACATTAACAATACCCTAAGCTTCAAGGTATACAAATAAGGAAGGCAATCGAGCTAATCGCAAATGTCACCCATAACAGCTTGCACTGAGCTCTAGACAAGCACCAGAGCAGAACTAATGCGATAAGCAAGGTGCTGTGTGCATTACACCTGGGGGCTGCAATTCTTCTGTTCTGCTTCACTTCCAGGTCATTAAAGATTAAAAGAATGCAATTAAATTGCGGGTGAAGCTGTTAACTCACTCAATTAACAAGCTGAGTGATACAAGGTTCCGCAACAGGGACTGATGTAAACACTGACCGACAATGGGAAAACTCACTTCTCCTCTCTCATTCTATAAGTACTAAGTGAAGAATTTAACTGGGAAGGATCAGATATTGTGAATTAATCATACCACTCTATTTGTACAAATCAAAAAAATCACTGAAATAATCGGCTTCTATTAAAGACCATAAGACATGGGAGCAGAATTAGGCTTTTTAGCCCATTGAGTCTGCTCCGCCATTCCATCATGGCTGATTTATTATCCTTCTCGCCCCATCTTCTCCCTGTAACTTTTGACACCCCTACTAATCAAGAAACTATCAACTTGCACTTCAAATATACCGAATGGTTTGGCTTCCACAGCCATCTGTGGTAATGAATTCCACAGATTCACTCCCAATGGCTAAATAAATTAACTCTCATCTCTGTGTTCCAAAGGGACATCAGTATAATCTGAGGTTGTGTCCTCTGGTCCGAGACTTCCACTGTAGGAAAATCCTCTCCACATCCACACTATCTCAGCCTTTCAATATTTTATAGGTTTCAATAAGATCTTCCTCCCACCCCACCTTACATGTAAATAATGATAGGAAAGCAAAACAAAAATGAAAACAGAAATTGGTGGAAATATTGAGCAGGACATCCAGCAAAGCTTTCAAGTGGACAATCTTACATCACCATTGAAAGATGATACAAGGCTAGAACAAGGTGTTCATGCAGATCACCAGTTCCGAAAACAAGAGAAAGGATGCACTGTGTGGGTAAAAATTGCTAGCCATGCAAGTTGCCATGGAGATGAAGGCAGCAGAGGAGTAACTCCACATAAGGCCAGACCTCACTGGCTTCTGCTGAACAGAACCAACATTTGGCAGTTCAAACAGCAGCAAGTACAAGACATCTATGAATACACTATCAAACAAAAAAAAAATCCTGGCTCTACTTACAGATTTGGAAGGTGGAGGCCAATCTCAGTGAGATTCCCTATTACTACACTCTTGGATTCTATGCCAGGCCAGTTCTTTGACAGGATTGGTGAAACCAATGATTTCAATCAGATTGTATGCTACTAGTCAGGAAGCAGAGGAAAATGCTAATTATATACATTTTTAAATATTTCTTTGCTTATATTTTTTCAAATTATTAAAATGTTTTAGTTCTTTTTTGTTAACTTTTTTTCTGTCTCACTCCGACAATCTGTTGCGACTTTTATAATCAACAGACTGGAACAAAGTTAGCCAAGCGCCTGAGCTGCTGGTAGTGTCTTATGGTCAGGCCTTCCTCGGTGCTTCATCGAAGGTCTGGATGCTGGTTCTTTGCATCTTAATCATGCAAGTAAAGACATGGGAAGATTACGGGTGTTGTGGTGCTGCTTGGTGGAGTGTGGGCCTGGTCTTGGTTCAAAATTTCCTGAGATGGGAACACTTGAAGATGAACCCAAGACCTCTGCTTAGGATCGTGGAAAGGTCACCAACCTTAAAAAGCTGATTCAGTCCACTCTCTACATATGCCTTCTGGCATTGTGTAGTTTTCTATTGTGGGTTTTATAATCAAATGATGACCAAAACGTAGCCAAACCCAAAAAGACTAGAAAGGTCTACTGTAACATTAATCACTTCCCCAGTTGCATCTGACAGATCCAGATCTATTCAAGGTGAAACAGTCTAGGCTGTCTGCAGGGCCTGGCATGGGGAAATTCTTGCCTTTATCAAATAAATAGTTCCCAGCATCATACTTCCAGTGCAGAAGTACCTGGTGATGACTTCAGCCCAAACAGGTCAGGGTGGAGTGGATTTGCACAGCACCATACAGAGCCCAGTGTTCAACATATTCCTGGGTCTCATTATTCTATCTATTCCCAGGAACCCTCCATTAGATCCTCTAGGGTGTAACCCTTTGCTTTTTATTTGAGGCTTTTTCATTGTTGAAATGAAGTCTGTACTTGCTGCAAACAGGGAAGACTGAAATAGGCGGGCATTTTTTTTTAAAGATGGTGAGTAATCATTCACTCAGCACCCTCATGCCTATTCCACGTTCGGTGTCGAGTCAGGGTGTGGGCTCTCCGAGACCCTCAGTCTGAACTAACCCATAGAGATGAACCTGAGAAATGGACTAACCGTACGCCCCAGGGACATGGGGGCGGGGCGGAGAGACGAGTGAGAGACACGCTGCTCTTCTTTGTATGAATGCCAAATTCTACCATGCCCACTAAGTCCACCCTCCCACTCCACCCCAGAGATCTGAGTGATACCCTACTACTTCCCTCTCAGGGAGACGAGCTGTCTGAGATATTTCAGCAAGAAGTTCCAGCTCAGCCTTGTGACTGCCCGTATGCTGCTTTGGCAAGCCAAACCTTTGAAAAGGAGAAGTCAATGCAGGCACCAGATCAAGGAATGGCAAGGAGTTCACAGGGAGGTCAGAAATCACACAGCAAAAGTATCCTCAGCACAGCCTTTTGCTTCCACTTAATCAGGAACATTCCCAGCGGAGCGCCTCGTCATAAATAGCAATCCTTGCTCCCATGTGCATCTGACTCTGCAACTCACGATCCTTTGAAGTTTCCACATGCTGAACTTAAAGGGCTCACAACCTGGTAGAAAGCAGCTCAGGACGGATTTGCCCATCTACCAACCCACACACCACAAATCCCCATTAAACACTGCACCCACAACAAGCAAATCAGCCCATCCTCTGCACTGTCCGAAAAGAGTTAATGCTGAGACTCTGCCCTGAGAGCAAATCCAATTCCACAGTCTAAACTGACATCACTCCGATATTAAAATGTAGTGGAATGTACCCAACAAGCACTGAAAACACAGAAGTACTATGCCAGTGTTCAGCCGCTTTTCACTGTAAAATATTAGGCTGATTGATACAGGTCTGATACCACATATGGGTCACAGACCACACAGGCATGAGGGAACAGGTGGAGTACTGCACACAGCTCCTGTCTCCTTACTTGAGGAAAGACATATTGGCTTTGGGATGGTGCTGAAGTTTACCAGGTTAATTCCAGAAATGAGGAGGAATTGAGTTATCTGGGAACATACTCACAGGAGTTCAGGAAAATGTGAGGACACTTTATATAGACATACGAAACTACGAAAGGAATAGATAAGATAGAGATAGGAAAGTTGTTTCCACTGGTAAATGAGACTAGAATTGGGGGACATAGCCTCTCGGTTAGAGAGAATAAATTTAGGACAGTGAAGAGGAAAAACCTTTTCCCAGAGAATATTTGTATTTTGTATTTGATCCTCCACAATATTCCGAGCGGGAGTTTAAACTGGAGGTGGCAGTGTTTTCTTTTACGAGGTCGAGTTGCGAGCTCGATATCAACCCAGCACGGATGGAGAGCGCGCTCGGGAGCAGTCTGTCACTGGATTGAACTCAGGAACCTCCGTTCTTGAGCCCGGTGCTGATCGCACTGCGCCACCAGCCGACCTAAGGGAGTAACAGAACTGTAGAATTCTCTGCCCAGGAAGGCAGTAGAGGCTACCTCATTAAACCTATTTATGACTCGGCTGGAGAGATCCTTGCAATAAGGGTTATGGAGAAAGGGCAGGTAGGTAAACCTGAGCCCATGGCCAGATCAGCCATGGCAGAGCATACCCAACAGACCAGATGGTCTACTCCTGCACTCACTTCTTATCTTCTAATCCTGTCTGAAGTTTGTCATAATGAATTGATAGCTATTCGCATCCCACTGTAGAGCAGTGAATGGATAGAACTATGAATCAAATGAATAACTGCCAATCCAGCCTGAAACCCTAGGGAATGCCATTTGCCACCCTGGCATTGACAAGGCCAAGGATTTGGAGCCAGGAAGCTGATCCCCTGAGGGTTCGCTAAACCAATCAGAGCTCGGGATACCCATTAGGACAGCGTAAAAACAGGGGCTGCCAATAATCAGGTAAGGCATGACTTGTGGAGAGAGTAACAGAGCTAATGTCTCAGCTCAATGAGCTAATAAAAGATTATCAATACGAAACGTTAACCTTGTCTCTCTCTCCACCGCTGCTCCCTGATCTGCTGTGTTTAATGTCTAATTGGTTGTACCAGCAGCATGAACTGATGCCACAACCTATGGACTCATTTTCAAGGACGCGTGTTCTCAGTATTATTTATTTATTATCATTTTGATGTGTTTTTCTCGTATTTGCACAGTTTTTCTTTTCCACCTCAGTTTGTCAGTCTTTGTGTGTAGTTTTTCACTGTTGCATTTCTCTGTTCTACTGTGAATGCCTGCACAAAAATGAGCTCAGGGTAGAATATAGTGACATACATGAACTTTGATAATAAATTTACTTCGAACTCTGAGCACAAACCCTACCAGATCCAACAAGGCTCCAGACCTGATTCTACGCTCCGGCTTCAGATTCAATGAGAAATCCTACTGACCTCTGTCTGGTAAAATTCCAGAAATCTCAAATTAGATTAGATTATGAGGACACTCCGTCCTCGTTTATTGTCATTTAGTAATGCATGCATTACGAAATGATACAATGTTCCTCCAGTATGGTATCACAGAAACATAGAACAGACCAAGACTAAAACTGACAAAAACCACATAATTATAACATATAGTTACAACAGTGCAAAGCAATACTGTAATTTGATAAGAGCAGACCATGGGCACACCCCTCAAAAAAAGTCTCAAGTCCCGATAGCCCCAACATCTCATGCAGACGGTAGAAGGGAGAAACTCTCTCTGCCATGAGCCTCCAGCGCCGCAAACTTGCCGATGCAGCACCCTGGAAGCACCCGGCCACAGTCCGACTCTGAGTCCGTCCGAAAACTTCGAGTCTCCGACCAGCCCTCCGACACTGAGCACCATCTCTGCCGAGCGCTTCGACCCCGCCCCGGCCGCCGAGCAACAAGCAAAGCCGAGGACTCGGGGCCTTCCTCTCCGGAGATTCTGGATCACACAGTAGCAGCGGCAGCGAAACAGGCATTTCAGAAGTTTCACCAGATGTTCCTCCGTGCTCTCACGTCTGCCTCCATCAAATCAGAATTGTGCAGGGCACCCTACTTGACAGATAACAGACATCATCACTGGAGTGGCTGCTGCGCGCTGTGTCGCGCCGCCATCTTCTCCTCAGTTCAAGAATTTTAAAAGCTTCAGCAGGAAATTGGCTTGCCCAACATAGCACTTTATTGTCTCTTTCCGAATGATGAAAACAAAATTCTACACACATGAAATTTCTCAGAAGACTATTGTCTATTGTTACATAAATCAATAGGACAGATGTATGGAATTTAGAAACATAAATAAGGCAAATGAACAGTTAAACCAACCAAGTGAAATTCATCGAGGGGGAAATACTTTCCTTTTCTTCTTCACCTGAGAATATAAATCACACCCCAGTTGAAAATTTTATCCAACAGATGGCACCTTCAATAACAATGTAGCCCCCCCCCCGCCCCTTTGAGACTGGCCCATAACTTTAAAGTCATTCCAATGGTTCAGAGCTCTTTCAGTACTCTTTCTGACAGCGCTCACTCGCGCATGTTTTCGTGGGTACAGCACTTCCCCCAGCACCCAGGGCTGTATTAGCACTGCCCGCCTGGAATTCCACTGGTGTTTTACTTGGTGTGAAGCTAGATTAGATCTTGGAGTCAGGATTTGTAACAAGAGTTGAATCTTCACAAGTGTGCAACTCAGCCAAAATACTGAATTACAGTATGACCAATGTTCACAGGGAGTATCAGAATAAATAGAGAAATTAAAAGTATGGGAAAAATTAATAAAAATTGCATGCAGATGTTAATTTTCTTACCTTACTGAGATTTATGAATATTGTATATAATTCATTAGATGTATTATGGTCCTAGTCCAAAATATTTTTTTAACCAAAAAGGGAAAAGCTAATTACTTAAAGCTGAGTACTTTTGACCTGGAACCTGAATCCACTTCTATAGATGTAACGTGGAGAGCATTCTAACTGGCTGCAACACCGTCTGGTATTGGGGGGGTGGGGGGGGGGTGTTGGTGCTACTGCACAGGACTGAAGGAGCTACAGAGAGTTGTAAAATTAGTCAGCTCCACCTTGGGTATAGTATCCAAGACACCTTCGAAGAGTGATGTGCCTCAGGAAGGCGACAACCATTATTAAGGACTCCCTATCACCCAGGGCATGCTCTTTTCTCATCGTTACCGTCAGGAAGGAGGTACAGAAGCCTGAAGGCCCATACTCAGCGATTCAGGACAGCTTCCTCCCCTCTGCCATACGATTCCTAAATGGACGTTGAATCTATGAACACTACTTCATTTTCTTTTAATATACAGGTATATTATTTCTGTTTTTGCACTATTTTTAATCGATTCATATATATTCATACATATACACATACACACACACCACTACTGTAATTGATTCACTTATATATTTATTTTTCTTTCTATATTATCATTGTATTGCTTCTGCTAAGTCAACAAATTTCACGACGCATGCCGGTGATAATAAACCTGATTCTGATTGTAACGTGTTTTGCAAATTTCAACTCCAGCAGCAAAGAAAGATTTATATAAGTGATTGAGCCAGGTGTCTGTGCTATTCCCACATGTGCAGCCTTTAAGGGACAACTAATCTCAGCAGCAGAATAACGAGACATGAAATACCATTCCTGCCAACTGGTGGTGATATTTCCACTTGTCATACAATGAGAGGCAAGGGGGGGGGAAAGTACAAATTACTGCATTGATCGTGTCACCTGAAAATTTATATTTGTGTTAACACAGACAAAGTAATCAGTCCCAGTAATTATTCTTTGCAATATAAAGGGGGTTGGGAATATACATCCTGAAATACTTCATTTACACAAAATATATAATGCACGATAATAATAACTGTAACAAAACAAAACACACCACAGTGCTTCAGACAAAAGTGCATGAAGTCACAGAAAGTCTGCCTCTGTGAGAAAATAGGAGATGAATGGAGGTAGGTTCACGGACAGAATTACTGAGCGTAATTGAAGAAATTAAGACTGAGTAGATAGTTGGAGTACAACTTTCAGAGGCTTGTAGGGCTGAAAAAAGTTACAGAAATAGTGAGGGGCGATGCCATGAAGCCTTTGGAAAACAAAGATGCGAGTTTTAAATAGAACACGATTCCTGACTAGGAGCCAACCTAGGTCAGTGAGCACAGAGGTAATAGGGATATGGGTTATGTTGGGAATTAGGATACAGGCAGCATAGCTTTGGATGAGCTGGTTAATAAAGTGTGGAAAAATGGCCAGGACACCATGACGGTCAAGGAGACTCTTCCAACGTGTAGACATAGATGATGTTCCAAGTAGAATTTGAAAGCTTTGGGAAACACTTGGATGCGCTGTGGTTGGAAGCTCACCTCAGGGCCAAACAGAATGCCGAGGCTGTAATGATTAGTCTAAAATAGCCGTGAAGGGAATCAGTGGTTAGTGTAATCAGCTTGCTTTGTCCTTACAGGGCAGAATAACACAGCCCAACAGGTCCAAAATCTACAGTAAATACAGATCCCTGCCATTTGATTCAGTTGGAAACTTTTTTTCTGATAAAGTAGCAGTGGGCGTGCTTAGTGTGAATAGCTTTCTAAACTTCACCGAGTATAAAGTCTTAAACTTGGGCAAATCCAAAAGGGGTAAAACACAGTTTAACTTCACCCATGAATCCTGCAAAAGCTTTTGCAGGCTCTCTGGAGGAAGCACGTCCCATGATTATGCAGTAAGTGAAAATCTGGGTCAGCCAGTCAGCACCATGTGACAGTGCAGGCATGGCTACAGATCGCACTCTATATTTACTGAAAACAAGACCAGGCGGCTGTGCCATGTTTTCATGCCTGCCACCAATTTTTAATTCAGCATCACATTCCCCCCACTTCCCTCCCTCCCCCCATCATTATTGCTCTCCCTCGCTCAAGGTGCTGACTCCATCTGGGCTGCAGGTTTCACTAGCTGACTCCCACCGGGGTGGGGGCACCACAGGCACCAGCACCCACAAAGCGCGGGTGACAGGGGCACACTTGTAGGGCTCCCTCGCCGGAAGATCTGCAGAACTTCAAGAAGGCAGCTCACCACCTGAAGCGGCAGTAGACGTTTTTATTGCAAATTGTTCACAAACATCATTGAATTGAAACACTCAGATTCAGTGGGGAAAGGTTAAAATGCAACTAGATTTCATCAACGAATTCTGCAGAAGCTTCTGCAGATTCTCTGAAGAAAGCAGATCCTATCATTAGGTGGTAAAGAAAATCTGGTAATGGGAAAACCCCACATATTAATAAATAATAATCTGCAACTAATTCCCAGAAGGGTACAGATTCTCACTAAGTTTCAGGCTTCAAGGACACTCGCTGTTGCTGCTGTATTGTTGCAGTGTATATAATCATCCAACGTGACACATAATGGAAGAAACTGGGGGAAGAGATGCAAAAGGGACAACTGGTTAGATGACGCCTACCTTTCACAAAATGATACCCTGTGAGGATAGACCAAAGCTTGACTGCGAAACCACAGAACTAACCACCAGACTCCCGAACCAGCGTGGACCACTTCACTAATACCAAGAAGTCTGCAGATGCTGGAAATCCAAAGCAATGCACACAAAACGCTGGAGGAACTCAGCAGGTCTATGGAAAAGTCAACTGACTTTTTGTTGGGTGCGTTGTTTTGGATAACTTCACTCACCACGACACTGAACTGACCACTGAATACAACTCACTTTCAAGGACTCTACAACCCATGTTCTTAGTATTATTTATTTATTATTATTGGGTTTTTATTGTATTTGTACTGTTTGTCTTCTATTGCACATTGATTGCTTGTTAGTCTTTGTGTGTAGTTTTTCATTGATTCTATTGTATTTCTTTGTTCTACTGTGAATGCCTGCAAGAAAATGAATCTCAGGGTAGTATATGGTGTCATGTGGGTACTTTGATAATGAATTTACTTGGAACTTGGACTGTCGCTAACTGGGATCACAGGTGAAGGATGTTTATTTGGGATCACATTTGCCCACGGAACAATACCCACGTCTGCAGATTCACAAGTGACCGAGTAGCACAATCAAATATAAGCAAATGGCTCCCAAGGTGCTTCATGGGGGCATTAGCAGACAACTGACATTGCTCCTCAGTTAGAGACAGGCAAAAAGAATCAAAAGAGAAAGCACTGGAAACACTCAGCAGCTCAGCAAGTGTCTGAGGAGAAAGAATAATAATTGATGCTTCAGAACTATGACTTTTCATCTCATCCTGATGAAAAGTCTTCAGTCTGAAACACCAGTTCTGTTCCTTTCCCTCTGCATGGTCTGCCCAAGTACTTTAGGACTTTATTTTTGTACCAGTTTTGCAATATCAGCAGTGTTTTCTTTTCTGCTTTGAGATTATGCAAAGAAGTGGGTTTTAAGGTTTGAGCAATCTTAAAAGAATTACTTGATGTGAATTGGCACTAGAAGCCAGCAGCCCCTTCACCATGGTTCAGCCGTCCGTATTCAAGGACACAGTACACCACAGTTGGTCGTTCATTGTGAAGTCACGAGAACAGAATGTGTCTGGCACCCACACTATCAGCAGACCAGATGCAGATCTGTACAAGGTGCACATACATGCTATCAAATGAAAATCCCTATTGCAACTTAAACCACAATAATTTTTCCCTTTCCAGCAAGGGTTTCCAACCTGGGGTGCACGGACCTCTTGCTTAATGGTAGTGGTCCAGGACATAAACAAGATTGGCAACTCATGCTTTATAAGATGGATGTGGAGAGGACATTACTTCATGTGGGAGAATTTGGAACCAGAAGTCCCTTTAAAAAATAGGGGGTCACCCATTTTCCACAGATGACATGATTTTTACCCCCTCACTGAGGATAGCCAGTACTTTGAATTCTCTTCCTCAAACAGAAAGTAGTGGAAGTAAGGTATTTGAATAAAGTGAGAAGGTGATAAATTCTTGACAAGCAAGAAGGCAAAATGTTATCAGGACTACACAGGAATACAAAGGTGAGGTTACAATCAGACCAAATCTTGATAACTGACAGAGCAGGACTACACTCTGTTCACCTCTAGATGGATGGCAAACAGTAGGCGTGACAATAACAACAACAATACCAAGCTCAAAAGGCTGAATGGCCTCCTGTGACTAAGTAAATTTTCGCGAGGATATAAAACAGGCGTCCCAATAGAACATTTCAAAATCATCCTAGACACAAGAGAGATTGTAGATGGTGGAAATCTGGGCTAACACACACACACACACAATGCTGGGGGCACTCAGTAGGGCCAGGCAGCAACTACGGCGGGATATGAACAGTCGACTTTACGGGCCGAGACCCTTCATCAGTCCTCCGGCGTGCGTGTCTCTGTGTCTTTCGAAATCACCCCACTGATTTGTTTTCTCTCCTGGAAAAAAAATCAGGCCTTTCGGCGTTGAGGGGGATATTAAAGTCCCATCGGAAGATAAAGATCCCTGCATGCTCCACCGTCAGCCAAAAACACCAGAAATAGCAGATGGATTGTACATTGGCGTGGATTCTCAGCTGGTATTTAACGCCCACTCTCAGTCACTGCACGGTTAATTTGGAGTGAAGCGCTGTGCGGTTATTTCCGTTATCATTGCACACCAGATATTTGTACAAATCTACTTTATGGTTGGAATAAAACGAGCTACAATCTCAAGTCTCAACATTGCTGACAGCAGCGTGACAAGATGAAATCTTCATAACTCATTTTCCTTTCTCTCCAGGCTATTCAACCTAATTCTCAAATCAGCCGGACGTCGGCGACCAAATAGAGGACAAATCCTCAAGTTGTAAATAAGGAGTTAAAAATCTACGGGATGGCGCTCTCCCGTTTAAAACGTCTCTCTCTCCTCACAACTCGTACACAACTGTAAAGTTGTTCAGACAAACAGTGAAACCCTCCCTTTTGGGAAAAATGGACTTGGAGAAGTCAGGAGCTATATTTATACCTATTAAACTCAGGAGTGCCGCAGCACAAAAGGGCTTTCTTTGAATGCGTGTTGGAAGACTAAAAGTTCAGGCGGTGTGTGTGGTGCGGAGCGCCGAAACTGGGAGGAACCCATCCCCCACCCTCTCCAGTACAGCAAACAGCAGCTGGAGCTTTTGCTTGCTCAGCCTTTCACGTAAAGGTCTCGATTGAGCAATCGGTACAAACAGTGTGACCAAATAAAACTTGTACAACATTCAGTGTTGCAAGAGAGGACAAACAAACGCACAGCCCAGTCTAACAAACAGGGGCAGCAGAGGCAAATTCGCCCCACCATAACAGCCGAGACTCCCCTGGAAAAAAAAAGCATTACACGCAACTCCAGAGAACCGTACTCCTCTCCCCGCTTCGCTGTCAGCAGTCTTACCTGAGAATTCATTCTGTCATCTTTGTCTCTCCAGTGAAACTCCCAGGCATGTCCTAGCGAGCGATCTCTCTCCCGGAGCTGGGCTCCACACTCCCCGAGGCTGCAGCGAATAGTCACAGCGACTAAAAAAAAATCCCAACAGGCTTCAGCAGTCACTGTGATTGACTGGAATGAGAGGAGTTGCTTAACTCGCAAAGCGCGAGGAGAAAGCGTGTGCGTTCAGTCGATTATTTACAACTTCTCCCACCTTAAGAGAGGCTGGTTCTGGAACGGAGGCCTGGAGATCACTGCTCCAATCACCCCAGTACCGAGACCAGGACAACACGCCTCCAACCTTCCCAATACGTCACCAGCAGAACACACCTCAAACCTTCCCAATACAGACACCAACAGCACTCACATCAAACCTTCCCAATACAGACACCAGCAGAACATACCTCAAACCTTCCCAATACAGACACCAATAGAACACACCTCAACCCTTCCCAATACAGACACCAACAGAACACACCTCAAACCTTCCCAATACGTCACCAGCAGAACACACCTCAAACCTTCCCAATACAGACACCAACAGCACACACATCAAACCTTCCCAATACAAACACCAGCAGAACACACCTCAAACCTTCCTAATACAGACACCAACAGAACACACCTCAAACCTTCCTAATACAGTCACCAGCAGAACACAACTCAAACCTTCCCAATACAGACACCAACAGAACACACATCTAACCTTCCCAATACAGACACCAGCAGAACACACCTCAAACCTTCCTAATACAGACACCAGCAGAACACACCTCAAACCTTCCCAATACAGTCACCAGCAGAACACAACTCAAACCTTCCCAATACAGACACCAACAGAACACACATCTAACCTTCCCAATACAGACACCAGCAGAACATACCTCAAACCTTCCTAATACAGTCACCAATTGAACACACCTCAACCCTTCCCAATACAGACACCAACAGAACACAACTCAAACCTTCCCAATACAGACACCAACAGAACACACATCAAACCTTCCCAATACAGACACCAGCAGAACATACCTCAAACCTTCCCAATACAGACACCAATAGAACACACCTCAAACCTTCCTAATACAGTCACCAGCAGAACACACCTCAAATCACCCCAGTACCAAGACCAGGACAACACAGCTCAAACTTTCCCAATACATCACTAGCAGAACACACCTCAAATGCTCTCAATACAGTCACTAGCAGAACACACCTCAAACCCCCTCAGTACAGTCACCAGCAGAACACAACTCAAACCTTCCCAATACAGACACCAGCAGAACACACATCAAACCTTCTCAATACAGACACCAACAGAACACACCTCAAACCTTCCCAATACAGACACCAGCAAAACACACCTCAAACCTTCCCAATACAGACAACAGCAGAACACAACTCAAACCATCTCAATACAGACACCAATTGAACACACCTCAAACCCTCTCAATGCAAACACCAGTAGAACACACCTCAAACCTTCCCAATACAAACACCAGCAGAACACACCTCAAACCTTTCCAATCCAGACACCAACAGAACATGCCTCAAACCTTCCTAATACAGACACCAGTAGAACACACCTCAAACCCTCCCACTACCAACACCAGCAGACACACCTCAAACTTTCTTAATACAGGCACCAGTAGAACACACCTCAAACACTCCCGCTACAGTCATCAGCAGACCACACCTCAAACCCTCCCACTACAGACACCAGCAGAACATGCCTCAGAGTCTCCCAATACCACACCAGCAAAACACACCTCAAACCTTTCCAATCCAGACACCAACAAAATACACTTCAAACCCTCCCACTACAGTCACCAGCAGAACACACCTCAAACCTTTCCAATACAAGCACCAGTAGAACACACCTCAAATCCTCCCAATACAGGCACCAGTAGAACAGGGACAACAAGGTTACTTTGAACACAAGATTCCACAGATGCTGGAAATCCAGAGTAACACATACAGAAAGTGGAGGAACTCAGCAAATCGGGTAGCGTCTATGAAATAGGTGAGGAATAAACAGTCGATATTTTGGGCCATGAAAAGGGCCTGCCTCAGTCTGAAATGTTGGCTGTTCATTCCTCTTCTTAGGCATTGTCTGTCAAAGTTCCATTCAATGTCAACTTTTCCCAGTCTGTTGTTTTTTTTGAAAATTATCTGCTTTACTGTTTTGTGCAAAAAAAGACACAAATGTGCGTGATCCATTTTGCTCGTTTTTTGTGTGGGAGGAGGGATTTGAGGGTTGATGTGCCTGTTCTATTTTTGTTTGTTTTTTTGGGGAGGAGGAGGGATTTGGGGGTTGATGTGTCTGTTCCATTTTTGTTTGTTTTTTTTGGGGGGGTGGGATTTGGGTGTTGATGTGTCTGTTCCATTTTTGTTCGTTTTTGGGGGGGGGTGGATTTGGGGGTTGATGACCATGCTGCCTTTCTTTTCTTTTTTTCATGGTTTCATGGCTATCCAGAGAATTGAAGAATTTCAGAGTTGTCTGCTTTCATAATAAAACGAACCTTTGAACCTTTGAATAACGTGGATAACTTCATGTTTTTTCTCATTATGTTCCTACTCACTTATTTATTAAGATACTTAAATCATCTTAAGAACTCTTTACATTCTCCTAACCATTCACAATCCCACATAGTTATATATCATCAAAGACTTGGAATTATGAAGCTGGATTCCCTCAGCCATAGCTGGAACCTAAACATCAGTATCTATGGTTCAGCCTGCCAGCCTGGAAAGACCTGTTTATTCCTTTGGTATGCTTCCCATCTGTTAACCAAGTGCTTGTCAGAATATTACTCCTAGTTTCATGTGCTTGTTGATCAATATCCTGGGTGGGGACTTTATCAAAGCCTTCTGAAAATTGAAGTAGTCCTCATCTAGTGATCCTCCTTATTTTAGTTTGCCAGACATATACTCAAAGAACCCCAATAGTTTAGTCAAATATGACTTCCCTTAAATGATTACATCTTCACTTTGTTTAATTTCATTTTTGTCTTGATGAAGGGGCCTGATTTCATTTTGTCCTGGTGAGGGGCCTTGGCCAGAAACATCATCTCTTTATTCCTTTCCATAGATGCTGTCTGACCTGCTGAGTTCCTCCAGCATTTTGTGTGTGCAGGCCCAGTCCAGGTACTTTCTGCTATACAAGTCAAAGGAAGACATTGCTGGGGATCCAATGGAGATATTTAAAACTTTGCCTACCTAGGTCAGAATCTCCTAAAGAGTTAGCTAAATACTGGATATTGATGAGTGCAGTGCTTTTGATGTGATTGACATGGACTGATACGACCTTTGACAAGGTCCCACATGGAAGGCTGGGTCAAAACTGTTAGAGCACATGGGAATCAAGGCATGTTGGCAACTTTGATCTGATAATTGGGTTAGTAATAGACACAGATAATGGTAGTGGTTTGCTTTTATGAATGGAAGCTTGCAACTAGCAGTGTACCAAAGGGATCGGTGCTGAGGCATTTACCCTTTACTCCACTCCGTGACCATCCACTTCAAGGTTTGATGTGCCGTGCGTTCAGAAATGTTCTTCTGCACACACTGTTGTGACGCATGGTATTTGAGTTACTGTCGCATTCTTGAACAAGCCTGGCCATTCTTTTCTGACCTATCTCATTAACAAGAACACAGAACCATTGCTCAATGGGTGGTTTTTGTTTTTTGCATCATTGAATGTAAACTCTGGGGACTGTTGTGCGAGAAAATCCCAGGAGATCAGCAGTTTCTGCGATACTCAAACTACCCCATCTGGCACCAACAATCGGTCAACACTCAAAGTCACTTAAATCACATTTCTTCCAAATTCTGATGTTTGGTCTGAACAACAACTGATCCTCTTGACCATGTCTGCATATTTTTATGAATTGAATTGCTGCCACATGATCGGCTGATTAGATATTTGCGCTAATGACAGGTGTACCCAATAAAATGGCCATCAAGTGTATGTTTCCGTGAGGTGAGGACTGGTTCACGTTCAGCTTAAGTAAATACTGTGGTAGAATCTTGGCATACTCATTAAAATTTGTGATTCTGAGAGGTCAGACACGGTGCTTTTTTCAGCAGGAGGGAGTCGTTGGTTGGAGCACTGTGCAGATGCAGGAGAAGCACTCCTGCACAAGTCCAGCAAAGAGATTTATAAAACCCAGTCTACATAAAAGAGAAATACCATCTAGTGGAGTGGTCATCGTGGAAGCCTTTATCAGAGTTGTCTTAGTCAAAGTGGTAAGGCTTTGGCTCAACAGGGCTGAGGTGAGAACAGGCAGAGGCAAGATAAGTAGGTAAGTTAATGACTTATTTCTTATTTCTTCTTACTTATTTAAATCTTGAGAGAATAGGGGGAATGCCTACAGAGCCAGTGTTGTGTTCTGAGTGTCAGATGTGGGACTTCCAGGGAACTACCAGCCTCCCCAATGGCTACATCTGCACCAGGTGCTTCGTGATACAGCTCCTTGGAGACCGTGTTAGGGAACTGGAGCTGCAGCTCGAGGACCTTCAGCATGTTAGAGAAAGTGAGGTGGTAATAGACAGGACCTACAGGGAAGTAGTCACCCCAAGGCTACAGGAAACAGATAAATGGGTGAGTGTCAGGAGAGGGAAGGGAGAACATCAGATAGTGGCCATCCTACTGAACATTGTGAGTACTATTGGAGGGAGAAGACCTGCCTGGGGGAGCCAACAGCAGCTGTGCCTCTGGCACTGAGTCTGGCCCTGTGGCTCAGAAGGGTAGCAGTAATAAGGGACTCTATAGTTAAGGGGACAGATTGGCGATTCTTGTGGGTGTGAAAAAGAGACATGGATGGCAGTCGCCAATGTTTCTGAACATGTCCACAATACCCTGAAAAGGGAGGGTGAGCAGCCTGAAGTCGTGGTACGTATTGGTACCAATGACAAAGGCAGGAAAAGGGAGGAGGTCCTGAAAACAGAATACAGGGAGTTAGGAAGGAAGCTGAGAAGCAGGACCGCAAAGGTAGTAATCTCAGGATTGCTGTCTGTACCATGTGACAGCGAGGATAGGAATAGAATGAGATGGCAGAGAAATGCGTGGCTGAAGAACTGGAGCAGGGGGGTGAGATTTCTGGATAATAGGAACCTCTTTTGGGACAGGTGTGACCTGTACAAAAGGGATAGGTTACACTTGAATCCAAGGGGGACCAATATTCCTGCCAGCAGGTTTGCTAGAGCTGTTGGGTGTGGTTTAAACTAATATGGCAGGAGGATGGGAACCAGTACGATAGAGCTGAGGATAAGCTAGCAGGTTTACAAGTAGATGACGGGTGTAACATGAATGTAAGGAAGGACAAGCTCACGACAAATGCAGACAGAGAAAAGAGTTAAATTGTACCACTGAGGCAAAATTCAAAAGAGTGAAGAATGCAGGACAGAAGGTGCTGTACTTCAATGCGCGTAGCATTCAGAATAAGGTGAACAAACTCATGGCACAATTAGAGATTGGTCGGTATGATGTTGTGGGCATCACTGAGTCATGGCTGAAAGAAGGCCATAGTTGGGAGTTTAACATCAAAGAACAGGAAGGAAGGCATAGGCAGTGGTGTGGCTCTGTTGGTAAGAGATGGAATTACATCTTTAGGAAGACGTGACATAGGGTCAGAGAATGTTGAATATTTGTAGATGGAGTTAAGAAACTGCAAGGGTAAAAAAACCATGATAGGAATCATAGATAGGCCTTAAAATAGTAGCCAAGATGTGGGGTTGAGATTGCAAAGCAAGCTGCAAAAGGCATGTAATAGGGGTAATGACACAATTGGAATGGGGCACTTCAATATGCAAGGGAATTCGGAAAATCAGGTTGGTGTCGGATCGCAAGAGAGGGCATTTGTTGAATGCCAATGAGATGGATTTTTAGCGCAGCTTGTGTTTGAGCCTACTTGGGAAAAGGTTATTTTAGATTGGGTGTTGTGTAATAATCCAGATTATATTAGGGAGCTTAATGTAAAGGAACCCTTAGGAAAAACCGATTATAATATGAATGCAGACATCCCACCTCTCCCGAAAGTTCCGGGAGTCTCCAGCATATTAAAAGTGGCTCCCTGATGCCCGCAAATTATATACAATCTCCCGGAAATCAATTTTTTGAGAGAGAGCGAGAGAGAAAGAGAGCGCGAGAGTGACCACGAGAGAGAGAGAGAGTGCGCAAGAGAGAGAGAGAGAGCGCAAGAGAGAGAGAGAGCGCAAGAGAGAGAGTGCGCGCCATGGTAGAGTGCTCCAAAAAAAGAATATATAAAATGTACATCACCCCAGACTACACTAAAGTGTACGCCTGCCTAATAGGGGTCAAAAATAATGACAGTGTTGCTCGCTGCACTGTTTGCAACAGTGATTTTTCTATTGCCCATGGTGGGTTAAGACTGTAAAAGACATGTTGAGGTGAGTTTAACAGGTGTCATTCGTTCATTAGCATAGCTAACGTTATTTAAACTAGCTGGCTAGCTGCTCAGGAGCTACTCTATTGCAGACATCCCACCTCTCCTGGAAGTTCCAGGAGTCTCCCACAAATTGATGGTGCTACCTCCCTGAAATGAGTTTTTGCAGGGTGGGATGTCTGTGAATGAATTCATACTGCAGTTTGAGAGGGAGAAGCATAAGTCGCATGTATCAGTATCGCAATGGAATAAAGGGAATTACAGAGGCCTGAGAGGGGAGCTTGCCCAGGTGGATTAGAGAAGGATACTGGCAGGGATGATGGCAGAACAGAGATGGCTGAAGTTTCAAAAAATAGATATATCCCACAGAAGAAGACATTCACAAATGGCAGGGGTAGGCAACTGTCACTAACAAGGGAAGTTAAGGACTGCATGAAAGCCAAGGAAAGGCCATAAAAGGTAGCAGAAGTGAATGGGAAGTTGGATGATAAGGGAGCTTTTAAAATGCAACAAAAAGCAACCAAAAAAGCTATAAGAAGGGAAAACATGAAATACGAGGGCAAAGTAGCCAATAATATAAAGCAGAATACCAAAAGTTATTCAGTTATATAAAGAGTAAAAGGGAGGTGAGAGTTGATACTGGATCACTGGAAAATAATGTAGGTGCGGTAGTAATGGGGGTCAAAGAAACAGCAGGTGAACTTAATGCTAACTTTGCATCATTCTTCATTGTGGAAGACACTAGTAAAGTGCCAGAGGTCCATGAGTGTCAGGGAGCAGGAGTGAGTGCTGTTGTTATTACAAAGGAAAAAATGCGAGGAATACTCAAAGTTGTTTAGGTGGATAAGTCACATAGACCAGATGGACTACATCCCAGAGTCTTGAAAGAGGTTGCTGAAGAGATAACAGATGCATTGGTCATGGACTTTCAAGAATCACTTGATTCTGGCACGGTCCCAGAGGACTGGAAGATTGCAAAAATCACTCCACTCTTTAAGAAGGGAGGAAGGCAAAAGAAAGGAAATTATAGGCCAGTTAGCCTAACTGTGGTTGGGAAAGTGGTGGAGTCTATTATTAAGGATGAAGTTTCGGGGTACTTGGAGACTAATGATAAAATAAGTCCAAATCAGCATGGTTTCTGTGAAGGGAAATCTTGCCTGACGAATCTGTTAGAGTTCTTTGAGAAAGTAACAAGCAGGGTGGACAAAGGAGAGGCAGTGGATTTTCAGAAGTCATTTGATAAGCTGCCATTCATGAGACTGCTTAGCAAGATAAAATCCTATGACATTACAGGAAAGATACCGGCATGGACAGAGGAATGGCTGACAGGCAGGAGGCAGTGAGTGGGAATAAAGGGGGCCTTTTCTGGTTGGCTGCCAGTGACTAGTGATGTTCCTCAGGGCTCAGAATTGGAGCCGCTACCTTTCACATTGTTTGTCAATGATTTGGATAATGGAATTGATGGCTCTGTGGCAAAATTTGCGGGTGATACAAAGATAGGTGGAGGGGTAGGTAGAGCTGAGGAAGCAATGCGATTGCAACAGGATTTAGACAAATTGGAAGACTGGGCAAAAAAGTGGCAGATGGAATACAGTGTTGGGAAATGTATGATAATGCGTTTTGGTGAAAGGAACAATAGTGCAGACTGTTATCTAAATGAGAAGGAGGTTCAAACATCAGAGGTGCAGATGGACTTGGGAGTCCTTGCGCAAGACTCCCAGAAGGTTAATTTACAGGTTGAGTCTGTGGTAAAGAAGGCAAATGCAATGTTGGCATTTATTTCAAGTGAAATAGAATATAAAAACAAGGAGGTAATGCTGAGCCTTTATGAGACACTAGTCAGGCAGCACTTGGAGTATTGTCAACAGTTTTGGGCTCCGTAGTTCAGAAAAGATGTGTTGTCATTGGAGAGAGTCCAGAGGAGGTTCAGAAGGGTGATTCCGGGAATGAAGGGGTGTTTAGCAGCTTTGGGCCTGTACTCACAGGAACTTAGAAGAATATGAGTGGGATCTCATGGAAAGGGTGGATGTGGGGAAAATGTTTCCTGTGGTAAGGGTATCCAGATCTAGAGGGCACAGCCTCAAAACTGAGGGGCAACCCTTCAGACAGAGGTAAGTAGTGAATCTGTGGAATGCTCTGCCACAGATTGTGGTGGAGGTCAAGTCCGTGGGTATACTTAATGCAGAAGTTGATAGTTTCTGATCAGTCAGGACATCAAAGGATATGGCGAGAAGACAGGTGTATGGGGTTGAGTGGGATCCAGGATCAGCCATGATAGACTGGCAGAGCAGACTCGATGAGCTGAATGCCCTAATTCTGCTCCTAAATCTTATGGTCTTATGGTACTATGGTAGTCAGCGGATGGCTGTTTTAGAAAATAGAACATAGAATATTGCAGCACAGTACAAACTCTTCAGCTTATTGTATTATACTTATACTTATACTTTATACTTTATTGTCGCCAAACAATTGATACTAGAACGTACAATCATCACAGCGATATTTGATTCTGCACTTCCTGCTCCCTGGATTACAAATATTAAATATTAAAAATAGTAAAAATTAGTAAATAATAAAAATTTAAATTATAAATCATAAATAAAAAATAGAAAAATGGAAATTAAGGTAGTGCAAAAAAACCGAGAGGCAGGTCCGGATATTTGGAGGGTACGGCCAAGATCCGGGTCAGGATCCGTTCAGCAGTCTTATCACAGTTGGAAAGAAGCTGTTCCCAAATCTGGCCGTATGAGTCTTCAAGCTCCTGGGCCTTCTCCCGGAGGGAAGAGGGACAAAAAGTGTGTTGGCTGGGTGGGTCGTGTCCTTGATTATCCTGGCAACACTGCTCCGACAGCGTGCGGTGTAAAGTGAGTCCAAGGACGGAAGATTGGTTTGTGTGATGTGCTGCACTAATCTTTTAATCTATTCCAAGATCAATATAACCCTTCCCCTCCAACATAGACCTCCATTTTTCTTTCACCTACATGCCTATCTAAGGGTCTCTTAAATGTCTCTAATATACCTGCCTCTAACACCACCCTTGACAGTGCGTTCTCTACAGCCTCAACTTTCTGTGTAAAAATTAACCTCTGATATCCCCCGAAACATTCCTCTAATCACTTTCGATCTGTGTCTCCTCACTTTAGCGTATTTTCTCAATATGGAGAGTCTATAATTCGGGCAAAGTCTCAGGAGAATGGGTCAGCCACATAACACTGAAAGGAGAAGAAATATCTTTCCCTGCGGGGTTGCGTATCTTTGGAATTTTCTGTTCTAGGACACTGTGAATACTTAGTAATTATAGAGTTAAGAGTGAGCTTGATATATTTTTGGATATATCGAAGGTTAGGGTATCAGATATGAGAGTGGACACAAGGGAGAGATCATTCATAACATTAAATGAAGGAGCAGACAGGAGAGGCTCTACAGCCGTGAAAAAGGACCAATTTATTGACTTTATCACTTTTTCCTTCATGATGCAGATTCAGAAAAGTCAGTCAGCCTTTTTGTGGGGAGTACCAAGTGTCATCCCTGGAACATCTGGACAGTGAAGATGCGTACGTCAAGGTGCTCTTCGGTGACTGCAGTTCCGCATTCAACACTGTCATCCTCCCAAAACTAATCAATAAAGCTCCAAGACCTTGGCCCCAATACTTCCCTGTGCAACTGGGTCCTCAATTTCTTCACTTGCAGACCCCAGTCAATTGGAATTGGCATTATCTCCTCCACAAATGCACCACAAGGCTGCGTGCTTAGCTTTCCTGCTCTACTCACTTTATACTTATGACAGTGAGGCCAGGTACAGCTCCAATGCCATATTTAAGTTCGCTAACGGCACTACCGTTGTAGGCTGAGTCAAAGATGGTGGCGAATCAGCAGTTAGGAGGGAGATTGAAAATCTGGCTGGATGTTGCCACAACAACAACTTCTCACTCAATGTCAGAAAAAGCAAACAGCTGATTATTATCTTCAAGAGGAGGAAACCAGAGGTCCATGAGCCAGTCCTCATCAGGGGATCAGAGGTGGAGAGAGTCCGCAACTTTAACTTCCTCAGCATTATTATTTTAGAGGATGTGTCCTGGGTCCAGCACAGAATTGCATTACAAAGAAGGCACAGCAGTGCCTCTACTTTCTTAGAAGTTTGCACAGATTCAGCACGTCATCTAAAGCTGACAAAAATTTTTCAACACGCACTGGAGAGTAAAAATTTTAAATTTGAAGTGGATTGAAAATTAGGCTGAGTGGTGTAATAACAACAACCTCTCACCCAATGTCAATAAGACCAAGGAACTGATTGTGGACTTCAGCAGGAGAGAGAAACCAGAGGTCCATGAGCCAGTCCTCATTGGAGGATCAGAGATGGAGAAGGTCGGCAACTTTAAATTCCTGAGTGTCACTATCTCACAGAACCTGTCCTGGCCCCATCATATAAATATAACTGTGAAGAAAGCACGACAGCGTCTTGACTGCCTCAGGAGTCTGTGGAGATTTGGCATGTCATCGAAAGCCTTGGCAAACTTCTATAGATGTCTGGTGGTAAGTGTGCTGACTGGCTGTATTATGGCCTGGTATGGGAACACCAATGCTTTCGAGTGGAAGATCCAACAAAAGGTAATGGAGTCAGGCCGGTACATCACAGGTAAAATCCTCCCAACCACTGCGCACATCTACATGAAACGTTGCCGTAGAAAAGCAGCATCCATCATCAAAGATCCTCACCACCCAGGCCGTGCTCCTTTCTCGCTGCTGCCATCAGGTAGAATGTACAGAAGCCCGAGAATTTTCACCACCAGATTCAAGAACAGTTACTACCACTCAGCCATCAGAGAAAAGGGGAAAACCACACTCATTTAAGGACTCATTTATCTTGTTTTTCTCATGCTTGTTATTTATTGGTATTTATTTATTATCTGCATTTGCATGGTTTGTTTACAGTTTACAGCTCCTGGTATTTACAGTTTACAGATCCTGTTTACAGTTAATTCTCTGCACATTTGCTAAGTATGCCGGCAGAAAAATAAACTCAGGTTTGTATGTGGTGACATGTATGTACTCTGATAATAAATTTTACTTTGAAATTGGAGAGTATACTGACTAGGCATCATGGCCTGGTGTGGGAACACCAATGCCCTTCTCCAGAAAAACCGACAAAAATTAGTGGGCACAGACCAGACCTTCACAGGTAAAGCCCTCACCACTATTGAGCACATTTACAGGAAGCGCAGTTGCAGTAAAGTAGCATTCATCTTCAAGGCCCTCCACAATCCAGACCATGCTCTCTTCTGGCTGCAACCATCAGGAAGGAGGCACAGAAGCCTCAGGTCCCACACCACCAGGTTCAAAAACAGTTCTTACCCTTCAACCATCAGACACTTGAACCTGAGGGGACAACTTCACTCAGCCCAGCAATGAACTGGTTCCATAACCATTGGGCTCACTTTTAAGGACAATACAACATGCGTTACCAATATTTATTTTTTTTAATTTATTATTATTAATACCTTTTTTTCCTTTTGTTGTATTTGCACGGTCTGTTGTCTTTTGCACATCGTGTTTTTGTCTGTCTCTGTTGTGTGCAGTTTTTCATTGATTCTGTTGTGTTCTTTTGCATTTACTGTGAATGCTGACAAGAAAGTGAATCTCAGGTAGTATATACTGATATATACTGTATGTACTTTGATTATAAATTTACTTTGAACTTAGGTCATTAGCAATGACCGAGATTTGTTTCTAGGTGAGGGGTTAGATTCACGGTTTCTGGGTCATTATCCATGTCTGAGGGTAGTTCCAAGGTTGGGTAATCAGTCCCAGAGCTAGAGGTCATTCCCAGGGTCAATCCGAGGAACAGACCTCTCAGAATTCCTACACTGCCCATAGAAGAGGCCTGTCTCACAGTGCAGACAAACACAGGCCCAAGCCCAGCCCTACATTTCAGCCACTGCCTCAGACCCTGGACTGGGCCTGCTGCCTATTCTGGGCTCCTGACCCTGGCCTTGCTCAGTCTCGCAAGACTAGTTCTGTGAGACTATTAAATTGTCCGGTATCTTTAATCCAACTACCACACCACTGCTCTCCCCACTCAAATCCAATAGATACTCAGCTCTGAAACACTAAAGTCTAATCTGAGCAAATGATTTAGGGCTATGGATTCCACCCCGACCAACTTCTACCTTGTTAACCCCTTTAATTAAAATCAATTCAATTTCAAGTGAATACAAGTTCTCTCAGTATCCTCAAAGTTTAACCTTCTGTACTTGGCACTGGTATTGTTCCAGTGAATCTGCACTATTCTCCCCTTCTAATAGAATCTTCCTGATGTGTGCTCAGCAGAACTGGATGCAGGGTTCCTAACCAGAGCAGTGCAGAAATGTAACCACACTTCAGACCCAACGTAGCGAAGCTAGTGTGACTTTGTGTGTCCAGTTACTCCAGTCCTGCAGCAGGCTGGAAGCTTCTCATCTTTTAGAAGGCACTCGGACGGGTACTTGGATCGGAAAGGCAAAGCGGGATCAGCATCTAATGCTGGCAAATGGGATTAAGGTGGCTGAGTATTATTGACAGCATGGACGTAGTGGGCTGAAGGGCCATTTCCCTGTCATTCTCTGATCCCTGATCCCGGAAGCAGGGTGTGAAAGAGAGAGAGAGAGTCGCTGAGTTTCTTTACCACTTAATTGGCATTGTGAAAAATTCTGCACCGCAGTATTGGAGAGTTGGTTAACCTGTCAGTGACTGCAAACTCTCTGTGCCCACTCTGCAAAAACCTCAGCATTTCAAAATCTCAGCTGATTTTGCCTCGTATCAAGTCCTGGTCACCCATCAGTCATTGCCTGCTATGGTCCTGCAATACCTTCATTTTAAAATTCTCCTTCCTTCAGTGACCTTGGTCAGCCTTACATTTACAACCTGATCGAAAGGAGAGGATCAAGAGAAGTGACAGAAGGTTGTAAAGTTAGTCAGCTCCATCATGGGTACTGGCCTCCGTAGTATCCAAGACATCTTCAAGCATCAGAAAGGCGACGTCCATTATTAAGGACTCCCATCACCCAGGGCATGCCTTTTTCTCACTGTTACCATCAGGAAGGAGGTATAGAAACTGTAAGGCACACACTCAGTGATTCAGGAACAGCTTCTTCCCCTCTGCCATCTGATTTCTAAATGGACATTGAGCTCATGAACACACCCTCACTACTTTTTAAAATTATTTCTGTTTTTGCAGCATTTTTTATTTTAACTGTTTAATATACATAAATATAGAAGAAGAAGAAAGCCCTTAACTCCGAGTGGAGTCATCAGGACGCTGTCATGACGGCGTTTTTTTAGCAAGCTTTCTTATTTTTACGAGGCCGAGTTGCTAGCTCGACGCTCAACCCAGCACGGATGGAAAGTGTACAAGGGAGCCAGCTGGATTCGAACTCGGGAACCTTCGCTCTGAAGTCCGGAGCTGATGCCACTACGCCACCGGCCGGCAATTCATAAATATACTTACTGTTATTGATCTTTTTCTGGATTTATCATGTGTTGCATTGTACTCCTACTGCTAAGTTAACAGATTTCATGACATATGCTGGTGATATTAAACCTCATTCTGATTCATCCAACCCAGCAGCCTTGCAAGGTCTCTGCACCCGGCCCCTTGGCCACCCCAGGCTCTCATTACTCCTGCTTTGCTTGCCACGCTACCAGCCGCCTGGCTCCTTTGACAAAATGGCTGCTGTGACTGGTATTCAGAAAGCCGGTTCGAGCCCAACAGCAGAGTCTAGGTGTTTGCTGCGAGTGCAGAACTGAGGGACTGCTGTACTTTTGGAGGCGGTGTTAGATGAAGAGCCTTCTTCATGCTCAGAGGAGAACTGCGTGGCGAGCAGGAACTATTGCCTCACTATGCCAGAGACCTGGGTTCAATCCTAACCTCAGCTGCTGTCTTTCGGGAGTTTCCACGTCCTCCCTGTGAATGGGCGAATTTCCCTTGGATGGTCGGACCTCCAGCATCACCCCAACGACGTGCGGGTTGGGAAGTTAATCAACCACTTTAAATCGCCATCAGTGTGTAAGGTGAATGGAAGGATCTGGGGTGGGGGGGGGCATTGTTTATGGTCTAGGCAGAATTTTTAGAAGTGGGATAAATGTAGGATAAGTGTACAATTGGTGTGGTCTCAGTAGTCTGAAGAGTTTGTTTTGATAAATTATCTCTCTATGAATATAATTCTATAATTGAATCCATCACAATATTTCAAAATTAAACCTGGCAGCGTCCCCAATGTCTGATCAATACAGTGGTAAAGCTGTCTCAAATCTCTAGTAACCCAGCTTTGATTCTGACCTCTGGTGCTATCTTTGTGGAGTCTACACGTTGCCCATGTGACTCCCCATATTTCGCCAGGCTGCTTCGGTTTCTTCCCACATCCCAATGATGTGCCTGTTGATTGGTTAATAAACCACTCTAGTGCAGTTGCTGTTAATGGGCGTGTGAGGGAGAATAGGTGGCAGGAAAATATATAGAGGTTAGGATTGCTTAGTTAGTCAGCACAGAGTTGATAGGCTGAATGGCCTCTCTCTGTTGTAAGAGGAAATTTACATTAGCCCTCTAAAATAATCACAGAAGTAGATCATCTTGTTATTCTCACAATATTATCTGTGAGAATGCTTGCATGCAAATTGACTCCTGTTTCCTATACCATATCAACAATACACATACTTCTAAAGTATTGTATTGGCAGTAAACTGTTTTGGGACATCCTGAGGTCATGAAAAGCTATATAGCGACACAGTCGTGTAGTCTAAGATTGGGGTAAGCTGTCTTAACACCTTTTTAAGTGGGTCAATGTTCAATGCCTTATCTAGATGGTTCCGTGAAACCACTTGGGACATTTCACATACTAAAGATCTGCATGAATACAAGTTGGCGCTGCAGAAACCACGAGTGGACTGATCAGCTGAATGTGAAACAAAAGCCTTGAGGTGGTTTTGGTCAGCGTTCGGGCGTTTGTTCGGAACAAAATCTGTGCTGTTTGTTTGAGCCGTGGGTTGAGTTCCATTCAGTGGCTCCCTGCTGTTCCCCATCTCCTTTTAACAAGGGCTAAGTGACCTATTAATCTCTCACTGACCCAAGGGACCGGCACACACTGATGAACAAACAATCCCTCAACTCGGAGAAAAAAAACCTCCCAGTTTTGTTTTTAATTTCACATATATTGAGAAACAATGGTAGGTTTTGTGCTGCAAAGTTTATCATTGACTTGTTTTTCTTTCCATCCTCTGACAAGAAGTATGTAAGGATTTCAAACCAATTCCCACTTGGTGCACCATTTTCACTATATCATTGATATTCATGGCTTCAGCTCCCTATGAGCCTTCTCTCTTTCTGCTCACTGACAGGTTGCTGACCTACACAGACAACACTTCATCTCCCTGATTTACTGCCTAGCCTATCCAGGCACAGAAAGTGAATGTGATTCTCACTGGCCCAACAAGGCCAGGGCTCTTCCCCTGATGTTTGATTGACTGTGTCGCCCAGAGTGTTACGGCAGTCTGCCTGGGTTTGGGGGCTTTGTAACGTCCCTCAGTGCTGTGTAACAGGGAGACTGTTTCTGGGAGGGGGTGGAGGTCAGGGCTCAAAGAGCAACATTGTCACCTCAAGGTCAGAAGGTCATAGGTTCATGTTGTACGCCAGAGATTTGGTCATGTAATCCAGACAGAGCCCCCCCAGTACAGCACTGGGCAGTCAGTCGGTCATTACTGTTGGAGCGAAGCAACGTCAGTGAAGCAGCGATTTTGGACTGACGATACTGAGGGATCATTGAGCGCAGAAGGTCAGTACGGAGGGGGGATTGTATTGTGGAGGGCAGATAATGAAATGTTGCCCTGCCAGTGCAATCATTCTGAGCGGCAGTACTGAGGGAATGTCACGCTGTCAGAGGGACAGTACTGAGTGAGTGTCACACTGTCAGAGGGACAGTACTGAGGGAGTGTCACACTGTCAGAGGGACGGTACTGAGGGAGTGTCACACTGTCTGAGGGACAGTACTGAGGGAGTGTCACACCGTCAGAGGGACAGTACTGAGGGAGTGTCACACTGTCGGAGGGACAGTACTGAGGGAGTGTCACACTGTCGGAGGGATAGTACTGAGGGTCTATATTGGATCCAGTTTGCCTGCACATTGGATGATGTAATCAGTCAAACATCGGAGGAAGAGTCCTGGCCTGTTGGTCAAGTGAGAATCACATTCACTTTGTGTGCCTGCATGGCATTGCATGTGTCCTAACATTCTGGACCAGCTCACCATGTGGGTCTTTTGTCAAAAGCCTTTTTAAGTCCATGTAAACCAAATCTACTGCCCGAAGTTCATCAGTTGTCTTAGTTACCTCCTGAAAAAACTTAATCAGATTTGTCCAGCAGGAATACCCCCATCCAAACCATATCAGCTCCTCCTCCCCAATTCCTGTTTTTCCAAGTGATCTCTAATCCTTTGTTCCAATGATTTCCCTATGGGTTTTAAGCACTTGCCTTCTACAGTTTCCTGGTTTATCTCTACTACCCTTTGGTGAATGCAAAAGTCTTTGATAGACCCTCATCACTCTCCCCCCTTGCTTCCCATAGGATCCTGGATAGGTTCTGCTAGGCCTTGGCGATGTGTACCATTTGCTCTCAGACCTCTTCCTTCCAGACACAAAATCAGCATACCCTTCCCCTAAACCTCCATTCATCACACCTTTCTGCCTGGTGAACACCACTGAGAAATAGCCATTAGCCAGAGGGTGGTGAATATGTAAAGTTCATTGCCACAGATGGTTGAGGAAAACCAAGTCATTGAGTATATTTAAAGCAGAGGTTGATAGGTTCTTGATTAGTCAGGTGGCAAAACCTATGGGAAGAAGGCAGGAGAATGAGGTTGAGAGAGATAATAAATCAGCCATGATAGAATGGTGGAACAAGATGGGCTGAATAGTCACATGGTCTTATTTAGGATCCAGCTCATATACAGATTTCCCTTTTGGTCCTACCCTTTTTCTAGCTATTCTCTTGCTGCAAATATACTTAGAAAAGGTTTTAAGATTGTCTTTAATCCAGCTTTCCAGGGCCGTTTCACATCCTTTTGAAGGACTCGGTTGATACCAGCTGTCTATAACTAACATAGCTTCCTTCTTATTTTTGATAGTCAATATCCTTTGTTAACCAAGATTCCTCTAATCTTACTATCTTTGTTTCTTATCCTTGCAGGGACATTGCTGACTATGAGCTCTTACTATCTTGTCCTTTATCGCCTTCACTTATCAGACGTTATTTTTCCCCTTGAACAGCCTCAAATTGATTGTAGGAGGTGTGATTAGTCAGTTAGTAGATGACAGAAAAGTTGGTAATGCTGTAGATAATAGGAGTATATAGTTTACTGGATGATGCTGGTTAATTGGCACAAACATGAAAACACTGGAAATACTCAGCAGGTCAGGCAGTATCTGTGGGAAAGGAAACAAAGCCCGTGTTTCAATTCAAAGACCCTCCTTTCTGAGAAGACATTCAGGCAGGTAACTGGGGGACCTAAATCAAGTCTCTCCCAAATTCTGAATAGACAATGAACCCATGGGCATATTCAACATTCCTGTCAGGGCAATGGTGTTCTTTGGAAGTTTTAATGCAGATAACCCAGGAACCAACTTCTGCTCACCAAGATCCAAAATAACATTGACCAAATAACACACATAAAAGTTGCTGGTGAACGCAGCAGGCCAGGCAGCATCTTTAGGAAGAGGTACAGTCAACGTTTCGGGCCGAGACCCTTCATCAGGACTAACTGAAAGAAGAGCTAGTAAGAGATTTGAAAGTGGGAGGGGGAGGGGGAGATCCAAAATGATGGGCGAAGACAGGAGGGGGAGGGATGGAGCCAAGAGCTGGACAGGTGATTGGCAAAGGGGATATGAGAGGATCATGGGACAGGAGGCCCAGGGAGAAAGAAAAGGCGGGGGGGGGAACAGAGGATGGGCAAGGGGTATAGTGAGGGGGACAGAGGGAGAAAAAGGAGAGAGAGAAAAAGAATGTGTGTATGTAAATAAATGGTTAGTCCAGACGAAGGGTCTCAGCCTGAAACGTCGACTGCACCTCTTCCTAGAGATGCTGCCTGGCCTGCTGAGTTCACCAGCAACTTTTATGTGTGTTGCTTGAAATTCCAGCATCTGCTGATTTCCTCGCGTTTGCGTTTTTAAATTGACCAAATAATCTCTTTCACATAGTACTGTTGATGGATAAATATTGCTTTGGCCACAGGGTGAATCCTTTTAATCACCAAGTAAAAACATGGGGCATTTTATACATAAGTATATTACCCCAACTTGAATGACGGCACCTACAACGATGCAGCAGACCTTCAGAACTGCATTTGGGATGATCAGCCAGGTGAACGACACTGAGCTCCAGACTCTGATTCAAAAGCACAACCTCCGACTCCGAGGCGAGACTTCTGCCTCCCTATTTGCTTACTGCCTGTTCTGCCGCTGGCGTTTAGGGCAGCAATTGAAGGTCCTCCATCTCTGGCGGTGTCCAGGGATTCCCTCACCATGTCGGTGACTTCCTCTCAGTTTTCACTACTGTCAGTCGCACAGATCCTGAGAGGAGACTCCGGTCTACCGTTGCACTCAGACACAGAAGGATTCTTCACTGCTGTTTCTGTAACAATTTAGTTTTACCCGTCAGGGTCGTTCGCCCTGAGCTGAATCCCGAAACCTGGAGGACTGGTGGACCACTCTTAGTCTGGCCTCTAACCTTTGACCTGTTTGGCATGGGTGACCCTACCAAGAGCCAAAGCATGAAGCCCTGACTCCAGTTAACATAGATCTCTGGGTCATTCAGGTGCGCAAGCCTCCAAACCCCATGACAAGGTTGTGGTCCCCTTTGAGGTCCTGCCTCCCTAGTTGGGGTTAACATCATTATTTCTACTCACCCTTTCAGTTGTTGTTTCTCGTACCACAAACGTGGCGATTCCATTCAGACCTCACATCCAACAGTGATCTGATTCACACATGATCTTTTCTGTTTCAGTAAACTTCCCTTTCTTGTGGTGTTAGAAGGTTGTTCATAGAACTGTAGACAGGAAATACTTCATAGGAAACTGGCAGCAATGACTCTTTCTGTTCGGAGAATTTCTCAGTGCGTCCACACGTACCCAGCTAGTAGTCAACAGCACTGCTCTTATGTCAGCACAGGCAAGCCATCACAATCAGGCAGAACCAGTTGAAAGGACTGGTTCACTCCCAAATAGTCCCTTCTATCCCTTGTCTGTCGCAGTAACGGTTCTGACACATGTGCAGGATAAAGTGGTTCAAAGAGAACAAACCCAAAGAAGAGACTATTTTTAACAGTTTTCTTGGAGGCTGCTTCTTTCATGGGACAAACTGCAGTTATATGCTCCTTTCAAAACAAACAAAATTTCCTAAGGTTATGCTTTCAAGGGCCTAGGAAATTTGCCAATGAGCTGAGTGAGGAGTTATTAATCCATCTTATCAAAAGCCTGGTCAAAAAGAGAGGTTTTAAAGGAGCAGAGAGAAACAAAAGGCCAAAAGGTTAAGGGGAGTAAGCTTACCACAACTGCTCATGATGCGGTAATGAAAATTAGGGGCCAGTACTGGAGGAGCTCGGCAATCTCGGGAGGCTGAAGGTCACAGAGATATGGAGGGGTTATGTCACAAAAGAATTGAATAGCAGGACAAAATTTTTAAAAACCCGGGCGCTGCCAGGTTGATTCCGGAATCACAAACATCCTCCCCACACCTGAGACTTGGCGCTCTGCCTTTGACAGTGTCAGCTATTCAGTTAAAACCATTTCCCTCCACAACGAATGATCTGCCACTTCTGTCCCTGTATAAAGTCACAGAGCGGGAGGGTCACAGCCGGTCAAAGCTCCAAAAGGCCCTCTCCCTTTGTGTGGAAGACTCTTGTGTTGTGGGCACCGAGGGCAGCTCTTTTAACTGGCCTCCATTTCCCATACTTACCATGTCATCACGTGTTGACTAATGGACTGTCCCTGACAAGGATGGATGGCCGACATCTCCCCCTCTCCCCTTCCCCAGGGTTAATAATCACAGGCCTCCCTCTTCCCATAAAGTGTTTCCAGGGTCTGGCAGACCCAGGCAGCAAAGGCCCCATCCATCTTAAACTCCCCTCACACAGGAGGGGACCCCCCTCAGCACGAGGTGGGCTTTGTGCTGTCTGCCCCGTGTGACAGGCAGAAACAAAGGGCGAGGCAGGGTAGCGGCAGAAGATGGGAACTAAACATTAACACCAAGAGCTGCACCTGGGGCCGTGACGAGAATATCTGTCAGCTCAGTCCCTCCCCAATCTACACAGTCGCTTGTGAGTGTAAAAGCAGAAACATCAACAAGCAGGGCAGAATTGAAAGGATGGGGTTCTCTACTATGCACCAGAAATGATCATGGGACCCACAGTACGGCATAATTCAGCCCAGATCATCTGTACTGGTTACGCCCCACACAAACATCCTTGACCCGAAATAATCTCACCCCATGAACAGATTTAAACACATATTGGATGGAGTTCCATGTGATTTTCATCCTGCGTAAGGAAGCTATCCAAAGTTTTCTATAAGATTTATTAGTGATAATTTTATATATATGCATCATAATTCTAGAATCCCCATAAGGGTAAACTATATCTACCCTATTAAATCCTTCCATATTTTAATGACTGGCCAGGCTTCTTCTCTGAAACAATTTTTCTTGATTATTATAACTTTATTAGTTCTATTAGCAGTCTTGTGAATTGTTCTCGCATTGTCTGTGGAACTTGAGAGGATTTTATAAATTGAAGCATTGAACTGTTCAACATCTTCGAGTGCAAATCAATGTGAGTTTAGCATAACTTCCCTGATTATCGGGCTCATGCATTCTTTTGTAGATGACTGTTTTAAGGGAACTCGATCCTGTTGTTAACTCCCGAGGGAGGGTGACTGTCTCCTGTCTCTGATTGTTGCTACTCCAAGTGAAACTCCGCAGTACTCCAGGGAAAAGGCAGTGCAAGTTGGCTGACCCAAGGAATTTTTTTCAACAATATCAAAACAAAAACCGGGAACACAAGAATCTAATATAAAAACAAACCATGTGCCAGAAAGAAGCCTCAGGTTGGTCAGAGTCTGTGAGATAAGATTGTGTGTGTTTGGACTCGTGCAAAATCTCTGCCCCGCCGCCTTCACAAGCCGCTGCACGGTTTCTGTGCTTCAACATTTGCCGCCTCTTGACCAACCTCCACTGCCCAGGTCTTTACAAGCTGATTGGCTTGCCCTCCACATCGGTCTGGGAAAGGGGCAGTCAGTTAAAAGGTCTGGATATGATCAGCCTACATCTTTCGTCCTGTAAGGGAAACCGCCCGGAGGGTGGATTTAATCTTCAAGGAAACAAGCCTCCCATCATCTGCCAACCTGATTTTTAAAATTCTCACTTTCTGCCTCTGGCTCCCGGTCTCACAAAGTATAGCCTTTCTCATTCCGCTCCCCCCCCCACCCCCGTCTCAGTTTCTTTGTTTTCCCTTATTTGAAACTCCTTGTATCCATTCTCTCTGCTCTGTATTCTTTCTCTCTCTCTCTCTCTCTCTCACACATTCAGACCCACACTCTCACTGCTTCTCAAGCTCCTGTTTTTTTTCATTTTATCTGTTTGTCACTCTCTCACTCTGTTTTTCAGTCCCTCTATCTGACCACTTCTCTCTTTTTTATTCTTTTCACATTCTGACTTTGTCCCTTTTGGGCTCTGTCCACCTCAGAGTTAATTCTCTCCAGTTATGAATGTTCTCACTGTTTCTGAATGTCTCTCTCTATCCAGCTGCGTTTGTTTGAAATCACTTCGTTTCTTCTCCTTCGCAGTCCAGATATGAATTCCTTTCTCTGATTCACCACCTTCTCACACAGAGTGGACTTGTAGACCAGATGTCGATGGAGGACAATTGCTATGATTTGTGAACACATCCTCAAATGACACAACCTGCCATCCTTCATAGCTGCTCACTTCAACACCTACCTACCAACAACCTCCATCAATACCCTCCTGTATAATTCATCTTCACACACTAAGCATTGTTATAGGCCTCAGATCCATGCCTTAAAGCCTACACATAATGCCAACATCACTAGATAGGTTCTGTGACTTTGCCTGTCTTTCCACGGATGCTGACTGTTCTGCTGAGCATTTCCAGAATTTTGTGTGTGTGTTTTTTTTCGGCTTTCTACTGTTTTTTTTTCATTCACTGAGATAATGTTGATGGATGGCCCACTGCCATGGCCACTGGTAGGAATGAGAACGTTATGGATGTGGATATATTTTTCAGTCTCCATCCCATTTCACCATAACGTCGTTCTGACTTACAAATTAGGTGAAGAATGGGAGGAGAAGATGGCGGCGTGACGCAGCATGTGCGGCCTCTCCGGTGAAATGATATCATATTTGTTAAATAGGGGGCCGTGCACAATCCTGATTTGATGGAGACGGACGTGAGAAGCACGGAGGAACATCTGGAGAAACTTCTTAAATGCCTGGTTCGCTGCTGCTGCTACTGTGCGATCAAAAATCTCCGGAGGGGAAGGCCCCAAATCCTCGGTTTTGCCTGTTGCTGGTGGCCGGGGCTGGGGTCGAAGCGCTTGGCAGAGATGGTGCTCAGTGCTCGGTGTTGGAGGGCTGGTTGGAGGCTCGAAGTTTTTGGACAGACTGAGAGTCGGACCGTGGTCGGGTGCTTCCAGGATGCTGCATCGGCAAGTTTGCGGCGCTGGAAGCTCATGGCAGGGAGAGTTTTCTTCCTTCTACCGTCTGCGTGAGATGTTGGGACTTTCAAGAGACTTTGAGACTTTTTTTTTTACCGTGCCCATGGTCTGTTCTTCTATCAAATTACGGTATTGCTTGCACTGTTGTAACTATATGTTATAATTAGGTGGTTTTTGTCAGTTTTTCAATCTTGATCTGTCTTGTGTTTCTGTGATATCACACTGGAGGAACATTGTATCATTTCTTAATGCATGCATTACTAAATGACAATAAAAGTGGACTGTGTGTCCTCATAATCTCAATCTAAAAAAATGGTGAAAGGGTTCTGCGTTCCCTTTGACTTCAGGCAGCCAAGGACTGGAAGTAGAAGAAGTGAAGACTGCGGGGTATTGGCACTCACTTCCATCGTTCTGGGTCGGATGTGGTTTGGGAAGAGGGGAGGGTGGGGGAATGAACCTTTGCTGCAGGCTGCACAGCTCACCTCAGGGTATCCAGCACACCTCCTCTCTCCTCTTGAAACTTGCCTTGCCTTGTGGGCTCTGCTCATTTTGCCAGCGAAGCGGGCTGCCAAGAGGAAGGCCTCACCAGGCCACCCATGCTTGAAAACAAGTGGTTGTGCACGAGCTTTCAAGTCACCAACGCTACTCCGACACTATCCAGGTCACCCTGCAGATGTCTGAAACTTGTTCCAAGCACGGAAGTGAATCTGAACCACACGGAAAGGCAGCAACAGCCAGAAGACATAAATTGGCAAAGAACCTTGACGTGAGAAAGATTTGCATTTCCAGAGCACCTTTCACCACATTCCAAAGTGCTTTACTTCTGAAGTGTGAGCACTGTCATAGTGTAGGAGAGCGAGCAGTCGGTCAGTGCATGGTAGTTACTCGTTAATCTGTTTCAAAACCTGTCAATTGAAGGATAAATATTGACCAGGACTCGAAGAATAACTCCTCTGCTCTTTTTCACCTGAGTGAGCACCCAGTTCGATGCCCCCCTCTGGCACCACTGCACTGAAGTGTCAGCCCAGACATCTGAGCTCATTAACGGAGCGAGGTCGAAACCGACAGCCTTCTACCTCAGAGACAGCTGAGCCATGACTGACAGTGTAGCTGTTCATCTCTTTAGGGTATCACTAATGGAGCCTTATTGTGCACTTGACCATGACACCATTCGACAGAGGAGCAGAATAGGCCATTCAGCCCATCTAGTTTTCTCTACCATCCCATCATAGCCGATTTATTGTCCCTCTCAACGCCATTCTCCGGACCTCTCTCTGTAACCTTTGATGCCCGTACTAATCAAGAACGTTAGAACGTTTGCTTTAAGTATACCCAAGGACTTGGAACACTTGCATCAGGACTTCCACTGGTTAAAGGCAAATATGAAAGAACAATATATACTAGAGATACTGGAGCTGGTAGAATCATAGAATGATACAGCACAGAAAGGGCCACTTGAGATATTGAGAGGATGTTTCCAATGGTGGGAAAGTCCAGTGAGCCTCAGAATAGAGGGACATCCATTTAGAACAGAGATTAGGAAGAATTTCTTTATCCAGAGAGTGGAGAATCTGTGTAATTCATTGCCACAGAAGGCAATGGAGGCCAAGTCATTAGGTATATTTAAAGAGGAGATTGGCAGGTTCTTGATTTGAATTACACAGATTCACCACCCTCCAGCTAAAGAAATTGCTCCTCACCTCTGTTCTAAAGGGAGGTCCTTTCACTCTGAGGCAGTGCCCTTGGGTCCTAGACTCCTCCACTATTGGAAAACCCTCCCCACCTCCACTCTATCCAGGCCTTTCTTTATTTGGAGCCGTGAGAGATTAAAAAACAGGCTCGGGCAGAGGTGTGGACCTCCAAAATGGCAGCACCGACATCAAATATCATGTCGTGAAGTCATGGCCCTATTTAATCTGCCTGTCAGCGCAGTTGTTATATCCCCTTGCACAAATCCCTTTACAAATATGGTGCCTGCAGTCCTCGCCACTGGAAGTGTCTATCAGTACATCACCATTGTCATCTTAGTAGCTTCGAAGGGCCCCCGGCAGAGTGCAGTGTCACCTGCTCAGTGTCCAGAGCAGAGGGGGGAGTGGAACAGTAGGAGGGCGAGAATGGGGTGTGAAGTTGACAGATTGCTCTGTAACAGCAGCGGGTTGTGACAATGGCAGCCTTCCCTCCCAGAGCAGTGATGTCAGCCAGTGGCTGCCTTTGACGAGCTGAGTGCTGACAGTCTTCAGTGTGCGTCAGCTACATTCAAGAATTCCTTATCACCACCACTCACAGCTCCTGTAGAGATCTTGAGGTGTCCAGGAGCAGCGAGAGAGCTGTCACGCTCTATACCCTCAGCCGCATTAACTCAACGCTGACAGATTCTCCCCGGGTGCATCAAAATGGGGAAAACATACGTACCCAGGAACAACATTTTTCTTCCAGAGATGCCACTTCATTAATGTTTGTCTTCCCAAAGGGCAGCCATGGGAGGGACTTCTGGGGGAAGTGTTACCAAACCTCCAGGACTGACTAGAGTCTCCAGATGTTGAACAGAGATCCCTGGAGTCCCTTTGTGAGGAGGACGTTGATAATGGTGGGGATGAGAAATGGTCCGATAAGAAGTGGTGTGGTGCAGGGTGGGGAATTCTGATCCTCCAGGTCCATCTAGTGCCAGAAAGGAACTAATCTGTTGAATCACACACTAAATACTGGAGGAACTCAGCAAGTCAGTCACCTGTTAACTCCACCCTTCTCCAGTGCCCCACCAGTCCAGCTACAGAGCCTTGGGAAACCCAGCTCACATCCAGTTACTGTTCATTCTTTAAAGTATGAAGCACACAGCTTCACCAGCACCTTGAAAGGACCAACTCCAGACAGAGAATACTTTATACTTTATTGTCACCAAACAATTGATACTAGGACGTACAATCATCACAGCAATATTTGATTCTGCGCTTCCTGCTCCCTGGATTACAAATCAATAGTAAATATTAAAAATTTTAATTATAAATCATAAATAGAAAATAGAAATATGGAAAGTAAGGTAGTGCAAAAAAACCGAGAGGCAGGTCCGGATACTTGGAGGGTACGGCCCAGATCCGGGTCAGGATCCGCTCAGCAGTCTTATCACAGTTGGAAAGAATGACTTCCCAACAAAACCTCTTCTCATCGAGATGTTTGGAAACATTTCGAGGCCACATTATATTTTTGAACGTTTTTGTATTTATTCATTTTTCAGGATCTCAACGTCACTGGAAAGGCCCAACTCCAACCACAACTGAATGGTGGCATGCTGCCAACATATTTCCCCACTGCCCTTCTGATGGAGGTGCTCCCATGTTGGAACTTGGAGGATTTAGACCCAGCAGTAATGAAGAAGGAAAGATATATTTCCAAATGAAGACACTGTGTAGTTTGGAGGAGAGGACCTTAAGAGATAGGAACAGAATTCTGTCATTTGGCCCCATCAGATCTGCTCCACCATTTGAAGATGGCTGATTTATTATCCTTCTCAACCCCATTTCCCTGCCTTATTTGAAGCTCCTACAAATCAAGAACCTGTCAATCTCCTCTTTAAATATACCCAATGATTTGGCCTCCATTGCCTTCTGTGGCAATGAATTCTCCGGATAAAGAAATTCCTCCTAATCTCTGTTCTAAATGGATGTCCCTCTATTCTTTGGCTCACTGGACTTCCCCACCATTGGAAACATCCTCTCAATATCTCAGGTGGCCCTGTCTGTGCTGTATCATTCTATGATTCTATCAGCTCCAGTATCTCTAGTATATACTGTTCTTTCATAGTTGTCCTTACCCAGTGCAAGTCCTGATACAAGTGTTCACCAAATTGGCTTCAGCAAGTGGGGCCCCTGCCTAGGTGGTCAGGACTTACTGGTGAATATTGGCTCCATCCAGCCCCTCTCACTCCTGAGCCCGAGGTGCTGGTATGTGACATACTGTGCTATGTGGACAAGGAAGGCCTCGAGTGACATGGCTTGCTGCAGGAAATCAAGGTTATACCCCAGGCTGAGGGAATGGGAACATTGGACGAGGTGCTTGGTCTTGGTTAATTCCTGCTTGTGCGTGTGTGTCCATGAGTGTATACACATACACGTGTAAGCACGCATGCATGTATGTGTTGTAAGTGCATATGCACGTGTGTCTTCATGTGACTTTTAGAACACCCTTTTGCAGATACAGCACAAGGTGGGATAAGCCGAGTGATTTGTTTCTGAGCCATAAAATTAAATATTACTAGGGAGCCAGAACCCTCTCCCTCAGTACGTAACCACATCTGGCAGTCTTGAATTACAACACAGCGGTTTCTCCGCAAGCTTTTGTAAATTTCTACCTTTCATTACTCCACAACCTGGGCCCCACTCAGCTCAGGAACCATTTCAAATTCATTTTCATCCAGTTCATTTTGGCTGCGAGCAGTAGTCTTGGGGGAAATTGAAAGAAGAGTTCAAAGGGCAAACAGAGGCCCCATTTCAACCTATAACCTTGTTGCCTGCAGGAAGCTCAGAGCAGCAAATCAGGCGGGGCAATGCAGAATGTTGTCGTCACCCTGTTCCAGAACAATTCAACATCACATTCATCAAACTCCACAGCTCGATGAGAGCTCTATCAAAACATTAGCTGCACTCGATGCACAAAACAGAAGAGAGGGACCCTGGGGAGGCAGACACTCATAGCTAACGACACAAGCAACCCCACAAGGATCTTTAGAGCAGTGAGTTCCCATGGGACCAATAAGAGTTTTGTTTTATCACATTGAGGAAAAATGGAAATAAACATCTTTATAAATTATTACTTCGTGGCTATTTCTCACACAGTAAGATCTGTCCAAAGCACATGGATTGCTGCTGGATTAAAAAGGCACAGGGGACTGGAAATGCTGGAACTTGGAGCAAAAGGCTAAACTGCTGGAGGAACTCAGTGGGTCAGCCAGCATCTGTGGACACGGAGAGGTGGTCAAAATTTCGGGCTGAACATCCTGCCCCCGAATGCACTGTCTCAACCATCACTTTGTCGCCATTGACACTGCCCGTCTCCGTTCAGATTCATTAATCAGAATCAGAATCCTTTATTATCGCCAAGTATGTGGACACATACAGGGAATTTGATGCCGGTTTCCCTGAGCTCTCACTGTACAGAATCAAAAAGCAAACAAAACAATAGTGCAAATAACCGTGAACTATATACAATGAGGTGTACCTGTGTATGTACAGGTGGACTTGGTTTATAACAGACTAAAATTCAAGTGTTCATAAGACTGATGGCATATGGAAAGAAACTGTTCTTGTACCTATTTGTCCTGGCATACAGTGATCTAAAGCGCCTACCAGAAGGAAGGAGTTGGAACGGGTGATGTCCAGGGTGTGATGGGTCTACAATGATGCTGCTTGCTCGCTTCCTGACTCTAGAGGCATATAAATCCTGGATCAAGGGCAGCTTCACACCAATAATCCTTTCGGCAGCCGTGACGGTTCTTTGGAGTCTAACTCACCACACGTACGTCAGGACATACATGTGTCGTTTGCATCAGCAACCAACGCGACCCGAGGACATGCTGGCTTTTGAGGTACGTGTGACCAGCGGCACGGTGGCGTCGTGGTTAGCACAATGCTTTACAGCAGAGGTGACTGGGGGGTCAATTCCTGCCACAGCCTGAAAAGAGTTTGTACCTTCTCCCTGTGACTGCTGGGGTTTCCTCCCACACACCAGATGTACCTGTTCGCAAGTTAGTTGGTCATTGTAAATCGTCCGATGACTGGGCGAGGGTAGAAATGGGGGGAATGCAGGGCAGTGTGGCTCGTGGGGGCAGAAGGGCCTGCTCCACACTGTATCTAAATAAATAAATAGATAGATAAATTAATTTACGCCATTAATCTGTCCGATCCTTGACTACTTGGATGAGAAGGGAAAGCAGAGATCCAGTCAATTCAATGGTGAACAGGACATTGTTCCTCCATCTTCCCTCGCTTCCAATAGTGCAGTATTTCTCCACACTGATCTGCTGACATCTCAGTATTCCCTCCAGTGGTAGAGCAGTCCTCAGTATTCCCTCCAGTGGCAGAGCCGTCCCAAGGACAGACCTCTCCCCAGTGTACTGTAGGAGTGGCGCACTGTCAGAGCGGCACCACGAAGCAGTACTCTATCAGTTCAGTTCGACTGGTAATACCTCCATGCAACAGTCTTGCTGATAGCACTCCACTCCCTCAGTTCAGTCCCACGGATGATGCAGTGCGTCCTCAGTATCAGCCCTTTGTATGCACTGCGCTCCCTCTGAGGTGTCCAACAATGATGTGTATTAGCCATCCAAAACATCAGCACTCTCTCAGCTCTTTCCCATTGCCAGTACAGCTCTAACTCAACAGCATTACTCTGACAGTCTGTCACTCCCTCAGTACTGTCCCTCTGACAGTCTGTCACTCCCTCAGTACTGTCCCTCTGACAGTGTGACACTCCCTCAGTACTGTCCCTCTGACAGTCTGTCACTCCCTCAGTACTGTCCCTCTGACAGTGTGACACTCCCTCAGTACTGTCCCTCTGACAGTGTGTCACTCCCTCAGTACTGTCCCTCTGACAGTGTGACACTCCCTCAGTACTGTCCCTCTGACAGTCTGTCACTCCCTCAGTACTGTCCCTCTGACAGTGTGACACTCCCTCAGTACTGTCCCTCTGACAGTCTGTCACTCCCTCAGTACTGTCCTTCTGACAGAGCGACAGTCCCTCAGTACCGCCCCTCTGACAGTGCGACACTCCCTCAGTACTGTCCCTCTGACAGTGCGACACTCCCTCAATACTGTCCTTCGGACAGTGTGACACTCCCTCAGTACTGTCCCTCTGACAGTGCGACACTCCCTCAGTACTGTCCCTCTGACAGTGCGACACTCCCTCAGTACTGTCCCTCTGACAGTGCGACACTCCCTCAGTATTGTCCCTCTGACAGTGTGACACTCCCTCAATACTGTCCTTTGGACAGTGTGACACTCCCTCAGTACTGTCCCTCTGACAGTGCGACATTCCCACAGTATTGTCCCTCCGACAGTGTGACACTGCCTCAGTACCGTCCCTCCGACAGTGTGACACTCCCTCAGTACTGTCCCTCTGACAGTGTGACACTCCTCTATTGACCCTCCTACAGCGTTTCACCACCCACTGGGTCACAATTCACAGCTCCTGTGCTCTGATACATCAGGCTCTTTATTGTTGTTCAGTTTACATGTGAATTCTGTTTGCCCTGCAATATTGGCTCCACATCTTTTATTAATCTCTGCCTGTGCCAGATCTTAAAGGTTTAACAGAGTATTCATTATTTCCACAGATCCCTTACAGCGGGGGCTCCCAACCTTCTTTTTCATGCCATGGAGCCTTGCCATTCACCGAGCCGCCCGTGGGCCGCAGGCTGGGAAACCCTGCCCTCAGGCATCAGTGCTTGAAGTCTTGACCACACTCTGGGGTGACATGAGATGTGGCACTGACTGGTTTCTGCACTGAGTCTATCTTCTTCCTCTTTTCCCTCTGGTCTGGCACCACATCAAAACCACCGGAATGCATCACATACGTTGACACGAATCCTCGTCGGGAAGGAGCTGATTCTATGCAAGATCGTTAGCCGTTGCACCCTCTTGCAGTGCAGGCCACATGCACGGACAGGGATCAGGGGGTTCCGGGTGTGAGGAGCTAAATGTCCTCTCTGAGCTCAGAAAGGAAGAACAGTGGCGTGTCAGCAGAACGGGGGTGCTGTTTGTTCTGCCCTCCCCACTGATGGCCTGTAACACTCCTGAGGAAATCAAAATCAGAGACGCGATGAATTGCAGAATTGTTTGGTTTGACAACTCAAAGGGAATTGACTGGGGTAAAGTTGGCAACCATGAATGAGGAAGTGAGAGGTCCTAATCTGTGGTATATTACTCCCTCGCTGTCTGATTTAGGAAGAGGAACCTCAAACGGAGACAAGGTGACTAGGCTGTGACTCACAGGCGGTCCAAGAGACATTCAAAGTACCATAAAGTCAGCAAAATACACACTGGCCCACTCCCCACTTACCCCACCCGCATTAAACCATGTGCTCACGAGGTGTCCTGAACTCTGCCCTCCCCTGAGAGACTGTGTTCCCCTGCCACACAGACACTGCTCACACTGAGCAGAGCACGTCATTCATACGTCTGACACCAGTCTTGTGAAACAGACTCTCTTTCGTGGTATGGGATCTCAGAACCTTCCTTGAAAAAGTACATTCTCACCAACTTGTGGGAGTTCTTGGTTGGTAACTGCTCGCAGTAGAGGAACACTCAGAAGGGTTCTGAGAGGCTTTGTACCGTAGATTGGGAGCACACAGTTAACAGTGTTAACAGCAGAAGGAACACACCTTCTCACAAACTTGCATGTGTGTGTGTATGGTTATCTGTCTGTCTTTTTGCTGTGCCTGAGATTCTGTACGTCTGTGGCTGTACCTGTCTGTCTTCTGTGTGTGTGTGTGTGTGTGTGTGTCTGTTCTCTATTTCTCTGTGTGTGAGATTCTGTACGTCTGCGGTTGTACCTGTCTGTCTTGTGTGTGTGTGTGTGTGTGTGTGTGTGTGTGAGATTCTGTACGTCTGCGGTTGTACCTGTCTGTCTTCTGTGTGTGTGTGTGTGTGTGTGTGTGTGTGTCTGTCTGTCTGTTCTCTATTTCTCTGTGTGTGAGATTCTGTGCATCTGCGGTTGTACCTGTCTGTCTTCTGTGTGTGTGTGTGTGTGTGTGTGTGTGTGTGTGTGTGTGTGTGTCTGTTCTCTATTTCTCTGTGTGTGAGATTCTGTGCATCTGCGGTTGTACCTGTCTGTCTTCTGTGTGTGTGTGTGTGTGTGTGTGTGTGTGTGTCTGTTCTCTATTTCTCTGTGTGTGAGATTCTGTACGTCTGCGGTTGTACCTGTCTGTCTTGTGTGTGTGTGTGTTCTCTGTGTGTGAGATTCTGTACGTCTGTCATTGTACCTGTCTGTCTTCTGTGTGTGTGTGTTCTCTGTGTGTGAGATTCTGTATGTCTGTGGCTGTACCTGTCTGTGTTCTGTGTGTGTGTGTGTGTGTGTGTGTGTGTGTGTGTGTGTGTGTGTGTGTTCTCTGTGTGTGAGATTCTGTACGTCTGTGGCTGTACCTGTCTGTGTTCTGTGTGTGTGTGTGTGTGTGTGTGTGTGTCCTCTGTGTGTGAGATTCTGTAAGTCTGCGGTTGTAACTGTCTGTCTTGTGTGTGTGTGTGAGATTCTGTACGTCTGCGGTTGTACCTGTCTGTCTTCTGTGTGTGTGTGTGTGTCCTCTGTGTGTGAGATTCTGTACATCTGCGGTTGTACCTGTCCATCTTGTGTGTGTGTGTGTGTGTTTGTCTGTCTGTCTTTTCTCTGTGTGTGAGATTCTGTCCATCTGTGGTTGTATCTGTGCTGTGTGTGTGTGTGTGTGTGTGTGTGTGTGTGTTTGTCTGTCTTTTCTCTGTGTATGAGATTCAGTGTGTCTGTGGTTGTACCTGTCTGTCTCTATGTGTTTGTGTGTGTATCTGTCTGTCTTTTGGAAATGTGTGACTGTGTGAGGATGTGATATGCATTTGTATCTGCGTTTGTGCGGGTGTTTATATTGTGTTTGTGCACACTGTCATACAAACTCATGTATACACAATCAGATGTACATACATATATATACATACATATACACACACAAACACATAGGGAAGCATGGACTGCAGAATGATACAGTACAGAGACAAGGTTTTCATCTTGTGAAGCCTGTGCTAAATCTTTGAAATTTGTATTCAATTTGTTCCACTCCTCTGCAAGTCCAAGCGTTCTGTTCCCTTCAAGCACTTATTTAATTCTCTTTTGAGAGAAATCTAATCTGTTTCCCCCATTTCTTCATTTAGCATACCCCAGGCCATAGGAAATCCACGTAAAATAAGTGTTTCTCCATCTCTCCTCTAACCTTTTAACTACCTCAAAGACGTCCTCACCCTCTGATTTATCAAACCTCCCACTAATGGAAAGTCTCTCTCTATTGCCCCCAAACTGTTCATGATTTTGAAAACCTTAAACAAATATCTTCATAATCTCTGCTCAAAGGAGAATATTCCCAATTTCCTAGTCTTCCCAGATGACTCAAATCCCTCGACCTCATCCTGACGAAGGTCCTCTGCACTCACTCCAAGGTCTTGGCATGCTTTCTAAAATCAGGTGCTCAGCAATAAACACAATGCTCTAGCTGAGGCATTGTCCGTCCTTTTTTAAATGCAACTTTTCAACATATTCATCTACTCGTTCTGATGCCTTTGAAGACCTGTTTAAGTACAATACGTGCAGTACATCTGCAGGCTTCACAGATCCTGCCCCCTCTTTAAAGCTCTTGTTGCCCTGCCTCACCCTCCCATCAAAATATTTTAATTCACACCCCTCTGTGTTAGATTTCACCTGACACAAACCCGTACGTTCAACGCAGTTCCTCCTCTAACACACGCACCGTGCTATCAGTGCACACACCGCTCCTGAGGCCTCCCTTTCTGCGGATGCTGAGGGTTTCCCGCAGTTGCTGTTTCTTACAGCTCCTCACATGTGCTCATCAACACTGCAGACTGGTGGGATGAGGACTGGTCAGATCCAGCACTTGCTGGGCCTCACGGTGAGAGGATGCTCACTTTCAAAGTGTCACTTCCCATAAGATAACTTCGAAGCGCAGCAGACAGTGAAAATCTGGAATGGCTAGAAAATAACTTATTAAAGAGTTAAACAGGTAGATGGATAAGAAAGGTTTAGACCAGAGGTTCCCAGCCTGGGGTCTATGGACCCCTTGGTTAATGGTAAGGATCCATAGCATAAAAAAGGTTGGGAACCCCTGGTTTAGACAGATATAGCTCAAATGTGGGCAAATGAGACTAGCTTCAATGGGTGTCTGGGTCAACATAAATGAGTAAACCAAAGGGTTTGTTCCCATATTGTATAACTCTATGACTCTGAGACATTCACAAGTTGAAAGAGGACCAGCAATATGGCAATCAGTGCTCTGAAGTGTAAAATGAAGAGAACTAAAATAGAAAAACAATCAAAACTTGAGTAGGGAGACCACACAGTTTTTTTAACATGTTAAATCTTTAACATCGGCGTTGGTTGATTTGGGTTTTCTATATGGAGACAAGGAATACCACTACAGGAAGGATGTTGAGACTTTGGAGAGGATGCAGAAGAGGTTTACCAGGATGCTGCCTGGTTTAGAGGGCATGTGCTATCACGAGAGGCTGGGTAAACTTCGGTTGTTTTTTCTGGAGCGCTGGAGGCTGAGGGGAGATCTGAGAGAGGTTTTTACGATTATGGGAGACGTAGATAGAGTAGACAGGAAATATCTGTTTCCCAGGTTTGAGATATCTAATACCAGGAGATATGCATTGAGGGTGAGAGGGGGATGTGAGGGGTAAGTTTTTTACTCAGAGAGTGGTGGATGACTGGTATGGTGGCAGAGGAAAATACATTAAAGGCCTTTAAGAGACATTTAGATAGGCACATGAATATGAGGAAGATGGAGGGATTTGGACATTGTGTAGGTGGGAGAGATTAGTTTGCGGGTTTTTAAAATTTACTTTTTAGTTGGGTTTGCACAACATTGTTTGCTAAACAGCCTGTTTCTGTGCTTTCCTGTTCTAGCTTCTATATTTTGCTGAACTTACTAAATAACTAAGTAGATCTGCCTTGAATACTGTGTCTTATTGCAATGGCTTGACCTGACAGTCCCTAATGCTTTACTGAGAGAGTCCGACATGGCCAGAGGCAGAGGGACAGTACAGAGGGAGCATTGCGCTGCAGGAGAGTCAAGGTTGCTCTGTCAGAAGTGCTGAGTGTTGTTACCTTTGAACAAGGTATCTCGCTCAGTTATGAAAGGGACTACTGTAGTGCCTGCAGATGGACTGTGGGGTGAGGGTGGTCTCCGACGTAATGAGAGAAAGTGCTGGTGATACTCAGTGGGCCAGGCAGCGTGTGTGAAGAAGAAATCGGGGCCAATGTTTCAGGTTGACAACTTTTCATTAAACAAGAGAGTATTTCCTAGTTTTCTGGGTGAGTTCTATCCATGCCACCGAAACAGCATAAAACATGCTCTCACATTCATGAACTTACTACCTGCAAACTTATTTTCTACAAATTGCAGTAAATAGGAACATTACACCGGCTGACGTCCAGGAGGACCACCACCTTGTTGCTGGGTTTGGAGGCTTGTGTGCCTCAATGACCCAGAGGCCTATATTGGCTGGAGTCAGGGCTTTACGCTTTGGTTCTTGGTAGGGTCACCCATGCCAAACAGGTCAAAGGGTAGAGGTCAGACTAAGAGTGGTCCACCCTGAGGTTCAGCTCAGGGGTAACAACTCTGATTGGTCCAAAGTAAAAGTTATGGAAACAGCAGTGAAGAAAGCTTCACCATCTCAGTGCAACGGTATTCCTGAGTCTCCACCCAGGACTTGCATGACTGACAGTTGTGAAAATCGAACTGCTGACACGATGAAGGAAGCCCTGAACACCGCCAGAGATGGAGGACCTTCATTGCTGCCCCAAACGCCAGCAGCATAACGGGCAGTAACTAACATTGGCTGAGAAACATCTTTGAAGGTGTGTGACGGGTGTGGTATAAATAAATGAATTGTCTGTTTTAAGCAGAACTGCCTAAGTTCGAGGAGGACAGTGGAGGGTTGTGCTTGTCCTGGACTCTGCGGTGGAAACTCGAGCAGCGATTTCACAAGTGATAGGTAAACAGCAGCCACGACCCAACTTTGCTCCAAAGGTGGGCCATGAAGGTTCGAAGATAGTTTCACAATACTGGATGATCCACTGTTAAAGAGAATCAACCATTCTAATTCCAATTTCCTCACCGGGGTAAAGATTCAGGTGTCCCTTATAGGGGTAGAGTTACAGGAGCAAAGACCACCGCTACAAAACTTCTCAACACATCAAGTCCGCCAAAAGTAGCTGAAGGTGGAAGAGTGGCTGCCAAGAACAGATTGGGTTCAGGAAGTGAAAAGGGAGATGGGCCAAGGAGAGGGAAGATCACGGGAGAATGGAGAAGTTGGTGAGAGAAGATCGCAAATGATAACAACAAGGATGAAACGCACAGCACATCACATCACAACAGAATGGGACAGCCCTTCACATGAAAATACTGAGTGAGGGGCGAGGTTTGCAGGGTAGGAGGAGTAGGGAACAAGCAGATGCGGAGAAAACGAGGGAATTAAAAGCAATAGGAACACAGGGAAAAGTTAGAATGGCAATTGCATGGTTCAGGGTCAAAGCATCAAGGCTCCATATCAGTATGGACTCCAGCATTTCTGAAATGATTACTCATAGTTTACAAAGATCAAAAGTGTAAATACTCCCCCAACCGATTATCGATTCTACTTATCTCCACACTCTGTTTACTAATAATGTCAACAAAGTAGAAAGCAGCAAACAAGAACCTGATTGTCCATCAAATATTTCTGCTACCCATCTCTCAGTGAGGGTCAGTGTGTGTGGGACCTGTCCCCCAGTGAGGGTCAGTGTGTGTGTGGGTCCTGTCCCACAGTGAGGGCCAGTGTGTGGGGGACCCGTCTCCCCAGTGAGGGTCAGTGTGTGTGGGACCCGTCTCCCAGTGAGGGTCAGTGTGTGTGTGGGACCCGTCTCCCGGTGAGGGTCAGTGTGTGTGTGACCCATTCCCAGTGAGGGTCAGTGTGTGTGGGACCTGACCCCAGTGAGGGTCAGTGTATGTGGGACCCGTCCCCAGTGAGGGTCAGTCTGTGTGTGGTACCCATCCCTCAGTGAGGGTCAGTGTGTGTGGGACCCATCCCCCAGTGAGGGTCAGTGTGTGTGGGACCTGACCCCAGTGAGGGTCAGTGTATGTGGGACCCGTCCCCAGTGAGGGTCAGTGTGTGTGTGGGACCCGTCTCCCAGTGAGGGTCAGTGTGTGTGTGGTACCCATCCCTCAGTGAGGGTCAGTGTGTGTGTGTGTGGGACCCATCCCCCAGTGAGGGTCAGTGTGTGTGGGACCCGTCCCCAGTGAGGGTCAGTGTGTGTGTGTGTGGGACCCGTCCCCCAGTGAGGGTCAGTGTGTGTGGGACCCGTCCCCAGTGAGGGTCAGTGTGTGTGTGTGTGTGGGACCCGTCCCCAGTGAGGGTCAGTGTGTGTGGGATCTGTCTCCCAGTGAGGGTCAGTGTGTGTGGGACCCGTCTCCCAGTGAGGGTCAGTGTGTGTGGGACCCGTCCCCCAGTGACGGTCAGTGTGTGTGGAATCTGTCCCCCAGTGACGGTCAGTGTGTGTGGGACTGTCCCCCAGTGAGGGTCAGTGTATGTGGGGCCTGTCCGACAGTGAGTGTCAATACATTTGGGACTGGTACTCCTGAGAGAGTCCGTGTGTGGAGCCATCCTGAGTGAGCGTGTGTGGGATCTATGGGATCTCTCTCCAGTGTGGTTTATGGTGTGTGGAACCCCTTCCTCAGTGAGGGTCCATGTGTATGGGACCCATCATCAAATGGGGACTGCTTTGTCCAGCATGTCCGCTCCATTAATCAATGAGTGACTTCCCGGTAGTCAAACATTTGTATTCCCATTCCCATTCGGACATGTCGGTCCATGGCCTCCTCACGTGCCACGATGAGCCGAGCTCAGTGTTGAGAAAGTCCACCTTATATTCTGTCTGGGTAGCCTCCAAACTGATGGCATGAATTTTGACTTTTCTTTCCGATAAACAAATTCAACCTCCCTTTCTCTGTTTTCTATCTCTTCTCAGCTGCTATCACTTCCTCCTGGACCCCTTCCTCCTCCCCTTTCTCCTGTGATCCTCTCTTCTCTCCTATCAGATTCCTTCATCCCCAGCCTTATCTCTTTCCAACCTACCGAGCTGCACCTATCACTTTCCACCTACCTTTCTTCCCCTCCCCTCATCTTTTTATTCTGGCATCTTCCCTCCTATTTTCCAGTCCTGAAGAAAGGTCTCGGCCTGAAATGTTGACTGTTTATTAATTTCTGCAGGTGCTGCCTGATCTGCTGAGTTCCTCCTGCATTTTGTGTGCGTTGTATGGCTAAATACCGCTCAGTCCTGAGATCTGAAGGTGTTTCTTTGCGCTTTATATATTCCATCTTCACACCTCTTCCCACACCACCACTGCCTTTGAGTTCTATCAGTTCCTTACCAGCTCTACAGGTCTCACTGACTGGAAGGCAGGGATCAGACTGAGGTCAAAGTTCAGGGAGGTCAGGAGTTCTTCACTCAGTTGAGTCACTGATCAGTGAACTGACTGCCACCTGGTGCCTCAGCCTTGAACTGCACCCTCAAATTGCCCGTCACACACCTTAGTTCAAACTTCCCTGGGAATCTGAGTTTATTGCACAAGTACAATGAAATATTTAATTGTAGCAGCATCACAAGCACATAGCCCCATAGAAGCAGTATTCAGAAGGAAAAACATAACTTAAGGGAAGCAACTTTTATGTGTGTTGCATACACTTAAGGGCATCATTTTAACGTGATTGGAAGAAAGTATGGGGGAATGTCTGAGGTAAGTTTTTTTTTTACACAGAGAATGGTGTGTGCGTGAAATGTCCTGCCGGGGTGGTGGTAGTGGAGGCAGATACATTAGGGGCATTTAAGAAACTCTTAGATGGGCACATGGAAGATAGAGAAATGGAGGGTTGTCTCGGAGGGAAGGGTTAGATTGATCTTGAGTAGATTAAAGGGTCAGCACGACATCGTGGGTCGAAATGCTGTACTGGGCTGTAGTGTTCTATGTAAACATAAGTTATTACACATTTTATTACAAATTATTACACATTACACTATTTGAACTGTTGTGGTTAGGGGTTTCTAGTTGGTTCAAGACTGAATGGCTGAAGGAATCAGAATCAGGTCATCGTGAACTTTGTTTTATGGCAGCAGTACATTGCAATACATCATAATAAAGTTATAAATTACAAAGGGAAGTATGCATTAAAAAATTAGTTTAAATAAGTAGGTCAAAAAGAAAGGGAAAATACTGAGGTAGTGTTCATGGGTTCATTGTCCATTCAGAAATCTGATGGCTAAGGGAAAGAAGCTGTTCCTGAAACATTGATTGTGTATCTTCAGGCTCCTGTACCTCCTCCTTGATGGTAACAATGAGATGAGGACATGTCCTGGGTGATGGGGGTTCTTAATGATAGATGATTCCTTTTTGAGGCATCACTTTTGAAGGCATCCTGGATGCTGGGAAGGCTAGTGCCCGTGATGGAGCTGGTTAAATTTAGAGCTTGCTGCAGCTTTTTCTGATCCCGTGCAGTGGCCCCTCCATGCCAGATGGTGATACAACTCAGCTAGAGTGCTCTTCGCGGTACATCTGTAGAAATTTACGAGTATCTTTAGTGACATACCAATTCTCCTCAACCTCCGAATGAAACACAGCCACAGTCGTGCCTTCTATGTTGGACCCAGGATCGATCTTCAGACATGCTGACTCCCAGGAACTGCTCACCCTTTCCACTCCTGATCCCTCGATGAGGACTGGTGTGTGTTCCCTCGACTTCCCCTTCCACAATCAATTCCTTGGTCTTACTGACACTGAGTGCAATGTTGTTGCTCAGACACTGCTCAGACAGCCGATCTACCTCACTTCTATATGCCTCCTCATCACCATTTGACATTCTACCAACAATAATTGTGTCATTGGCAGATTTATAGATGTCATTAGAGCTCTGCCTAAGAACTAGATGTTCTTGAATCTGGTGGTGTGGGACGTCAGGCTTCTGTACCTCCAGCCCAATGGTAGCCGTGAGAAGATGGTGGGGATCTTTGATGATAAATGTTGCATTCTTCAGGAAATGCCTCTTGTAGGTACAGTACTTCAAGTGGTGGGGAGGGTTGTGTCCGTGATATATTGGGTGAAGTTCTCTACTCCCTGCAGTGTCTTATATTCCTACACATTTGAATTGCCAGGATACTTTCAATAGTACATCTATAGTTTGTTAGTGTGGTTAATGACAGGCCAAACCTCCTTAAGCTCTGAAGAAAGTGAAGACACTGGTGTGCTTTCCTTATGATTGCATCTATGCACTGATCCCAGAGCAGGTCATCCGGTATGTTAACACTCAGTAATTTAAACTGTCTGATGTTCTCCATCGCTGGAACCCCTAGTGTGGACTGGTGCCTGCTTCCTCTCGTTCCCCTTCCTGAAGTCAACAATTATCTCTTCAGTTGTAGTGACATTGAGCAAGAGGTTGTTGTGCAAGGTCACTCCACCTTGTAGGATATCTCACTCTGGTAAGTGATTCATCGCAGCCCGTGTTTGCCTATAGATGTAGTGAGAATCTACTCAGGTTTTTGAGGCAAGAACAGGAGTATTTACACAAGAAGACACAAGACTAGGCTGGACATTGTGATTCAAATACAAGATTTCAATCTTGCTGATGGATTTGAGCATTAGAACAAACCTCTCCGTAATGGGCAGAGAGACTAAACAATGTCAGATAGAGTGATAGCTCACCAATGGACCAACCGTGACCATTTAGAGACAGACATAGAGAAACCATTCTGAGATAGATAGAAAACAATCATTCACTGATGGACAGAGTGGTTATCTGATGGTAGACCATGAACAACTGTGCACTCATCAGCTGAAGTCCCAAAGGTCCTTATGCATGGATCATAGATCGTTATGTCCATGCCCTGTACTGCTGCAGTAAAATAACAAAATGGCAGGTATAGCGAACTGAAAACATGGAAGGTCCTTCAAAAATACACAAGATGTTGGGGATAACTTAAAAGGGAATTAGGACTCCATAAAGGAGCATGAAATATCACTGGTAGACTACATTAAAGAAAATTCCAATACATTTCATGCATATGTTCGGGGCAAGAGGAGAACGAGGGACAGAATGGGACCCAATAGAGACCAAAGGGACAAACTAGTGTCAAGAATAAAAGCCTCAGGGAGAGGAGTAACGAACACATGGAGAATTAGGGATTAATCATTAACCATGTTAGCTCAGTTTTGTTATGATCAAGTCCTGTGAGTCCATCTTCTATGAGACAAAAAGATGTATTGCTAAGGGCAATGCAGTTGATGTAGTCCACATGGGTTTTTGACAAAATTGTACCTTGGCTCAAAGATTGAGATTCAAGGCAAGTTGACCAACTGCATCCAAAATTGGCTTTGTAATGGGAGGAGGAGGGTAATGGTGGTGGGCTGTTTTGTAATGGGAGGAGGAGGGTGATGACAGTGGGCTGGTTTTGTAATGGGAAGAGGAGGGTGATGACAGTGGGCTGGTTTTGTAATGGGAGGAGGAGGGTAATGGCGGTGGGCTGTTTTGTAATGGGAGGAGGAGGGTGATGACAGTGGGCTGGTTTTGTAATGGGAGGAGGAAGGTGATGACGATGGGCTGGTTATATAATGGGAGGAGGAGGGTGATAGTGGTGGGCTGGTTTGGTAATGGGAGGAGGAGGGTGATGACGATGGGCTGGTTATGTAATGGGAGGAGGATGGTGATGACGATGGGCTGGTTGGGAGGAGGAGGGTGATGACGATGGGCTGGTTTTGTAATGGGAGGAGGAGGGTGATGGCGGTGGGCTGGTTTTGTAATGGGAGGAGGAGGGTGATGACTGTGGGCTGGTTTTGTAATGGGAGGAGGAGGGTGATAGAGGTGGGCTGGTTTTGTAATGGGAGGAGGAGGGTGATGACAGTGGGCTGGTTTTGTAATCGGAGGAGGAGGGGATGGTGGTGGACTGGTTTTGTGCCTGGAAGCCTATGATCATTGGTGCATCAGAGGGGCAAGGGCTGAGACCCTTAATGTTTGTTAACTTGCAAAATAGTCCAGAAGGAGGCAAGACGAGTATGCTTGCAAATGACATAAATATCAGCAGTGTTATTGAATGTGAAGGGGACAATGTTGGGTTACAGGATGATATTGATTTATTGGTAATGTGGACAGAACAATATGAGATGGAATTTAAGTGTGAAGTGATGTCCTTTCAGATGACTAAGAACAGGATACAATGAATTTTAGGGCCCTAGAGAGTTTTGGGGAATAGATTGACCTTGGTGTACAAGGACAGGGATCCCAGAAGATGGCAGCACAATAGGCAAGATGATGAAAAAAGCAAATGGAATATACTCACCAGATCATAGAATATAAGAGCAAGAGGCAATGGTACATCTTTACACAGCACTGGCTGGACCACAGCTGGAGTACTGTGTCACACCATGCAGCAAGAGCATTGTGATTACATTAGGAGGGTGCAGAGCACCACAGCCTTGGTATAGTTTGGAGGCTTGCATGCCCCACTGACCCAGAGAGCAATGTTGGCTGTAGTCTGGGCTTTATGCTATGGCTCTTGGTAGGGTCACCCATGCCAAAGAGGTCAAAGGGTAGAGGCCAGACACTGGTCCTCCAGGTTGGGGGTTCAGTTCAGGACTAACAACCCGACTGGTAAAATAGAATTGTTGCGGAAACAGCACTGAAGAATCCTTCTACATCTGAGTGCAACGGTATTCCCGAGTATCCACCTGGAACTTGCACGACTCAGAGTAATGAAAACCGAGCCGCTGACACGATGAAGGAAGCCCTGAGCACTGCCAGAGAAAGAGGACCTTCATTGCTGCCCTAAGTGCTAGCAGCATAATGGGAGGGAGAGAAGGGGAGAGAGGGGGGGAGAGAGAGGGGGGAGAGAGGGGGAGAGAGGGGGAGAGAGGGGGGAGAGAGGAGGGAGAGAGGGGGAGAGAGGGTGGAGAGAGGGTGGAGAGGGGGAGAGAGAGAGGGGAGGGGGAGAGGGAGAGAGAGGGGAGAGAGAGAGGGGAGGGGAGAGGGGGAGAGGGGGAGAGGGGGGAGAGGGGGAGAGGGGGAGGGGGGAGAGAGAGGGGGAGAGAGAGAGGGGGAGAGAGAGAGGGGGGAGAGAGAGGGGAGGGGAGAGGGGGAGAGGGGAGAGGGGGAGAGGGGAGAGGGGGAGAGGGGGAGAGGGGGAGAGGGGGAGGGAGGGGGAGAGAGGGGGAGGGGGGGAGAGAGGGGAGAGAGGGGGAGGGAGGGAGAGAGACAGAGGGAACGAGAAGAGGAGATTCACCCAGATGTTGCCCGAGATGCTGCACTTGGGCCATGAGGAGAGACTGAGGAGGGTAGACTTGCTTGGAGCCAAGGAAGGCTGAGGGGAGACGGGCTAGAGGTTGACACGAGGGGCATCAGCAGTGTAGATAGGAGAGCTGTTGAAAACTAGAGTGGGCAGGCTTAGGACAAAAGGTAAGAGTTTTAAAGGGGACCTGAGAAAGAATGTTTTTTCACCCGGAGGATGCTCGGAATGCGGAACACACTGCCTGAGTGGCTGGCAGAGACAGGTACTCTTATTTTTAAGAAGTATCTGGTTGAATACGTGACCCACCAAGACGCAGAAGTCTTGGCACCAAGTACTGCCAGGTGGGATTAGTATAGGTAGATTATGGATCAGCATGAACATGATGGGCCAAAGGGCTGTTTCTGTGCTGGTGACCTGATGACTTCATGTTTCTAGGGCTTGAAATGATCATCTCTCAGAAAGATGGGACCACGATGAGACATAAATGAACCAGGTTTTGTGTATCTGATTCCACACACCCCGCCCCTTCAGAATCAGGTTTATCATCACTGACATATGACTTGAAATTTGTTCTTTTGTGGCAGCAGTACAGTGCAGTGTGTTGACGCGTGGCCAGGTGGTTAAGGTGTTCGTCTAGTGATTTGAAGGTCGCTAGTTCAAGCCTTGGCTGAGGCAACGTGTTGTGTCCTTGAGCAAGGCACTTAACCACACATTGCTCTGCGACGACTCCGGTGCCAATCTGTATCGGCCCTAGTGCCCTTCCCTTGGACAACATCAGTGGTGGAGAGGGGGGACTTGCAGCATGGGCAACTGCCAGTCTTCCATACAACCTTGCCCAGGCCTGCACCCTGGAAACCTTCCAAGGCGCAAATCCATGGTCTCATAAGACTAACGGATGCCTAAAAAATACAGTGCAATACATAAAAAACACTATAAATTACAATAAGGATATGAAAATAAATAAATACTGCAAAAAGAAAGCAAAATAGTGAGGTAGTATTTGTGAGCTCGTGGACGGTTCAGATATTTGATGGTGGAGGAGAAGAAGCTGTTCCTAAAATCTTGAGCATGGGTCTTCAGGCTCCCGTACCTCCGAAACTCAAGAAAATCTGCAGATGCTGGAAATCCAGAGGAACTCAGCAGAACAGGCAGCAACTACGAAAAGGGATAAACAATGGATGCTTTGGGCTGAGACCCTTCGTCATTTTAGCCCCAGTGAAGGGTCTGCACCTGAATTGTCAACTGTTTCGTCCTTTCCATAGATGCTGCCTGACCTGCTGAGCTCCTTCAGCATTCTGCATGTGTTATCCTGTACCTCCTCCCTGATGGCAGTAACGGGAATGCTGTAAAGAACTGGAATGATGGATTAAATGGACATTTCTTTTGGTGTTTACTTCAACTAACGTGGACTTCGCTTCAACAGTTTAAGGTGTTCAAAGAGTGCTGCTCTGGTCTGAGACAGAGTACGCACCAAGAAACAGTCGAGGCACTTGACGTAATGGAATGGAAAAAGTGAGACATGGGAAGGAAGTTTGTCATCAATTCAAGAACATAGAGTGGAAAGAGAAGAAGCAGCCGTTACCTCATGTCCCGCTCTCTCATTTTCTGGAAAGCCTGGAGAGGCAGGAATGACAGCTCATTACAGAAACCGTCCCTGGATTCTCAGGGCCCAGCTTGTGATGGGCTGAGACATACAGAGCAAGAGGGTCGTGATAGGGTAGGGCGGGGGTTTCGGAGCTGGAAAGTATGTCTGTGTATGGGTGCTTGTATGTGGTATGTACAGGTGGAATATCTATCTAGGTACATGAGAATATTTGTCTTAGATGTATCCACAAGTAGATAAGTACTTGCTTGCATCTGCAAATGTCTACCTGTCTGCCTTTTCCTGTGTGTGCATGTGTGCAATATGATAGGTGTGTGTGTGTGTGTGTGTATGTCTGCCCAAAAACAAAATAAATATTCATACTGTGTGTGTGTGTGTGTGTGTGTGGATTTGTGTACACATACCTGTCTACGTGTGTCTCTATCTGTCTGTGTATACCTGTCTAGGTGTGTATCTATCTGTCTGTGTATGCCTGTCTATATGTGTCTGCATTTATATGCCTGCCTATTTGTGCCCATCTGTGTGTGTATGCCAATGCATAACTCTGTGTGTGTGTGTGTGTGTGTGTGTGTGTGCATGCACATGCATATCTCTGTTTGTGTGTGTGTTTGTGCACAGCTGAGGGTACAAGTCTGCTCCTCCTCATTTCACACCTGGTCCCTCAGCCCATCTCCGACACACTGAACAATACCTCCTCTCCCGCACCTTTCACAAACAGGAAGGAGAGAGGAGAACGAGACACTATCTTCACTTTATTGGCTGCATCTTACATTCAAGCATTGAAGCATTCAGGACACTTTCGGAAACACCATCAGAAGGAACTGTGAGTCACTAACAAATCACTGAGGCCTTGGCTCCCTCAGAGTGAGTACGCAGTCGACATTGACTTCATGAGGTCCAAGTGTTCCCAGAGCTCGAGAGTTTAGTGTCAGATCTGTAAAACAGAGCACAGACACTCTGTATACCTATCACCATCTAGTAAATCACAGTCATTTCACTAACAGGTGGAACAAATAAGGCAAATAAGCTGATTGATCCATTTTAAGATTGTTTAATGTCATTTCCAGTACAAGAGTGTAAAGGAGAATGAAATAATTGTTACTCCGGATCTGACGTAGCACAAAAAAAACACAATAAGATAAAGAACGCAATAAAAATAAAAAACACAATGAACATAAATACATAAGATAGCTTATATAGAGTGAGAAAGTATTCAGCCCCCAGAACCTCTTTCACAATTTATTGCCTCTTTTTCTAGATTTAAAATATACTGAAGTGGGGTTTCTTGAGCTAATCTACAAAACATTGTGCATCATGTCAAATCAAAAGAAAAAGAAATCCAAAACTTGTCAACAATTTACTAAAAATTGAAAACCAAAATTATGAGGCTGAAGAAGTAATTCCTACACTAATTTTCCTCAGAAGCAATACTGGATAAGTAATACTCTATCAAGTCACCCAATTTATTGATGTAGAAAATTGGAGGATTGACTCTTTTCAATGAATTCATAAGAATAAATACCCTCTCTCTCTGTAACGTCCAACAATATGGTAGATTTTCAACAGACCAAACAAAAATGAAGACAAAGGGGCATTCAAGACAAGTCAGGGAAATGATAATAGAGAAGCACAAATCTGGGGACAGGTACAAGACCATCTCAAAGGCACTGAACATACCCTGGAACTGAGTGCAGTCCATTGTGAAAAATTGGAAAGAATATGAAATCACAGCCACACTGTCTTGATCAGGCTGCTCCTCTTAACTTATGGCTGGAGAAGAATGATACTTGTAAGAGAGGCTCCCGTGACACCAACAGTCACTCTGATTGAGCTGCAGAAGTCAGTGTCTGCAACTGGAGATGAAGTTCATGGCTCCACAATCTTTAAGGCTTTGAACAAAAAGGGCATTTGTGGAAGAAGCCCCGACTTTAAAAAAAAAAGCATCTCTTAGAAGATTCTGTAAAGATGTGGAAGAAGGTCTTGTGGTCGGATGAGACTAAAGTGGTAGCTTTTGGCTTCAATGTTGAGCAGTATGTGTGGTGGAAATCTAATACTGTGTATCAGCCAGGTAATGCCATCACTACTGTAAAGTATGGTGAGGGAGCATCATGCTGTGGGGATTCCTCACTGCAGCAGCGACTGGAAATCTGGTAAGGACTGAGGAGAAGATGAATGCTGCTAAATACAGATACAGAAAGACCCTGGATAAAAACCTGCTGGCCCCTGCCAGAAGGCTTAAACCAGGGAGGAAGTTCATCTTTCAGCAGGACAACAACCCAAGCACACTGTCAGAGCAACCATGGAGTGAGTGGCTTCAAGTGGAAAAAAAATCGATGTCCTTGAGTGGCCCAGTCAGAGTCCTGATCGAACATCTCTGGCAAGACCTCAAGATTACTGTCCACCACCACTCTCCGACTAACCTCGCACAGGTTGAGTGATTCTCCAAGCAGGAATGGGCAAATCTTGCTCCATCACATTGTGCAAGTTAATAGAGACTTATCCAAAAAGACTACTGGCTGTAGTAGCTGCGAGAGGTGGTTCAACTAAGTACCAAGCAAAGAAGGATGAGTATTTTTGAAATGCTGGCATCTCAGGTTTTGAATTTTTAGTTTTTCATGCTTTACAATTTTCCCTGTTTTTTGGGGCACTGCTGTTAAAAAAAGAGAGCATCTGATTCACAAATAAAAATTCTCAGTTAAATTGATCAATATCGTGAACAAAGGGTTGGGAGCTGAATACTTTTACAAGGCACTGTGCACAGATTGATTATATGTCCATAAAGTGATGCTAGGCACAGGAGTGTCTGTCATAAAGGTGACTGACAGGAAATGATAAAGTAGTGGGGGTTGGGGGTGAGGAGGGCTGGGTTAGTGGGTGGAGGTGGTGATCAGCTTTACTGCTTGGGGAAAGTAACTGTTTTTCAGTCTAGTGGTCCTGGTGTGGGTGCTACGTAGCCTCCTCCCTGATGAGAGTGGGACAGACAGTCCATGAGCAGGGTGGGTGGGATCCTTCATGATGTTACTGGCCCTTTTCCAGCACCTTTCTGTATATACTGTATGTCTTTGATGGCAGGCAGGCTTCATCCGTGACCAAAGGTTTTCCTGTGTGTACTTAAACCATAAGAAGGGTCTCGGCCCGAAACGTTGACTGTACCCCTTCCTATAGATGCTGCCTGGCCTGCTGCATTCACTAGCAATTTTTATGTGACTTTATGAGAATATCTTCTTCTCAACGTGGGTTATATTACAGGAGTAAGTGTCTCGGTATCATCCCCTATTAAATACATCAAGCTCTAGTTCAGTGAAGCAATGGTCTTTTTCCAGGGTTGTGGATTCAAGGCCCTCTTTGAGTACTGGAAACCACAGTCCCGGGCAATGGCCCCAGTACAGAACTGAGGAGGTGTTACATTACACAGGTGTGCTGCTGTAAGGTCTCCTTCTTCTTCTTGTTTTACGGTGGTTGGCACCCATCTTAATGGTGCATTACCGCCACCTTCTGCTCTGGAGTGTGTAATAGACTTACATTCTAAATCCCTTCACCCATCTCACACACGCACGCACACACACACACACACACATATACCCTAACCTACACTTCATTCTCCTATCTTTGGCCATCCTAGTACCCTATTCCTGCTTATCCATCATATCCTATATAAAAAAATCTGTACCCCTTAAGAAAGCAAAAAATACCCTGACCTGAGCTCTCTCACTCATGCCCAGCAACCCCTTGAATGCGAATTCCTGCATCCCCAATTCCCTTAGATTAATTCTCATCATCTCTCTCTGTATCCCATACTTCCTGCAACTCAGAACTACATGTTCTACTGACTCCTCTTCTTGACATTCCTCAGACAATCCTCTGCAAGGTTTTTTAAGCTGAACAAATACCCTAAGCCCTGCCTATTCTCAAACCACATTGTAGAAGTTTTCTGATTATTATCTCAATGTGGTTGTTTGGAGTTCCAGTGCATGGTAGAATAGTGGTTAGTACAACGCTATTACAGCGTCAGCAGCCTAGGTTCGGATCCAGTGCTGCCCGTAAGGAGTTTCTACGCTCTCTCCGTGACCGCGTGGATTCCACCTGCAGGCTTCCGTTTCCTTCCACATCCCACAGACAAACGGGTCAGTAGGGTCATTGGTCACAATGAGCATTGCAGGCTCATGAGGCTGGGAGGGCCTGTTGCCATTCCGTAGCTCGACATAGAATAACCAAATGAAATAAAGTTAACCATCACTTGTTCTACATGGCATCAGTGACTGCCCTTCAACTACATCATTGGCTATAAAGCCCTTTAGAATATCATGAGGCCATGAAGGGTGCTTTGTACGTAAATACAGATCCTTCTTTCTATTCGTGACCGAACTGGTTGAGTATCTGGCACTTCCATTGGACGCGTTACACTCACCCCGTGCCGACGGGATCCTCGGGGGTCACGCCACAGCGCAAGCTGTGCCGATGCTGAAGAGGAGGCAGAAGGTGAGCGGGAGAGTGAGCCGAGCCTTCGCAGAGTGGTTACACAGGTCAGAGGTACAGCACTGGATGCGGACACCTGGCAACTCCTCCTGTTGGCACTGACGTGCTGTGGCACAGCCACTTGCCAAGACCTCCCCCAGCACCACTGAGAAAAAGAGATACACCACTCAGCAAACGCAGGGGCATTGTGGCCGGTGAGTTTACACGTCACAAACTTCTCAGAAATAGGAAGAATTAGTTACGAACTTTGAGAAACAGGTAACAGCGCTGCCGCTGTGCCCCAAGTGGCTTCAGTGGGGCCTCAGATTCCAGGGGCTTCCACCATCATATGGATTCACGGACACTGCTTCCACTGGGGGTTGCATTCTATTGCCACTGATTCAGGGTTCAGTAGGAATTCTGTGGCCACTCTTTCCCACTGGGAAATGGGCTCCAAGGGCACTGGCTCCCTCTGGAATGTGGGTTCCGTGGGTGCGTGTTCTCACTGGAAAACAGATACCTTGGGCACTGGCCCCCACTGGGGTGTGGGTTCCATGGGTACTCATTCTCACTGGAAAACAGATACCTTGGGCACTGGCCCTCACTGGAGTGTGGGTTCCATGAGTACTCATTCTCACTGGAAAACAGATACCTCGGGCACTGGCCCTCACTGGAGTGTGGGTTCCATGAGTACTCATTCTCACTGGAAAACAGATACCTTGGGCACTGGCCCTCACTGGAGTGTGGGTTCCGTGAATACTCATTCTCACTGGAAAACAGATACCTTGGGCACTGGCCCCCACTGGGGTGTGGGTTCCATGGGTACTCATTCTCACTGGAAAACAGATACCTTGGGCACTGGCCCTCACTGGAGTGTGGGTTCCATGGGTACTCGTTCTCACTGGAAAACAGATACCATGGGTACTGGCCCTCACTGGAGTGTGGGTTCCATGGGTACTCATTCTCATTGGAAAACAGATACCGTGGGCACTGGCCCTCACTGGAGTGTGGGTTCCATGGGTAAGCGTTCTCACTGGGAAGCAGGTTTTTTTGGGTACGATGCTCACCGAGGCAGATACCGGAATCCAGGGACATTCACCAGAAATGTTTTTTGCTACTGAGAATGATCTCTACTCTTCCAATACAAATCAAGGCTGGGAATGCACTGGGTTTAAATGTTTAATAGTTGATGCTTGTAACCTGAGAGGTTACTCACCACTTACAATCCTGATGCAGAACCTGTGCTTGAAGCCTTGGTGAGAGGGTGAACAGGTCATTTGTTCAGGACTAGAACAGCCAACATCCATCTCCTGGGAACCTGTCTTTAGGTTGCAGCCGTAGCACTGGAGACTGCCCACTGAAACAGCACATAAGCAACTCTATGTCAGTTACCTTCGCAAACCCCCTGAATAAAATGTCAGATAAATCTCCTTGACAAACCCAAATTAAATCCTACAAATAGTTTCCTTGTATAAACACTTTACATAACCTCCCATCTAAATCCCTCAGTTAGCTCTTCCAGACAAGCCTTTTGATAATATCCCCATCATCCCCAGAACCCAAGTAATAGTTGCTGAGTCTTGATGAAAGCTCTCAGCACAAAACATCAACCCTTTATTCCTCTCTATAGAAACTGCCTGACATGCTGAGTTCCTCCAGCATTTTGTGTGTGTTACTCTGGATTTCCAGCATCTGTAGAATCTCTTGTGTTTGTCATAGTTCTTTTATGAATACACACTGAATAAAAGCTAAAACGATTCTCAGATTGGATCTTATAAATATGGCTACCCTGATCAATAATCCCCAATTAAATGCTCAACAATCTCTTTATTTAATCCCTCAGATAATGCCCTTTTTGAGTGTTCTAAGTATCCTTCACAAAACCCCGAAAGCAAATCTCATCTCAGTAAACCTACTTAAAAATAATCCCCTTCCTACTCAATATTTCAGTAAAAGGCAGAGTTAGAACAAAAGAATTCTGCTTTTCTTCGAGCGGTGCCTTTACGCTTAGCTAAAAGGGCAGACTCGTTACCTTTTCATCTGAAAGACACCATTGCAGCCCTCCCTCAGAATTCCTCCTCCTTCAGTCCTGCACTTGCTCATGAACATCTCTCCCAGAGTACAATGTTCCACTGGCAACAGGAGACTTGAACCAGCAACCTGTTTGCTTATCATGAGACACTACAGGCTGAGTCATGGCTGGTATCTTTTAGAGACACAAGACAGACCGTCTGATGTATAGATCTGATGATAATAGTGTGAACACAAAGATAGCACCCAAAAATCCAATCGCTTAGCAACAAGAAGGGAGATGAGGGGGGAGAGGGGAGAGGGGAGAAGGAGGGGGGAGGGAGGAGGGTGAGGGGAGGGGGAGGGAGGGGAGGGGAGGGGAGAAGGAGGGGAAGGAGGGGGAGGGAGGGGGGAGAGGAGAGAGAGGAGAGAGGAGAGAGAAAATGAGATAGAGAGAAAGTGTAAATGATAGAGATATAGAGAGAGCAAGACAGAAGAGAGAATTAGAAAGAGGGGTGAGGCAATGATATAGAGAGAAATAGAAAAAGAGTAAGATAGAAAAGAGTGGGAGAGAGAGAGAGAGAAGAAAGAGAAAGTATGAGAGTGGGAAAACAGAAGAGTCCTTACCTTTGGGACACCAGTCCACCATAGTCAGCAAGAGCAAAGAACCACATAGTAGAGTCCGTTGACTAACCATTGACACCACTTGAGTCAATTCCAATCCTGAATACCTGGCTGAGGATTACATCCAGAGTTTAGGGGATCTTCCTGCACAAATCTGTTTCTGATAACCTCCAGTTTGTCCCACTTATTGGGAACGTATCTGCTATCCAAGACTTTCTTTGATCAATCGGCCATGAATTTCAGAAAGTTGGATAATGCCAGTGTTCTGTTGCACAACGTGACATCAGCCCTAAGATCTCAGGGACGCTTCTGTCCTCTGGCCAATGCCCAAGCGTCCAAAGAGTAACAGGGATGTGGGCAGTCCTCAAGCCACTGTCCAAGTGTTTGTGGGGTGTCCGGGAGCTTCGTCCTCTGACCAATGACCGAGTGTCCATCCACTGTCTGACTCTATTGTCGGATAAGATCATCTGATCTTTAATCCAAAGACTAAATCCCTGAATTTGTAATTCTCTGGATTATGCAGATTCTGTCAATTTAGTCCACAGAGCAGGCTTAATCATGGAGGAGGTCAGAGCATTCCAGCTACACACCAAGAAGGTTTTCAAACAAAGTCAATCACAAGACAAAATCACGTGGCTGGTCCTTGCATTGCAAGCAAGGGTGAGGTCCTGATTTTCCTGCTCCATGTACGACAAAGACCAGTGAGGAGCTGGAGACTTTCGGCTTGGCACAGCCGGGATAGAATCGGAGTTCCCAGGAGAAGGTTCAGGAGCTTGAAGACACATACGGCCAGATTTGGGAACAACTTCTTTCCAACTGTGATAAGACTGCTGAACGGATCCTGACCCAGATCTGGGCTGTACCCTCCAAATATCCAGACCTGCCTCTTGGTTTTTTTTGCACTACCTTACTTCCCATTTTTCTATTTACTATATATGATTTATAATTTAAATTTTTAATATTTACTAATTTTAACAATTTTTAATATTTATTATTTGTAATCCAGGGAGTGTGAAGCACAGAATCAAATATTGCTGTGATGATTGTGCATTCTAGTACCAATTGTTTGGCGACATTAAAGTATAAAGTTAAGTTAATGTCATCCAGTATTACATAGAGATGGCTGTTCCAGCTCTGTCCCACTCAGTCACAGTCACATGCTCCTCTTACCAACGAAGCACTGAAGTTTCCGCCTCAGTGGAGAGATAGCAGAGAACTTGGGCTGGATTTACGCCAAGGGATGGAACAGCAAGAGCTGGTGTATTAACTGATTGCTAATGGGAGATAAGGAAGGTGAAGTGAGGTAATCCCACCATTATCAGACTAATAATCTGATAATGGTGGAGAGAAGCAGAGCTGACAGCCTGTTACCAGCCGCCTTGCCCTGGTATTGATTGATCCAAGGTCAGCTACCACTCCACCGGACGCCTCCAACTCCAGGGGAGAACGTCCTCAGTCTTGGCTTGCTCTCACAACCTGCCAACCAATCTTCCCTCAAATTCCTAACTTGGAAATATTTTGGTGTTCTTTCGTCAGTGGGTAAGATTGCTGGAACACACAACTGTGGGACAGTTTTACGGCATAATCAGTAACAGTTCAAGAAAATAGCTCACCATCAACGTGTAACAAATATATTCATAATAAGTGGGACAAACTGAAAATTGTCAAAAACAAATTTGTACAGGAATATCTCCTAAACTATGGGTGTGAACTTCACCTGGGTATTTGGGACCTGAGATAATGTTGCAGCTCTATATCTGGTTAGATCATATTTGCGGGATCATATTAAGTTCTGATTTCCTCATCATTGGTAAGGTGTATATTAAGTTCTGATTTCCTTGTTTTAGGTAGGATATGGAAGCTTTAGAAAGGGTGTAGAGGAGATGGTCAGGATGTTTCCTGTATTAGAGGGCTTGTCTTAAGAGGAAAGTTTGAGCAAGCTCAGGTTTTTCTCTTTGGAGCGAAGGAGGATGAGAGGTGACTTGATAGAGGTGTATAAGATGATAAGAGGCATTGATAGAATGGACAGCCAGCACCTTTTTCCCAGGGTGGAAATGGCTAATATGAGAGGGAATAATTGTAAGATGATTGGAGGAAAATATAGGAGATATCAGAGGTAGTTTTTTGTTAAACTCAGAGAGTGGTGGTGTCAGGAATGCACTGCCAGATATGGTGGTAGAGGCAGATAGATTAGGGACACAGGAGGCTCATAGATAGGGATATGGATGAAGGAAAAATGGAGGGCTATGTGGGAGAGAAACATTAGATTGATCTTCTTCTTAAGGCCATCCCCCTAATGAAGCATAGGCCGCCAACAGCAACTCGCCAGTTTCCTGTACCGGGCTAGTCTTTCAAGTTACACCTGATGAGTAACCCATTTTCAGTCTTCCAGGTGAAGATCCTCCCTCTCCCAGCGATGAGGCCTTTGGAGCTTCTTTTGGCATTTCTGTACAACTGGAATTTTATGGGATGGGGGTTGCTAGCCCCATGCCCAACCCTCCTCCTTTCACAGCAGGGCTTGGGACTGTCCATGGCAGAGTTAGATTGAACATGGAGTGTCAGCAGTGCATTGTGGGGTGAAGGTCCTGTACTGTTCTTGTTAGATTGATCTTGGAGCTGGCTAAAAGGTCAGCAGTGCATCATGGGGTGAAGGTCCTGTACTGTGCTGTACTGTGCTGTACTGATCAATGTTCTCTCTCAAGGATAAACACTGAGTAATAAATGCTGGACTTCTGACAATGACCAAACATTGTAAATAAATTAAAAGTAAATGTTTTCTTCACCCAATCATTGGTCAATAATGAGGATAATTAGATTAGACCAACTTTTTTTTATGCCATGGACCAATACCATTAAGCAAGGAGTCTGTGGACCCCAGGTTGTATTAGAGTCATAGAAAGCAGAGGCATACTGCGTGGACACAAGGCCTCAGCTCACAGAATTCATGCTGACCATCAACCGTCCACTTGCACTCATCCTCCGTTAATCTCAACTTTAATAACCCGCAGTTCAGAATCAGAATCGGGTTTAGTATCACCAGCACGTGTCATGAAATGTGTTGTTTTGCAGCAGCAGTACATTGTAATACATAATAACTATAAATTACAATAAGTATACATTTTTTAAAATGTAGCGCAAAAAGAGAGTGGGAAAAATACCTGTCCGTTCAGAATTCCGATAGTGGAGGGGAAGAAACTGTTCCTGAAATGTTGAGTGTGTGTTTTCAGGTTCCTGCACATCCTCCTTGAGGGTAGCAGTGAGACGAGGGCATGCCCTGGGTGATGGGGTCCTCACTAACGAGTGCCGCCTTTTTGAAGCTTTCTCGTGAGCTTCCCCCAGACTCCCACCTGCATACTCATCTAACTTCCAATGGCCAGTTAACCGACCGACCTGCGCTACATGGGGTGCTGGGGGAAACCGGAGCGGCCAGAGTAAACCCGTGCGCTCACAGGGAGAACGTGCAAACTCCACACAGACAGTGCACCCAAGGTCAGGTCACTGGCGCGGTGAGTGGCGGGATTGTGGAACGCACTGCCGGCGGCGGCGGTGGAAGCGGATACAATAGGGTCTTTTAAGAGCCTCTTAAATAGGTACATGGAGCTTAGAAAAATAGAGGGCCACGGACTAGAGAAACTCTAGGCAGTTTCTAGAGTAGGTTACGTGGTCGGCACAACATTGTGGGCCGAAGGGCCTGTAATGTGCTGTAGATTTCTATGTCCTATGAGGTAGCAGCTCAGCCATCTGTGCCAAAAATCAGTCAGAGCCCCTCATTGACAATTTGTTGTCAGTTAGTAACCATACTGGCCAGGGTTGTTTTGTGCCAATCAAAGGTCCCTGGTGCCTATGGTCGATGGTAGCCACAGCCTGTGAGTTGTGATCAGGGTGGCTCTCTTTGTTGGTCAGTGCCAATCTGTCACCATCAACGGTGATGGTTGGTGCTGGAACTGGTCAGCAATTGCGCTGGTCAGTATGGACCAGTGCCTGTAAACGGTGTTCAATCTTTCTCCCTGGTGCTATGAGTTTCTCTGCCCTGATTAGTGCCAAACTGTGCCAGGCAATATGAGTCAATGCTGGACTGCTGGCCAGTGATAATGTACACCATGACCTGCCCATTCAACCAGCTTTTTCCCTGTTCTGGCCTCCCAGATGCTGAGGGATCACCGAGCACTAGATTGGGTCTTCCATGTGGCAATGGCAGGGTCGGAAGAACAGCCAAGAAGCTCCCTTAAAACTCCACACACACACGAGAACATAAGCGAACACAAGGAGTGCTGGCCCAGTTGAGCCCGATGCTGACTCTGTCCCAGGTTACACAGTGGAGAGCGTTCTGACTGCTTGCAGCACGGCCTGGAATGGAGACTCCAGCGAACACGAGTATAAGGGATCCGGCCAGCTGCATCGTAGGCACACGTCTCCCCTCCATCGAGGACATCTTCAAGATGCGATGCCTCAGGAAGGCGGAATCCACACTGAGGACCCTCACCATCCAGGACATGCCCTCCTCTCATTACTCTCATGGCGGAGGAGTGCAGAAGCTAGCTCCATCCCCTCTGCCGTCGGATTCCTGAGCAGTCCGTGAACCCGCAAATACCAAGTCCTCATTCCTTTCGTTTGCACAATTTATTTATTGTGTAGTTTATAGTAATATTATATCTTTGCACTGTACCATCGCTGCAGAACAAAATTTGCGTCATAAAGTCAGTGATGATAAATCTGATCCACAGAGTCTGACTGTCAGACCGTCCCAGTTTGTTTTACTTGCGAGAGCCATACAGGATCATTCAACAAGCGATTTCAACTCATTCAGCTAATGACTACAACACGCGGGGGAGAGGTTTGAGTGGCCACTTGTGACAGAGCCAGCAAAACAAGTTTAATATTTGAGATCCAAGTCAAACAATAAAATTCAGGAAAACTGATTTTTTTAACACTGGCAGCAGGCAGCAGGCAGCAGACACAACAGCAGATAACTCCAGCACTTTCCCTCACTGGGACGGGAACATTCGGTGCAGAGAAGCAATGTTGCTGTTCAGCGATGACCTTTATCAGATAAAAGTTCACTTATTACATTCGGCAGGGTGCTCTCAGTCCTCTCTTCCTCTCCTGATTCCCCTGGAGCCTAAAACTCGCTCTCTCTTGATTCTTTCTGCTAACCCAAGGGATAATCTGTAGTAACAAATTAAATCATAGATCGCCCAGCACAGAAACAGGCCCTTCAACCCATCATGGCGACACTGACGGACAGGGCATCCATTCACATTTTACTTTCCCCATACTCCCACCCGCTCCTCTACAGATTCTACCACTGACCCACATGCAAGGAGCCATTCACCAGACTGCAGGATATAGGAGGAAACCAGAGGAACTCCACACAGTCATAGGGAGACCATGCAAACTTCTCACAGTCAGGACTGTGCTTTGATCACCAGAGCTTTACAAAATGGCCTACCAGCTCATTGTAGGGGCGGGGGGGGGGGGGTGAGAGGCAGAAACACACATGGAGAGTGGGAAAACTCCAGGCACACTGCACCCCAGCCGTCGATCCAAGATCAAAGCCAGGTCACCGGAAGCTGGAAGGAAGCAGCACTAACCGCTGCACCAACCCGTCATCGGGAACTGAGAGCCATGGGCGAGCAGAGAGACAGGGAGATGCAAGAACAGAAGTCACCAGCGGTAGCAGCAAATACAAAGAACAGGTTGAAAAAGCCAGTTGTTATTTTGACCTTGGGCTGGTAATCTACTGTGTCTGTTACAGAAAATGCTCTCTGGAAATTTGAAGCTTGCTCCAGATTTCTAAATAATTACTGCACTGATAATGCAATCATTTCTAAACATAACATTACATTAATTTGCGTCTTCCTGCATAGCAGGGGATCCTCACGAAGGGCCGAAGGGCCTGTTTTTGTGCTGTATGATTCGCGCTGCAGCATCTCAGACAGAGCTTACTGTGCGTTAGGCTAATTCTCCCCTCCCCCAAAACAACTGCACTGACCCCTGCACACAACCCCCAAGAAATCCATTCCTTGAGGCAGGGTCTGATAGACTATTCCTCCAGGAAAATGATCAGCTGTCCAGCTCCAGCTCCAGCTCCAGCTGCCTCAGAGATCCGTGGTCAAAGACCACACGATCAAATCCCAGCAGTGGGCGTGATTCCTCCTCAAAGACCTTCTTCTGTTCCCAGCGGATTACAATGAGGGAAAGGAGGAATAGCAAGGACCCTGAAAGAAAAACACAGCCACTCAGTATCAGCATACATCTGCAGCAACAGCGTTTGGAGAAAGTGTACAGCAAAACAGCTGCACAATAGCTTTGGGTAAGATTGGTCAAAGGAGGTGGTTCCCTGGACTACAACAGAGACCACACTGCGAAAATATATGAAAATCGAAAATCTGCTGGAAATCGGAAAGAAAATCGATAAGTTCTACAAGCAGTCAGAGAGCAGGCAGCATTTGTTGAAAAAGAAGCCAAGTTAAGGTTTCAGATCAGTCACCGTTTGTTAAAGTTAGAGAAAGATACAACAGATAATCAAAGTATTCGATGTCCTGTTGGTAGTTAGCAATGAATAACTCAAGAGTAAGAAACAGACCAAAGGGAAGGGGACGGGTGGATTGAGAATGCTGGAGATGTGAGGGAGTGTCCGCAGACTTGCGGTGAGGTCCCGGGCCAAAGGAAAAGGCACAGTGCTGAAGACAGTGGAAGAAAGTCAACACTGTACTGAGCTGTCTTCCCAGTTCTGATGAAAAGTTCTAGACTTGAAGTATTAACTGTTCCTCTTTCCACAGATGCCACCTGACTTGTTCCGTGTTTCCAGTGCTTTTTGTCAAAAGTACTTCATAAGCTGTAATGCGCAGTAGGATGCCCACAATAATGATACCTCATAATCCAAGCCCCCATTTCTAATTCACACTTACATAGCAGCTTTTCACAGTGTGGTATATCCTAAGGCTGTTTACAAGATCAAGTATCAAATAAAATTTAGCACCACCAAGGAATCTGGACCATGGCCAAAGAGGTAGAGTTTAAGTAGCATACTAAAAGGTGAGAGAAAGGTGCAAAGGTAGGGGAGTACAGGAAGGGTCTCCAGTGAACGGTAACCACCATCACTGGTGGAGCAACTGAAAAGAGGTCGCCCATGGGGAATGCCCAGTTATATCCAATGCTTGCAAGACTGGATGAGCTGCAGAATTAGAGTAGAATGGCTGGTGAGGTGGGGAATTATACGAGTGTATGAATAGATCAGATTGATCCTCAAGTCTTCTGGAATAAGACTGAATAAGGTCTGACCTTAAGACTGATGGCATGACTGCAACCTCAACTCTGTATCCCACCTTCCCTGGTATCCTATCACCACTTTGCTTATCAAATAATGATCCAATTCTGCCATAAAATACTCAAAGACCCACATCTACTACCTGTTGAGAAAGAGAGTTCCAGAGACTCACAACCCTCGGAGGAAATCTATCAACTCATCTCTGCCTTAAATGGGCAACCCATGGTTTTGAACAGTGACCTCTCGTCCTAGATTCTCCCACACCAGGAAACATTCTCTGTATATCAACCTGGTCAAGACCCCACAGGAATCTGTTAACCCCTTTCCTGCAGTCCAGCTTCCTGCAAATCAAACACTAAAACAGATCCATGCATCCACAGATCACAGGCCTTTCAGCTTTTATATCATGTTTCTTTTTAATTTTCCCAACTAAAATGACAATTCCACATCTTTCAACCTTAAGCTCCATTTGCTGGATCTTTGCCCATTCACCTAACCTATCTATATCCCTCTGTAGACTCTTTCTCTCATCCTCTTCTCAACCTACTTTCTTATCATTGTGTTATCAGCAACCATTCTGTTGATGGCTTCAGCCAAGTCATTAATACAATTTGTAAATGGCTGAGACCCCAATACCAGTCCTCATCATTACATCTGACTAGCCTATAAAAGATCTGTTTATGCCTGGTCAGTTCCCTGTACATGAAAGGAGCAATGATTGAAGGATTTACACAGATAAGGTGGATGTTGGGTTAAGAAAATGAGGGATGTAGTTAAGGAAGTTACAGAGCTAGGAGTAGTGTAGCTCTGCTGGAAGCTTCATACAGAGAGAGGAGTAAGACAGAGAAGGGAAAAGAGGGATGTGATCAGTTCTGGTCACTTCACTACAGGAAGGATGTGGATACTATAGAGAGAGCACAGAGAAGATTTACCAGGACATTGCCTAGATTGGAGGGCGTACCTTATGAGAATAGGTTGAATGAACTTGGAGCGATGGAGGATGAGAGGTGACCCGATAGAGGTGTACAAGATGATGAGGGGCATTGATTGTGTGGATAGCCAGAGGCTTTTTCCGGGGCTGAAATGGCTAACACGAGGGGGCGTAGTTTTAAGGTGTTTGGAAACAGATACCGAGGGGATGTCTGGGGTAATTTTTCACACAGAGTGTGGTGGGTGCGTGGAATGCACTACCGGCAGCGATGGTGGAAGCAGATACAATAGGGTATTTTAAGAGGCTCTTAGATAAGTACATGGAGCTTAGAAAAACAGAGGGCTATGCAGTGAGGAAATTCTAGGCAGTTTCTAGAGTAGGTTACATGGTCGGCACAACATTGTGGGCCGAAGGGCCTGTAATGTGCTGTAGATTTCTATGTTCTGTGTTCTAATAAAGATACATAGTGACTAAAATTGCAGGTGCCCTACTCCATTTGTGGAATGAAACGTATTATCAGTCCAGGCAGAGGGGACACACTCTGCCTAATCCAATCAATGTGAAGATTTAACTGGCCAGCCCAGATTTATCTATTCTTGACACGTCACAAACAGGACAAGATCATCAATTCTTGACCATCTTGTCAATTAGATCAAAGCCAATCAGCTGATGTGGGACTGGAGTTACTAATAGGTAGTGATAACTTCTCCAAGTCGTATTGGTGAAATACTTGTTTCTTTTCAATGAAGATTCAATTTTTATGATTACCTTTGGTGATCCAAAAAGTTTTTCCAGATTGTTTTAAAACTAAATTTAAGCTCTTTTACTGCCCACATTGTAATTTGAACCGAGGGTTCTCTGAATTCTCTAGAATTCCTCTGACTGGCCTTTTCCTCCTCACCTATTGGCTTTTCAAGGCTCATGTCCTGATGCCACAAAATCCAACTGGTAGAGGTGGAGGCAAAAGGAGTCAGTGATAGAAGAGAGAGGGAATTTTACCTTATCTAAGAAATGATATGCTGGCATTGGAGAGCGTCAAGAGGAGGCTCATGAGAATGATCCTGGGAAAGAAAAGGTTAAGATATGTGGAGCACTTGATAGCTCTGGGCCTGTACTCACTGGAGTTTACAAGAATGAGGGGGGATCTCACTGAAACCTATCGAATATTGAAAGGCCTAGTGGGTGTGGAGAGGATGTTTCCTATAGTGGGGGAGTCTAGGACCTGAGGGCACAGCCTCAGAATAGAAGGATGTCCCTTTAGAATAATTTAATTAGCCAGAGGGTGGTGAAGCTGTGGAATTCATTGCCATAGATGGCTGTGGAGGCCAAGTCATTGTAGGGTGTAGTGTTGGGTGTATTTAAAGCAGAGGTTGATAGATTCTTGATTAGTAAGGGCATCAAAGGTTTCAGGGAGAAGGCAGCTGAATGGAGTTGAAAGTGAAACTATATCAGCCGTGATGAAATGCTGGAGCAGACTTGATGGGCTGAATGGAAAGGTTAGGAGGGAAGAAGTGAGGTGGGTGAAGTGGGGTTGGAGAAGATGGGAGAGAGAAAAGGAGGCTGAGGTGATGAAGAGTGAAAGGAAGGTGGAGCAGGAAAGGAACATAATGCTCTGGCTGAAATCCTTTTGTTACAATCATTTGGCCTGTATGCTGTTTACCTCAGCAGAATCTGTCTGCCAATAAACGAAGCTTGGACCTACCAGCGATGTACAAACCAGGACACAGGATCAGCAAGGCAAGCCGCAGATTCCAATGCCTGGTTAGAGGAGTGACCAGCAACGGGGCATTCCCACCAATATTGGAAATGATGAAGATGTAGATGGCCACCACAGGAGTGCGAACTGCGGGTGAGACCAGCTCCACAACGATAGTCAGTGCGACCCCAATCCCCATCTCACCTGGAGTGCAAAGAGAAGACAGGGCAAACAAAGTGAAACTTAATCAGGGAAACATTAAGGGGGAACAGAGATTCTCAGCTCACTGGACATCTATGTGCACAGATGCTCACTGGACTCTTAAAGTGGGCGCAAAACTTGTACATATGCGCAGAATACCTCTATTCACACACAATCAGAGTCAGATTTAATATCACAGGCACATGTCATGAAATTTGTTGTTTTGTGGCAGCAATACATTGCAATATATAATAAGAAAAACTATAAATTATGATATATATTGTAATGAAAATTATAAACTATAACATATATAATTAAATTAAATAAGTAGTGCAATAAGAGAGGTAGTGTTTGTGGGTTCATTGTCTATAAGAGAGGTAATGTTTGTGGGTTCATTGTCTATAAGACAGGTAGTATTTGTGGGTTCATTGTCTACAAGAGAGGTAGTGTTTGTGGGTTCATTGTCTACAAGAGAGGTAGTGTTTGTGGGTTCATTGTCTACAAGAGAGGTAGTGTTTGTGGGTTCATTGTCTATAAGAGAGGTAGTGTTTGTGGGTTCATTGTCTACAAGAGAGGTAGTGTTTGTGGGTTCATTGTCTACAAGAGAGGTAGTGTTTGTGGGTTCATTGTCTATAAGAGAGGTAGTGTTTGTGGGTTCATTGTCTAGAAGAGAGGTAGTGTTTGTGGGTTCATTGTCTATAAGAGAGGTAGTGTTTGTGGGTTCATTGTCTACAAGAGAGGTAGTGTTTGTGGGTTCATTGTCTATAAGAGAGGTAATGTTTGTGGGTTCATTGTCTATGAGACAGGTAGTATTTGTGGGTTCATTGTCTACAAGAGAGGTAGTGTTTGTGGGTTCATTGTCTACAAGAGCGGTAGTGTTTGTGGGTTCATTGTCTATAAGAGAGGTAGTGTTTGTGGGTTCATTGTCCATTCAGAAATCTGATGGCAGTGGGGAAGAAGCTGCTCCTGACATGTTTTGTGTGTGTCTTTAGGCTCCTGTACTTCCCCCCCTAATGGTAGTAATGAGAAGAGGGCATGACCCGAGCAATGGGAGTTCATGATGATGAAGCATCGCCTTTTCAAGGTGTCCTGGATGCTGGAGAGGCTAGTGCCCATGATGGAACTGGCTGAGTATGCAACTTTCTGCAGCTTTTTCCAATCCTGTGCAGTGGTCCCTCCATACCAGACAGTGATGCAACCAGTCAGAATGCTCTCCATAGTACATCTGTAGAAATTTAAATTTGCAAGTGTCTTTGGTGACATAGCAATTCTCCTTAATCTCCCAATGAAATACAACCACAGCCATGAATTTTTTTGTAATTGCATCAGTATCTTGGGCTCAGGATATTGTAGATGCTCAGAGACGTTGAGACCCAGGAACTTGAAACTGCTCACTCTGTCCTCTGCTGATCCGTCACTGAAGACTGGTGTGTGTTCACTTGACTTCTCCTTCCTGAAGTTCACAATCATTTCCTTGGTCTTACTGACGTTGAGTGCAAGGTTGTGGCAGTGACACCACTCAACCAACTGATCTATCTTGCTCCTGTACCCCTCCTCATCACCATCTAAAATTCTGTCAACAGTAGTTGTATCATCTGCAAATTTATATATGGTGTTTGAGCTGTGCCCAGCCACACAATCGTGGGTGTAGAGGGAGTAGAGTAGTCAGCTAAGCATACATCCTTGAGGTGCACCAGTGCTGATTGTCAGCGAGGAGGAGATGTTATCCAATTAGCACAGAATGTGGTCTCCCAGTGAGGAAGTCAAAGATCCAGTTGCAGAGGGAACTACACAGGCCCAGATCTTGGAGTGTGTCTACGCCCACCTGGACAAGCCAGCGAGCACTGTGAGGGTCATGTTTTTTGACTTCTCCAGTGCGTTCAACACCATCCGCCCTGCTCTGCTGGGGGAGAAGCTGACAGCGATGCAGGTGAATGCTTCCCTGGTATCATGGATTCTTGATTACCTGACTGGCAGACCACAGTACGTGTGCTTGCAACACTATGTGTCCAACAGAGCGATCAGCAGCACTGGGGCTCCATAGGGAACTGTCTTGTCTCCCTTTCTCTTCACCATTTACACCTCGGACTTCAACTACTGCACAGAGTCTTGTCATCTTCAGAAGTTTTCGGATGACTCTGCCATAGTTGGATGCATCAGCAAGGGAGATGAGGTTGAGTACAGGGCTATGGTAGGAAACTTTGTCACATGGTGTGAGCAGAATTATCTGCAGCTTAGTGTGAAAAAGACTAAGGAGCTGGTGGTAGACCTGAGGAGAGCTAAGGTACCGGTGACCCCTGTTTCCATCCAGGGGGTCAGTGTGGACATGGTGGAGGATTACAAATACCTGGGGATACGAATTGACAATAAACTGGACTGGTCTAAGAACACTGAGGCTGTCTACAAGAAGGGACAGAGCTGTCTCTACTTCCTGAGGAGACTGAGGTCCTTTAACATCTGCCGGACGATGCCGAGGATGTTCTACGAGTCTGTGGTGGCCAGTGCTATCATGTTTGCTGTTGTGTGCTGGGGCAGCAGGCTGAGGGTAGCAGACACCAACAGAATCAACAAGCTCATTCGTAAGACCAGTGATGTTGTGGAGATAGAACTGGACTCTCTGACGGTGGTGTCTGAAAAGAGGATGCTGTCTAAGTTGCATGCCATCTTGGTCAATGTCTCCCATCCACTACATAATGTACTGGGTGGGCACAGGAGTACATTCAGCCAGAGACTCATTCCTCCGAGATGCAGCACAGAGCATCATAGGAAGTCATTCCTGCCTGTGGCCATCAAACTTTACAACTCCTCCCTTGGAGGGTCAGACACCCTGAGCCGATAGGCTGGTCCTGGACTTATTTCATAATTTACTGGCATAATTTACGTATTACTATTTAACTATTTATTACTATTTTGCTATTACTATTCTATTACTAGTTATTACTTCCATGACTATTACTATTTACTAATAGTAATATTACTATTACTATTTATTATTTATGGTGCAACTGTAACGAAAACCAATTTTCCCCGGGATCAATAAAGTATGACTATGACTATGACTATGATTAAAACTGAGGGTATGATTGTGTTAAACTCAGAGCTATAGTCAATAAACAGCAGCCTGACATAGGTAGAGCCAATGAGATTGTCTCTGCCACAGACCTATTGCTGCAGATTCAAGTCCTTGCTTAGGCAGGAGTTGATTCTAGCCATAACCAACATCTCAAAGCATTTCATCACAGTAGGTGTGAGTGTCACCAGGTGATAGTCATTGAGGAAGTTCAATCTGCTCTTCTTGGGCACTGCCATGATTGTCACCCTTTTGAAGCAGATGGGAATCTCCAAATGCAGCAGTAAGAGATTGGAGATGTCTTGAAACTCTCCCACCAGTTGATTGGCACAGGTTTTCATCAGAGCCCTACCAGGTACACTGTCGGGGCCTGACGCCTTGCAAGGGTTCACGCCTCTTGAAAGATGTTCTGATGTCGGAGACAGAGATCACAGGGTCACCAGATACTGCAGGGATTTGCACAGGTGTAGTTTTATTCTCCCTTTCAAAGTGTGCATAAAAAGTGTTGAGCAGTGAAGTATCGCAGCTATTCATGATGTTAGGTTTCGCTTTGTCGGAAGTAATGGCCTAGAAACCCTGCCAGAGCTGATACGCATCTAGTTTCATCTCTAACCTCAATCAGAATTGTTTTATTGCCCTTAAAATTTTCTTCCGTAGGTTGTACCTGGACCTCCTGTGTAGTTCTAGCTCACTAGTCTTGAATGCCACAGATCTAGCCCTCAGCAGAACATAAATCTCCTTTTCATCCATGGCTTTTGATTTGGTACATCAAGTATATACTCAGAAGCACACATTCTTGATGAAGTTATTGACAATTGCAGTGTATTCATTCAGACTCGAAGATGAATTCCCGAATATTGTCCAGTCCACTGACTCAAAGCAGTCCTACACAGCATCCATGAACTGTGTGCCAACTCACTATACACAGACCCTCTCCACAGCCACTAAAACTCGCTGAAACACACAGATTTTCACCATCTGTTCATTGCTCCCAACATCTGCGGGGACACACACAGTGATGTAACACAGGCAGGCAGGAAGGAGCTGTTGGACGTTAACAAACACCGCAGAAATGCACATATTTACAACATGCCGTGTGATCTTTGGGGATGGACTTGGGAGCAGAGTATCACAGGCTGTGGTCCTGGTAGGGAATCCTGCCCCATTGCACATTTCTACCTCTTTCTCTCTAACTTCCTATCCAAGTCTTGTACGTACACATACAATCACTGAAGGTTAATCCCCGTTCCAACCACACAACACTTACCAATTACATTGGATGGGATCAAAGAGAGGAAGGCATAGGGAGGTTTCAGCCAAAGGGCCCCAGCGATAAAGGGAGCTGCTGCTACCTGCAAAACAGAAAGGCCATGACTACACAGGAGAATCACACAAGCACTGATTTAATCTTAAGAGAACAGAAATTCTCACCTCCCAGAAAAATACATGTACACAGATGCTCACTAGACCAATGTACACATCAGATCAGCAGAAGCTGGGAATGGGGCCTGGGTTCTCCTGACCTTCAAAGACTGATCACTGAGATGTCCTCCCAAAGCACTATTCAGCCAATTAAGCATACTTCTGAATCATAATCATTATTGCACATAGCGACTGCAGTAACCAACTACAAACAGAAAGTTCCTGCAAGTGGCAGTCTGATCAGATAACTCACACCAAAAATGAAATAGGGAGAGCTGGAGAGCCAATACAAGGTCAACAAGTCCAAGAACCAGTGGCTGATGGGACGATCAAGGGATGGAAAAAGTAAAGGAGGCATCTGGCAAGAACAAGGGCCTAGAACATAGAGTGTACACATCAGGAGTACGGTTCTTATAAACCAAACTAGGTGGGCACCAAGTGTACACAAGGTATCATGCACAGATTAGGGAAAATCCCAAAGCATTTTATAAGAATATTAAGAACAAGAGGACAACCAGTGAAAGGGTGGAGCCCATTGGGAAGGAAAAGGGCAATATGTGTGTGCAGCCAGTTTGATTTTCAATGATACTTGTCATCTGTTACAATACAGAAGGGCGCAGAAGTTGGAGAATTCATGTAGTGTTTTATTCAAGAGGGGCGTCTGGGATATGCCAAATAACTGTGGTCCTGTAAGACTAACTTAAATGGTCAGAAAAAAATCTGAGGGACAGGATTAATCAAAAGGATGGATAGACAAAAATAGTCAACATTTGAAAAGGTAGCAAAGTGCAATGATGAGGTCAGTGCATATGGACTTTACTAAGACCTTTGACAAGGCCCTAGATGTGAAAATGGCCCAAAAGATCCAATTTGAAAAATTGGATCTGAAATACGTTTGGTAATAGGATGCAGCAAATAGTGGAAGGTTGCTTTTGTGATTGGAAGCCTGTGACTAAAAAAATGAATTGGTCCTGACCTTTAATGCTTGTAGTATACATTTTTACATACATCTGCCCATTTTGCTTATAAATGTAGGAGGTATGATTAGTAAATTCATAGTTAACATGAAAATTGGTGGTATTGATAACGAGAACAGTGTCTACAGCATGGTATTAGTGAGTTGGTAAGATGAGCAAAGCAAAGGAGGATGAAATTTAATCCAGATAAGCATGAGGTGATGCACTTTGGAAGGATGAATTAGGATATAACCAATGAATGCCAAGCCCCTTAGGAATACCGAAGCACAGAGAGACCCTGACGTACACCCAGTTATCCCTGAAGGAGGCAGCTTGCGTAAATGTATTGGTGATGAACATGTATAAACCATGAGGCACAGGAGCAGAATTAGGCCATTCAGCCCATTGTGTCTGCTCTGCCATTCCACTATGGCTGATTTATTATCCCTCTCAATCCCATATTCCTATCTTCTCCCCAAAACCTTTGATGTCTTGAGTATATCAACCTCCGCTTTAGATATACTCAATAGCTTGGTCTCCAATGAATTCCACAGAATCCCTACCCTCTGGCTGAAGAAATTCCTCCTCGTCTCTGTTCTAAATGATATCCCTCCAGTCTGAAGCTATGCCCTCTGGTCCTAGACTCACCCACTATAGGAAACATCCTCCCTACATCCACGCTTTCCGGACCTTTCGATAGATGTCAATGAGGTCTCCCTTCATTCTTCTAAAATCTAGCGAGTACATACCCAGAACCATCAAATACTCCTCATACATTAACCCTTTCATTTCCAGGTCTTTCTCATGATCTTCCTCTAGACCCTCTCCAATGCCACCACATCGTTTCTTAGATTAGGGGCCCAAAACTCCTCACAATACTCCGTGCAGTCTGACTAATGCCTTGTAACGCCACAGCATTATATCCTTGCTCTTATATTCTAGTCTTGTTGAAATGAATGCTCAGATTATATTTGTCTTCCTTACCACTGACTCAGCCTACAAGTTAACCTTTAGAGAATCCTGCACAAGGACTCCCAAGTCCCTTTGCACCTCTGAATCTTGAATTTTCTCCCTGTTTAAAAGATGGTCTATGCCTTCATTCATTCTACAAAAGCGCATGACCATACACTTCCACATGCTACTTCTTTGTCTATTCTTCCAATTTGTCTAAGTCTTTCTACAGATTCCCTAGTTCCTCAACACTACCTGCTCCTCCATCCATCTTCATATCATCTGCAAATTTTGCCTCAAAGCCATCAATTCTGTCATCGAAATCATTGACATATAACATGAAAAGACCTGGTCTCTGAGAAACACCACTAGTCACTGGCAGCCAACCACAAACACCCCACCCTCTTTATTCCTGCTAGTCAGCCAATTTGCCTTCCATGCTGGCATCTTTCGTAATACCATGGGCTTTTATCTTGTTAAGCAGTCTAATGTGCGGCGCCTTGTCAAAGACTTTCTGAAAATCCAAGTCAACCACATCCATTGACTCTCCTTTGTCTATCCTGTCTATTATTTCCTTAAAGAATTCCAACAGATTTGTCAGTCAAGATTTCCCCTCATGGAAACCATGCCTACTTTGGCCTATTTTAGCATGTGCCTCCAAGTGTCCTGAAACTTCATCCTCAGTAATAGACCCTAACATCTTCCAGACCACTGAACTCAGGCTAAATGGCCTATCATTTTCTTTCTTCTGCCTCCTTGGCTTCTTAAAGAATGGAGTGACATTTGCTGTCTTCCAGTCCTCCGGTACCATTCCAGAAATTTGCGATTCTTGAAAAATCTTTACTAACGCCTCTATAATCTCTTCATCTACCGCTTTCAGAATCCTGGGCTGTAGTCCATCTGGTAAAGGCAATTTATCTACCTTCAGACCTTTCCAGTTCCTAAGCACCTTCTCCTTAGTAATACCAACTAAACTCACCTCTGCCCTCTGACACTCTCAAACACGGCTAGCATCTTCCACAGTGAAGACTGATGCAAACTACTTATTAAGTTCCTCCGCCATTTCCTTTTTCTCCACAACTACTTCTCCAGTGTCATTTTCCAATGGTTCAATACCCACTTTCACCTCTCTTTTACTCTTTATCTATTTGAAAAAAAAGTTTGGATCCTCTTTTATATTACTGGCTAGCTTCCCCTCACATTTCACCTTTTCTCCACTTATGGGTTTTTAGTTGCCTTCATTAGTTTTTAAAAGCTTCCCAATCCTCTAACTTCCCACTAATTTTTGCTATATTTTATGCCCTCTCTTTCAATTTTATGCTGTCTTTGCCTTCCCTCGTCAACCACGGTAGCCTCATCCTCTTTTTATTTGGGATGCCTTCTGAATTGTCCCCAGAGATTCCAATTATTTTTGTTCTGCCATCATCCCTGCTAGTGTCTCCTTCCAATCAACTTTGACCAGTTCCTCCCTCATGCTTCTGTAATTCCTTTTATTCCACTGTAATACTGATATATTTTCTTCCTATCAAACTGCAGGGTGAATTCTATTATATAATGATTACTGCTTCCTAAGGGTTTCTTTACCTTACGCTCTCTGATCAAATTTGGTTCATTACACAATACCCATACCAGAATTGCCTTTCCCCAGTGGACTCTACCACAAACTGCTCTAAAAAGTCATCTCATACACATTCTACAAATTCCCTTTCTTGGGATCAAGCACCACCATGATTCTCCCAATCTACCAGCATACTGAAATCCCTTATGACTAGGGTAACATTGCCCTTTTTAAATGCCTTTTCTAACTCCCATTGTAATTTGCATTCCACATCCTGGCTACTACTTGGAGGCCATCAGGTTTTTTTTTATATGACATACTCAGATTCACTGGGGTTTAGACTATAAAACCTGGGAGGTTATGGTACAACATTGGTTAGGCAATAATGGAATAATATGTGCAGTTCTATTTTCCACACTAGAGGAAGGATGTGATTGCACTGGAAAGGGTGTTGTCCCTCTGACAGTGCGACACTCCCTCAGTACTGTCCCTCTGACAGTGCAACACTCCCTCAGTACTGTCCCTCTGACAGTGCAACACTCCCTCAGTACTGTCCCTCCAACAGCGTGACACTCCCTCAGTACTGTCCCTCCAACAGCGTGACACTCCCTCAGTACTATCCCTCTGACAGTGTGACACTCCCTCAGTACCGTCCCTCTGACAGTGTGACACTCCCTCGGTACTGTTCCTCGGACAATGTGACACTCCCTCAGTACTGCCCCCTTACTAGTGCTGATGATGGGTGTGACGTCTCCCTTAAGGAACACTTTTGGTCCGAAGGACAGATGGCTCCACTTTCCCCTGCAGTGTGAGATAGAACTCACCTGACTGAAGACCAAGACCCAGACACGTGCATATAAGCCTCTATTTTTGACTAGTTGATCGGAAATAAACCCTCCAACCACAGCTCCAATGCAGCCCCCAACCAACGGTATCCATGACAACCAGCGGCCCACGTCCACACCATTGTAGTACAGATTGAAATACGTTTGGGTATTGTAGGCCCAAACATACCCTCCTGGAAAAAAGAGAGAAGAAGCAGTCTGTCAACCGATGTTGTGTAGCAGCCCCATCCAGTGAAGTGGTGAAATGTGGCTTGGCTAAACTGTGCACTGATCACACGTCTTTTTCTATTATTCCTGGGAGATGCTTCCAATTTGCTGGCTTATTTAAACATTTCCTAAGGCAGTTAAAGTTCAACCACATGTAGATGAGTCAGCCATTTTAACTTACTTGGTTTCCTTCTCCACAAGATCTAATGAACCACTTGATGACAATACCACAAAATATTGTTCTCTTTTATTGATATATTGATCTCAGCTTTTTAATGTCAAATTTTAAATTCTAGTACCTCCCTCTGCACTAGATTCTCAACATCATCATGAGCAGACCTCTATCAGTGAGGGGTGGTGATAACACCTCCTTCCTGCTGACCATCAACACAGATGCACCTCAAGCCTACATGCTTAACCCCCTGCTTTACTCTCTGCATTCACATGACTATGTAGCTAAGCACTGCTCTAATGCCAACGACACTACCGTTGGACAAATCACAGCTGGTGATGAGTCAGCCTACCGGAGTGAGACAGGACACCTGCTTAAATGGTGCTGCTACAACAATCTCTTGCTCAACATTGAGAAACTACAGAGATGATTGTTGACTTCAGGAAGGGAAAGGAGGGTGAATGTTTGTCAGTCTATACTGGGGACTACAGTGGAGAGGATCAGCAGCTTTAAATTTCTGCGCATGAATACACTGGCTGACAAAGGATCTGGTGCTTTCCCGGTGTATACGATGAATAAACTCTTCTCAGGCTTCCAGCCGGGTACAGGAATCGATTATAACTGACGTTTCAAATGCAAACTCTGCCATCTTCTTCAGGGATCTCTGAAGAAGATGGCAGAGTTTGTCATTGAAACGTCAGTTATAGTTGATACCTGTACCCGGCTGGAAGCTCGAGAAGAGTTTATCTGTCATATTGGATGACCTTTCCTGGGCCTAGCACATAGATGCAATCATTAGGAAATTGTGCCTGCATCTTTACTTTCTTAAGGATTTTAAGGAGATTCAACTTTCACTAAGCTCTCTCAGAAACTTCTACAGATGTACTGTTGAAAGTATCCTGAATGGCTGCATTATGGTCCAGACAGCAAATTCAAATGCAGAGGAATGTAAGAAGCTGCAGAGAGAATGCTCTGCTCTGCCCGTGCTACTTCATGGCCACATTGCTGATAGCTACTAGAGGCATTGCCTCAACTGAGCCAAGCCAGCACTTTACAGCTACCATTCAGCAGGAGGTACAGAAGCCTGAAGCCACACACCACCAGGTTCAAGAGGAGTCACATTTGGTTTTTGACCCACCTAGCAAAACCCTAATCACTACTGGACTTTGTTTTACTATAAAATAAAATTAGGATTTTAAAAAAAACAAAGATTCTTTATGTTTAATTTATTTTTCTCTTATGAATGCTGCTTATATGATGTTATGAGCCTGAAGACTCACATTCATCATTTTAGGAACAACTTCCTCTCCTCAGCCATTAGATTTCTAAACTCTCCACAACTCCGTGAACACTACCTCGTTTATTCCTTTTTTGTGCTACTTATTTTTGTAACTTATAGTCATTTTTATGTCTTGCTCTATACTGTTATCACAAAACAACAAAATGTCATGACATATGTCACTGATAATAAACCGATTCTGATTATAGTTCTGATGCTGCTGCGAGTAAGATTTTCTTTGCACCTATGTATGCATACACTCGTGCATATGACAACAAACTTATCTTTCACTTTAAACGAAAACCCACACCTGTCCATTTGGTTTTTGAATTCCTGACTTCTGGAATTCAATCCAGGAATGGAAACACAACGGGAATCAACTCTAACCCATATGGGTGCGTTGGCAGTGTACAGTTCCTGCCATGTGTGTTTGGTCAGGGAATTCCATGACATTCCTTGACACCAATCTGGACTGAGGCACCTATGGGATTTTTCTTTCAGGTGACTTTGTGCGAGAATATAGAGTCAAAAGCAGATTGAGGTGACCCTCTGGGTACCGAGCTTACAAAAACTGCAGCCCACATCCCAGATAAACCACACAACACAAATAATATCAGAATCAGGCTGAACATCACCAGCGTATGCCATGAAATTTGTTAACTTTGTGACAGAAGTATAATGCAACACATAATAATATAGAAAAAATATAAATTACAGTAAATATATATAAAATAGGTAAATTAAATAAATAGTGCAAAAACAGAAATTAAAAAGTAGTGGGGTAATATTCTTGGGTTCAATGTCCATTTAGGAATCGGATGGCAGAGGGGAAGAAGCTGTTCGTAAATCACTGAGTGTCTGCCTTCAGGCTTTTGTACCTCTGTCCTGATGGTAACAATAAGAGGACATGTCCTGGATGGTGGGGGTCCTTGATGATGGATGCCAATTTTTTGAGGTACCATTCCTTGGAGATGTCTTGGATATTACATCATGATAAAAAAAAACTCAATTGTGAAAGGTTTAAAAATACAGCAAGTAAATAAATCCTGCTCCAAATGTTTCATGTGAATGTTTAATGGCACATTGTAAAGGGAATGTTATGCTGTATCTAACCTGTGCAGTGACTGCCTTAGGAATGCTTGATGGAACACTGTAGAGGGAACTTTACCCTGTCTCTAACCCGCACTGTTCCTGTTCTGGAACTGCCTGATTGTAGAGGGAGTTTTGTGACTAACATTGAGCTGTCATGGTAACAGATGGCAGTTGCTGATCCTTAGATCAGAGATGCTTCTGAGAAGTTCATTTCAGAACACAGGGAGTAAGTGAGGCAAATAGACCAGAATGATTGAGAACTGGAGCCGGTGATAAATAGAATGTCTCCATCTGGGAAATAGGTCCGGTCAGGATATTAAAGGGCGAGTGGAGTGAGCAGGAATTCGGGATTAGAAAAGGGTGTTGAACTAAAGGATATGGGAAGAGGATTGTGGGATATTAATGGGAGCAAAGATTAAACCAGTTGCAATATTAATGAAAAAGAATTGAGTAGACACTGGGATCTAAATGGATGGACAAAAAAGGAAATGGAAATTGTGTAGATAAACACATAAAACACTGGGGGAACTCAGCAGGTCAGCCACCATCTGTGCACAGTTGATGTTTTCACATGGACCTGGAGTATTGATTGTCCACTTCCTTCCACAGATGCTGCCTGACCCACTGTGTTCTTCCAGCATTTTATACCACAGATGCTCCAGTTTCCATCTTTTATCTCCACCATATAGATTAAGTTGGGTTGGGTGTTAAAGGGAATGAAGAGTGAGCAGGAAGGGACATTAATGGGAATGGTGACTGAGAGGATCTGATGAGGGGTGGAGATGGGATAATACTCAAGAGCAAGTGAAGGGGGTTAAATAATGTGTTAGAATATTCCATATGAAGCATTTCCATTTAGCTGATGGTCTTGTAACGTTTCTCAGCTCCGATAAGACGCAGGTTGAATCCAGATCCATCCGTGCCTCTCTCTTCCATTCATTTACCTGCATTCCTGACGGAGCCAGCAAGAGAGAAGAGCAGGAGCGAAGGTTTCAGGAATGGCCGCACACCCTCCAGCAGTTTCTGTCTGAGGCTGAGCTTTCCCGTTGTGGTAAGGAGTGGGTTGTCGTCGCTTCCCTTCCTGGATGGAACTTCCCGGACTGTCAGCAGCAGGACGACGGAAACAATGAACCCCGGCATAGCACTGAGGAAGAAGGACCACCTCCAGCCCTGAGACAGACACAGCGTCAGAAATGAACAACCTTTCCCCAACCCGTTCAGGTTCAGCAAGGGAATGCCACCCACTCTAGAGAACACATCCTCTCTCCTCCTGGGGTTTCACATGCCATTATATTCTACCTTTCCTGTCAATTCTGTCCTAAGCACCTTGCATCATCCTTGGCTTGGACCAATGGACTATTTACCTGGATTAATGTATGATTAGTGCAATAGGGTGGGTTGTGATTGGCATGGACTTGGTGGTCCTTCTGTGCTGTATCTCTCTCTATGACTCCTTTGGTCCAACGTTGAACACTGAACCCTTTGATTTAGTAACGTGTAATAACAGTGATTGAGTTCGGGGGGGTGGGGGATAGAGATAGATCTTGGCCACGTGGCCAGCTGGTTAAGGCATTTGACTAGTGACCTGAAGGTCGTGAGTTCGAGCCCCAGCCGAGGCAGCGTGTTGTGTCCTTGAGCAAGGAACTTAACCACACATTGCTCTGTGACGACACCGGTGCCAAGCTGTATCGGCTCTTGCCCTTCCCTTGGACAACATCGGTGTCATGGAGAGGGGAGACTTGCAGCATGGGCAACTGCCAGTCTTCCATACCACCTTGCCCAGACCTGTGCCCTGGAGAGTGAAGACCTTCCAGGCGCAGATCCATGGTCTCGCAAGACTAACGGATGCCTTTATTAGAGATAGATCTCTGCCAAAGGAGGTGCAAGGTGCTCCTTCCCTCTGCTAGCCTGCAAGTCACCCTTGGGCATGATATGGCACCCGACAAGCCTCCCAGTCTGGGTCACATGAAGCCCTGGGAACAGGTGGTGGATGGTCAGATGAGCATATCACAATTCCTGGTTACGCGACCACTGATGCCAGGCAGACAATCTGTCACCCATCTTGTGAAGGCACTGCCCAGAAGAAAGCATTGGCAAACACCTCTATAGAAAAATTTGCCAAGAACAGTCATGGTCAAAGAAAGACCATGATTGCCCCAGTCAAACAGCACAAAAATGAATAATAGGGAAAGCAGGAGCCAAACTACATACAGCAAGTCACCACAAACAGTCATGAGGTAATGGGTGAAAGGTGGCATTGATTGCAGGATAAAGACTGACCTGAACGTATAGTGTTAAATGGCATGGAAACAGGCTCAGTGACCCAACTTATCCACACCAACCAAGTTGTCTATCTGAGCTTGTCTGTGCATTTGGCTCATATTCCAAACCCTTTCTATCTATCTGTCTAAACGACTTTTAAATATTGTAATTGTATCTGCGACTACAGGTTCATCTGGCAACTTGTTCCATATATCCACCACTCTCAGTGTGAAAAACTTGCTTCTCAGGTCTATTTGAAATCTTTTCTCTCTCACTTTCAACCTATGTCTGCTAGTTTTGGATTCCCTTACCCTGGGGAAAAAATAGACTTCGAGCACCCACCTTATCCACACCCATGATTTTATAAACCTCTATAAAGTCATCCCTCAGCCCCTTGTGTTCCAGGGAAAGAAGTCCCAGTCTATTTAACCCCTCCTTGTAACTCAAGCCCATCAGTCCTGGCAACATCCTTGTGAATTTTCACCTCACCGTTTTCAGCTTAATGACATTCTGCCTATAGCTGGGTGACCAGAACTGTGCACAGGACTCCAGGTGTGATTTCACCGAGTTGTACAGTTAGAACACGACCTCCAAGCCCCTGCATAACCAATGAAGCTAAGTGTGCCAAATGACATCTACATCATCCTAGCTACCTGCGTCAAGGAAATATATACCTGTACCCTTGTACTGCTGCTCTTCTATGAATAGTAAGTTATTATTCATGATGAATTATATCCACTTCAGAGGCTGAAGGGATATAGGCTTAATGTTTGAGAAACAATCGCTGTGTACTTCGCAAGTTGTTTCAATGACCTGTCTGACTGGGTTGTCTGTTGCACATTCAGCTATTATTCTTTGGGCTCGACTTACAGAGTCTCCACTGGAGGAAGCAGTGAGAGGAAAGGTGGGGGGTTTTGCCACAGAGTGGCTACAGGATCCACATCTCTGGAAATGAACCTTACCTGCCCCAGGATGTTGGCCCTGGTGACATAGTTGCCGACAGCATACGAGAGACTATAGCCAGCGTAGATCCCCCAGTTGTAGAAGCCAATGGCTGAGCCTCGAATCACCTTTGGGAAGTAGTCCACAATCAGACTGATTGCAAACGGTGTGCATCCAGCCTCACTGCGAAAGGGGACACAAGATGTGAGAATCAAGTACAAAAGTTACAACATTTAGGACTCTGGAGAACTTGCACAGAGAAAGGCTTTCAATCCATTGGGACTATTGCTTCTCTTGACAGAGCTGCCAGTCAGACTCACTCCTGCACTCTTGACCCACATCGACAGACATTCATCCACTCTCCTCCTGAAAGCTGTGATTGAATTTGCTTCTCCATCTTGTCAATGGATGCACAAATACAAGCAGTTCAAAAATATCCCATCGCCCTCAAATTCTTTTGATCTGAAATGGCAGTCCTCTGATCTCTGCCAAGTGGAGTAGTTTCTTATTCATCCCATTATTTATTTAGCAATACAGTGTGGTATAGGCCCTTGAGCCACACCACCCCAGCAATCCCAAATAAACCCTGACTTAACCTTAATCTAATTATGGGAAAACTCACAATGACCAATTCACTTACCCGGTATATCCTTGGACTGTGGGATGAAACCAAAGCACCTGGGGAAGACCCACGCATTCCACAGGAAATCCTTCATCATCCTGAACATTACCTGTCAAACATCTCCATTATGAAACAACTATCTCCAGCTTTCCAGTCTTTCCACAGAATTGGCCGTGTATCCTGGCACCATTTCAATAGATCTCTTCCAACACTCCAAGACCGTAGGGTGTGTGAAAGAAACCCTAACATGCGCTGCCCGTCAAGAGAATGAGTCCATTCCAGGCTTAGCTTGCTTCCTGGTGATTCATCACTCTACCCGTTACACCTGCCATAATTACCCTGCACAATGCCCCACTCCTTACACTGCACCCGGTCAGATCAGGTATCGAACCCAGTCACCTGCTCACCCTGCTCAATGCAAAGCTTGCTGCCTCCAACTTCCTCCAGGATGACCACCCCCTTCCTGCCTATCCATCCCTAACTCCCTTGGCATCAACTCAATGCACCCAATACTCATTTCTCCCTCAACCAGTTCCCTGCTCTGTCCTTATATAAGGTACAAACATTCAGCACAGTTGAATTCTCCTATTTCTCCATTTGCTGCTATCAAGGCTCAAACAAGGGAACCTCCAACAACACCCTGTTATCCACCACTAGTATCCAATACCTTCAATGGGGTTCCCCACGTGGTGAAACATTATCCTGGAGCCACACTATTTGCCTGGCATTCCAATCACCTCTCCAAGACGGAGTGCAGAAGGTAATGCTGAGGAGAGGTGTCCCAGGCTGTTCATCGTCTGGGACCCAGGAACTGCAGCAACCAGGACACAGACTGACAAATGACAGAGAGGGTCAGACAACACGGAGAGTGGCCATTCACCTGATCCCTTGCCCAAAGCGCAGCAGTACCAGCTGCCAGTAATGCTTGGCGAATCCCATCAGCAACGTCATAAGACTCCAGAGAAAGAGACTGGCTGACAGGAAATGCTTCCGATTCACAGAGTCAGCCATGAAGCCAGTGAAAATCCCTGAGGTAAGAAAAGGAGAATTCTAGCATTAAGGTGAAGCAATAAGATGTGGGGGATAGGTTAGAACGTTGTATGTACAGCCTCTGACTCAATCACCACAGCTCACACACTCAGCGAGGTTAAACCCACAAAAAAGCTGCAATGCAAAATCACACATTGAATTCAGACCAAAATCTCTGCTTTATGTTGACCAAAATTTGACTTCAGTGTCTATAGAATCTGGAGGACACATCTGTTGGGGCATTTGATGGCTGGCTGCAGTCCTGTGTTATAAAATCACGCATGGCCACTGTACTTGCACTTGCATCTATCTATACTATGAGGCTACCGAACTCCCTGCCACCACTTAGGTCTCATTGCTTATGAAGTGATACTGTTCACTTTTTGATGTGTTGTAAACGCACCTTATGCTAAATGTCAGTTTTTGGAATATATTTTTGTTTGTTAATATACTTGTGGTAATATAACTTCATGTGTTGTGTGTGAATTATATGTAGAGTGTTGTGCACCTTGGTCTGGAGGAACGTTGTTTCAGTTGGCAGTACACATGAATGTGGTTGAATGGCAATAAACTTCAACTTGAACTATACCAACCTACTGTTCGTATACAACTCACCACACCTGTATCTACCAATGAAGCCATCTGTGGTGCAATAAAACCTGAAAAAGACCTCAACTTTTAAATTTGTGTTCATAAGTAGTCAGTAACAGGCACGCATATAACTGCTAGCACAGATACCTCCAAGCAGAGAGTCTAGCTACCTCCCGTTATCGTTTGTTGGTATCGTTATACTATCTCCACCATCGATTTCTTTAAGAAGGTGGAATTTCTTGAACGAAAGAGTGGTTGATCTGTGGAATTCATTGCCACTGATGTCTGTGGAGGCCAAGTTATTGGGTATATTTAACACAGAGATTGATAGGTTCTTGATTAGTAAGGGCATCAAAGGTTACGGAGAGAAGGGAGGAGGGAAAAGAGGGAAAATAAATCAGCCATGATTGAATGGCAGAGAAGACTCGATGGGCCAAACAGCTTAATTCTACTCCTGCAGCATGTCTTTTGGTCTTAGTGAAATCCCCGACTGAAAACTTAACTGTGCCAGCAATGTAAACAGTGTGGCTACAGGAACACATGCTAAATATTTTGCAGCAAATCACTTATGTTCTGACCCTCTTAAGTCGTCCTGCCGTCCACAAGGCACGAACTGGGCATGTAATGGAATCTTCCCTGCTATTTTTTGTTTGGGCAGTTCTAAAGTTTCGGGCAGAAGAGACCAGTTGACTGGCTCCCAAACACTGGCTCACCACCTTAAATATTTACTTCCTCCACTAACAGCATATTGAGGCTGCATTTGCAGCATTGACCAGATGTACTGCAAAGTGCCCAACCAAACATTCAAGGCCATAACTTCTAGGACCTAGAAGGAAAATGACAGCTGCTACATGGGATCCCCACCTACGTTCCTCTCCAAGTCATGTTGAAGAGGAATATATAGACAACACCAATCTATTGCCAGTTGGTCAAAAACCCTAGAACGCACTACATTATGGTTCCGCTGAGGCACAGTTGATATTGGGGATATTTATGGGGTTTTCTATTGTCTGGGATATAGCAGGACTGTATATTGTTCTGATCCATTGCTTGCTGAGCACCTAGGCATGACATCACAGTGGATTTTACTGATTTAGCATTTATGGTAGAACTCCAGTAATCCACAATCCAGACATTCAGAAATCTAAACAATTTAGCATAACGCTCACCAGGTATTGCACGCCATGCTCCATTCCGGCTCACCAAAGCCCCAGTTCCTGCTTGCTCTTCCACCTGCTGGGACCCAAGATCCTGCACTCCTTTTCAACTCATCTGGGTACCCTCCGCCCTTTCAAACTGTCCAGGGCCCTGTTTTCTGTGTTCACTGAAGAACTTTGCACATTACATCAAAGATGTGAACCTAAAATTGTGTAGGCGTATTACAGTGCTTCGTGAATACCAGGTTTTTGAACATATTTACATTGACGCTAATCCATGTAATGTGATAAGATATGAAGGTAGGATTAGTTTCCACAAGAACTATGCAGTGATCAATCCCATTAACATAGGTATGTCAAAATGTACCTGCAACAGAAGGAAGGTGTGCATCCTTCATGCTTGTTTACCTTATATTTCTGTTAATAAAGCCAAGAATTTTTGAACAGTCATCTTTATTAGTTCTGCTATATTCAAAGATTTATAAAAATGAATATTTGGGTTCTGTATTTTGAAATTGTACTATCTGATTTATTTAAGATCTCCTTACAGTGGTATTTCTTTTCAGTATATGATGCAACACAGTCACATTCCAAGAATCAGAAAAGTCATGAATGATACAGCCAAGTCCTATCTTGACACTAACAAGAACTTTTCCATGAGAAGAGAAACCTTGGCCCCATCACCTCCCGAACCTAAAGCACACTTGAACTGGGGATCGCTGATACTATATATCCCACACTCAGCAGATGAGTCGATGCTTCTCAGATTCAGAGACCCAGAAGTACAGGATATACTTTTTGGATATGAATATGCTTCTTGGCTTAGACAGCATTATTTCATTTATTGAGACACTGACCTGTGAAGGTGTAAATAAGGACGAAGACAGGTCCAGCGATGATCTGATATTCCCATCCAGTCCCATCATAGTTCCATTGGCAATATTTTGTCTTGTTCTCATTCTGGAGGGCTAGGCAGCTGGGAATCGATGTTAGATTTTGTTACAAAAATATAAAACACACAGAGCCCACATCCATTCATTATTTGTTCCTTGTACATTTATGTTTCCATCCATGTCACTCTCTCATTAATGGCAATTGACTATTCTGATATCTATCCTCAGCCTTAACCAGTTACACAACATTCACGTACTGGCCAGGCTTCACCCGTGGTCAATTTAATCTGCTACCATCCTGTGCGTTTCACTTAGTTCAAAGTAAACTTATTATCAAAGTACATATATGCCAGGCTGGCTGGTGGTGTAGTGGCATCAGCACTGGACTTCAGGGCAGATGGTCCTGGGTTCAAACCCAGCCGGATCTCAAGCAGCAGTGTCTGTGTGGAAGAAGGGCCTGGCAATCTACTTCTGTATCTCATCATGAAAACCCTCTGGACCCTATGGTCCATGCGGTTCACAAAGAGTCAGACTCGACTGAATGACTGAACAACAACAACAAACATATATGCCACCATATACAGCCATCAGTCAACTCCGCCATTTCATCCTGGATCCCATTCAACCCCATACACCTGCCCTCTAACCACATCCCTTGATGCCTCAACCAATCAGGAATCTGTCAACTTCCGCTTTGAATATACCAACAGACTTGGCCTCCACACTGCAATCTGTGGCAGAGCATTCCACAGATTCACTAATCTTTGGCTAAAAGAAAAATCTCCTTACTTCTGTTCTAAAAGGTCACCCCTCAATTTTGAGGCTGTGCCCTCTAGTTCTGGATACCCCTACCAGAGCGAACATTCTCTCCACATCCACCCTATCTAATCCTTTCAACATTCAGTACATTTCAATGAGATCACCACACATTCTTTTAAATTCTAGTGGGTACAGGCCCAAAGCTGCTAAACACCCCTCATATGTTAACCCCTTCATTCCCAGAATAGTCCTTGTGAACCTCCTCTGGACTCTTTTCAATAACATCCTTTCTGAGATAAGGGGCCCAAAACTGCTGACAATACTCCAAGTGCAGCCTGACTAGTGTCTTATAAAGCTTCAGCATGATCATGTTTCTGTATTCTATTGCCCTTGAAATATCAAGAACATGAGATGAAGAGTCCTTGAAAGTGAGTCCATTGGTTGTGGGAACATTGAGCTGCCCTTCAAACGGCACCTGACAAATAAACTTGTGAATATTCTAATGGCCAATGGTAGAGGGTTTTTATACATAGACAGCCTGTAATTACCAGCTTATCCCTGCTAAGAATAAAGGAGCGACACCTGCTGCCCTCCAGTCATCTTGTACTTCCCCGGTAGACAGAGATTTTAAATATGTTGTCGGATCTCCCTTGCCTCTCATAGCAGCCAGAGATACATCTGAACAACCCTGGGGATTCATCCATCTTTAAACCCATTGAGAGGTCCAGCGTGTTGTAATTGGTCTAGAATTCCACCATCCCTCTCCCTGAATTTCTCAACTACAGTTTCCTCCATAATGAGTAACACCTCGCCTACGCGCTCCTGTCCCTTACACAGAATGCCACTTTGATCCCTTTGGGGGGGGGGGCTTACTCTTTTCCTGGTTACCCAGTGCTCATAACTTATTTACGTCCGCTGGTAACTCGGAAATGATTCCTGCTCCCTGTCTTCTGTCCACGAAACACACTCAAATCCATGCCAGTACATTTCATTAGCACATTTAATAGCACATTTACTCAATGTGCACTTTGTATCCATTTATTTGCTCAAAGATAGCACGGAGGCTGAAAACTAAGCCAAAAGCAGAAATTCAATATTAGTTCTAGGCTGGAAATGAGGAAGACAGCGGGTCTTGGATTGGTTAAAGTTACAGGGCACTAAATTTCTACTCTGGGGTGTTGAAATAAAAATGGTAATGACAAATATTGGTGCGTAATCTAGCAAATGACATAATTTTGGATGGCAAATAACACAAGATTAAAATATATATTTGCACACATTCACACATACTAACATGCAGAACAGAAATTCACAAACGCCTCGGAGAGCGCGCGCGCACACACACTCAATTCCGTGAACATCAGATCGAAACAGCTCAGTGGAGAGCCCCACTGTCAAAACTTCTGCTGAAAAGCCAGGCCAAGGACCGCTTTCGCCTCTCAAACAGCCCCACTCTAACACTCCGAAAAAAATATTGAGGCTACTGTAACTAACGGTCGCCCCATCATCAATCTCTGCATAACAACGCGGTCAAGTTTGTCACAACCCATTGCAAATGGTTAATGGAATGTAAATCACTGGGCTGCCTGGAAATTATGAAAAGTGATGCAGAAATACAAGGCTCTTATTATGTTTTGTAACTCCAAATCATTGAAAAAACGTAATCGAAATAAAAACAAGGTAATCGGGAATAACATATCTCACCAGGCGCGCACGTATCACGTGGAGTGATTACGTACGCAAATTTCGTACATTTACATCGAACCCGTAATTCATTATGTGAATAAAAAAGAATGCTTAATCAAACAATATATTTACATACTCAAATATTACTGCAATATTAAATGCAAGTTATGATGAAAGACAATGGATCAGAAGCTTAACTCCATTTCTTGCTGCTCTCTGACCTATAGATTATTTCAGCGTTTTCTGAGTTCTAAATTCTCTATATTTTTAAGTTTTCTGCAGCCCGCCCGTGACCATTGTCATCTGAACTTCCTAACGTTCAATCACCCACCACGTACCATTTTCATGGGTTCATGCTCGAAACCGCAGACCGACTTCCGAGTTCTATTTAAATGGAATGAAAATCCCCACAAAATAACCTTCCTGCTTTTTACGAACCTCGGCACTTCCTGAAACGAACGTTTTCAATCTGGCTTCCTCGTTTCCACTACATTACAGCCCCACAGTCCGCTCACCAATCCCACGCCTCTGTCCGAATTCTCGTTTCCTCGAACTGACTTAATTACTGCTCCAACATCTTCTGACGCCTCCACACTTGACATTTCCCTCCCAGGTCCTTTCAAAATATCCAAAACGCCAAGCCCAATACCAGAATCTCTTAACTGGTGTTCCTTCCCTGAGGGGTGGAGGTGTAATCGCCAGGTGAACCCCCACCGCATCTCTCCGACGACCCAGTTTAGTGCGGATCATGATCCCCATTATAAATTCTATTCCCCAATCTCCCAGTTGAGCACTTTTCCCCACTCTTCTCTCCCTCGAGCTCATTCCTCCTCTCTCTCTTCCTGAGCTCGTTTCTCAATCATGCGCTCCCGACTCCATTCAACTCTCCCCTACCACATTCCCGAATATCCTCTTCATTGGCCACCATCGCCAATTTCCTGATCCCATTCCCAACTCCCTCTCGCTGTCTCAAGAAACGCCAGAAAACTCAGCAAGTCGGACAGCATCCATGGAGAGTAACAGAATTAACGCCTCAGTTCGAAGCTCCTTTGTCAGTTCTGATTCCCCGGTTACCAGCCCTAGTTCATCTCGTAGCCCAAAGTTCTCACCTCTCCTGAGAACTGGCGTTACGGCATTGCCGCAAGACGCCCCTCTCCGCGTCGTCGACCGGGAGACAACTCCTATCACCAAACTCAAGCTCCTGGGCCAGGGGCAGGACCACAATGGCGAGGACATAGCGATCAAGTTGGTTGAGGAGGTAGGTAACGAGGAGGCAGCAAAGCACGTAGACCGGATAGACACCCGCCTGGCAGAAGCCCAGAGCGCCCATTTAGCAAGGTTAGAGGAGAGGTCCAGAAGGAGGTTCAACCGGAACTTCTCGTTGAGCTCCAAAAATTGAACAAGTCTCGCGTTTCTATTGAATTTCCCCTACGCGACGGGAGCTCCGCGTGGAGTCAAATGTCTTCATCGCAGGTTATTTTCACTTCCTCAATCTTTTCCAAAACCACATATACTAAGTCAAGGTCGAATGCACCCGCAGCCTCCAACTACTCAACTGAGAAAACAATCCCTGCATTGAGTCAGCTGCAGGATGATATCCTTGGGGGAAAAAAAGCAGGTGGGATAGTGGAACTTCAGAGCCTCAAAGAGTGAGTGACCTCCGGGAAGAGTTCTGTCAGCGAGGCAGTCAGACGGGAGGGATATCAGAGAGGAAAGATAGTTACCAGACAGTTTGACGGGAATGATACATCTGAAGACGTACAGCGAGAGGTCTCCTGGGAAGAAAAACAAGCGTAAAGAACAGGTGCCACAGTGAGAGCCTGCTTGGAGATAGAACCTTAGAGCGAAACTAAAGGAGCACAGGGTCAACTTGGGAAAATATACAGTATTTGCAGAAACCCTCAACCTTGGTGGGGGTGGATGGAGGTTGACACTTGTCTATATGATTCCATTACATTTTGGTCATTATAAAAGTGACTCAAGATGCTATGGTTATACTATGGTACATCAGGGGCAGCTGGTTAAATTGTTCCTCATTTTTCTAGTACTTGCATAGTATTAGATAGATACTTTAGATACTTCATTGTTTCTAAAGGAAATTACAGTGCCACAGTAGCATTACAGGTGCACAGATATACAAATATTAGAAGTAAGAAAGAATAAAAAATAAGTTACCTCAAACAGTCTAACAGAAGAGGGGGGGAGGGGTCATCACTTCCCCGGCTATAGATTGACTCATTATGGAGCCTAATGGCCTGGGTACAAATGACCTCATATAGTGCTCTTTAGAGCATCACAGTTGTCTTAGTCTATTACTAAAAGTGCGCCTCCGTTCAGTGAAGACGGCACACAGAGGGTGAGGAATGTTGTCCAGAATTGCCAGGATTTTCTGTAGGGTTCTTTGTTCTAATCAGTTTATTGAGCCTGTTGGCATCACCCGTGTTGATGCCATTGCCTCAGTACACCACCACACAGAAGATTGTACTGGTGACAACAGACTGGTAGAACATGTGAAGAGCCATGCAACTTCCAAAGCACTCCTGTCTCCTTAGGAACTAGAGGCGATTCTGGCCCTCCTTGTACCCAGCCTTTGTGTTGGTGCTTCAGTCAAGTCTCATTCAGGTGCACCCCCAGGTACTTGAGGTCCACACCAAATCCACATACTCACCATCAATAGTAACAGGAAGCAATGCAGGCTTAGTCTTCCTAAAGTTCATCATCTTTTTTGTCTTACTGATATGTTGCAGACAATTCAGCTTGCACCATTTGACAAAGTCCTCCACCAGGGCCCTGTATTCATCCTCCCGCCCTTCCTTTACACACTCAACTACTGCTGTCATCAGAGAATTTCTGCAGATGACATGACTCAGTGTTGTATCTAAAGTCCGAGGTACACAGGGTAATCAGGAAATGAGCCAATACAGTCCCGTGGGACCCCAGAGCTGCTCATAGCCATATCCGACACACAGCTCGGAAGCCACACAAACTGTGGTCTGCCAGTCAGGTAGTCCATTATCCAGAATACAATGGAAGTGCCAACCTGCACTGAACTGCAGTTACTACCCGGTATTACTAGTAATATCCAAGATAATGTCCAGGACTAGCTGAATTTGAAGCATCATTTATTATTCTACAATCATCAGCCAATCAACAAAGCTGAAGATTATGGAACCTTGTTTCATTTTCTCAGGAGCTTAACAACTTTTGGCTGAGATAAACTGTCTCCAACAAATGAATAGTTTGATTAGGGATAGTCAGCATGGTTTTGTGAGGATCAGGTCAAGCCTCATGAGGCTGATTGAGTTCTTTGAGGAAGCGACAAAACAAATTAATGAAGGCAAGCAGTGGATGTGGTGTATATGGATTTTAGAAAGGTGTTCCACAAAATTCCCCATGTTAGGCTCATTCAGAAATTCAGGAGGCATGGAATCCAGGGAAACTTGTCTGTGTGGATTCAAAATGGGCTTGCCACAGAAGGCAGAGGGTGGCAGTAGATGGGAGTGTATTCTGCCTGAAGATCAGTTGTCAGTGGTGTTCAGCAAGCATGGGTTCTGCACCTACTCTTTGCCATTTTTATAAATGACCTGGACGAGGAAGTGGAAGGGTGGGTTAGTAAGTCTGTAGAAATGAAGGTTGGTGTTGTGGATAGTGCAGGTTCTCATAGGTTACGAGACATTGATAGGATGCAGAGCTGGGCTGAGAAGTGGCAGGAGTTCATCCCAGAAAGGTTTGAAGTAATTAACTGAAGGCTGAGTACAGGGTTAATGGCAGGATTCCTAGCATTGTGGAGGAACAGTAGTATCTTGGGGTCCAAGTCTATAGATCCCTCAGAGTTGTTGCACAGGTGGCTAAGGTGTATGGTGTATTGTTCTTCATTAGACACAGGACTGTGTTCAAGAGTTGTAAGGTAATGTTGCAGCTGTATAAAAACTCTGGTTAGGCTACACTTGGGAGTATTTGTCCATTTTCGGTCACCTCATTATAGGAAGGATGTGGAAGCTTGAGAGTGCAGAGGGGATTTATCAAGATGCTGTGTGGATTAAGGAGCATTATTTTGTGAGTATAGGTTGAATGAGCTAGGGCTTTTCTCTTTGGAGTGAAGTATGATGAGAGGTGACTTGATAAGAGGTGTGTACATAAAACGCATTGATAGAGTGGGCAGCAAGAAACTTTATCCGAGGGCAGAAATTGCAAATGCAGAGGACATTATTTAAAGTAACTGGAAAGTATGGGGGAGAGGGGTTAATGTCAGAGGTAGTTTTTTTTTAAACACAGAGTGTGGTGGGTGGTGGTAGAGGCAGGTACGTTAGGAACATTTAAGAAACTCAGATAGGCATGCGGCTGAAGGAAAAATGGTGCGCATGTGGGAAGGAAGGGTTAGATTAATCTTGGAATAGGTAAAAAAGTTGGCATATCATGGACCCAAGGACCTGTATTTTACTGTACAATTCTATGATCTAAATACTTGAGCTCAGTGACTCCAGATACATTTCACTTCCATCCCATTGATTAGTTTTGCCTGTTGAAACCAATTATTCAAGTAGTTCCCTCACATTAATGCATTCACTTCACACCTGCAGCTCAATTTCATTGTATGATTCGGCTGCTGTTGTAGAGCCCTTTGATTTCAGCTCTTGATCACAAACTACTCACCCAATATGCAAGGTTATGAATGACCTTATAATCCCTGCTCAGCCAAAATCTTCATCACATTCAATGACTAGACTTAAACCAAAACAATGATGAAACAGGATGGCAGATCCCCTTGGATCTGGATAAACTGCAATTTACCTATCACCACAATAGGTCAAATGCTGATGCAATCTCATTGGCTCTTCACACAGCCTTGCATCACCTGGACAATACTAATACTTATGTCAAGATACTGCTTATTGACTACAGATCAGCACTTAACACAATTATTCCTACAGTTCTGGTCAAAAAGCTCCAAAATCTGGGTCTTCATACATTCCTCTACAACTGGATCCACAACTTCCTACCTGGATAACTTCAATCTGCAGATTGGAAATAACATTTTCACCTCGCTGACAATTAACAATGGGACACCTCAGGGATGTGTGCTTAGCCCACCGCTCTACTCTCTCTAAACCCACGACTGAGTGGCTAGGCACTGCTCAAATGCCACCTATAAAATTGCCGATGACACAACTATTGTTGGCAGAATTTCAGATGGTGACAAGAGGGTGTACAGGAGCAAGGTATATCAGCTAGTGAGTGGAGTTGCAGCAACAACCTTACACTCAAAGTCAGGAAGACCAAAGAACTGATTGTGGACTTCAGAAAGGGTAAGACAAGGGAGCACGCACCAGTCCTTATAGAGGGATCAGAAGTGGCAAGTGTGAGTAATTTCAAGTTTCTGGATGTCAATATCTCCGAGGATCTATCCTGGGCCCAACATATCAATGCAACTACAAAGAAGGCACTGACTTCAGTAAGTCAATGTCCATGAATGTCATATCCCACTGAGTTAGTGCCTGTGGAACTGATCCACACAGTGTGTTAAAGTGGCAACTCTGCACTTGCCAATGCTTTCCACCCATGCTGCAGAATGAGCCCTGAACCTATTCAGATCTGCAGCACAAATACAAGTAGTTGCATTCACCAATTAAGTGAGAGATCTACTGTATTCCAATCCACTGTAGCAGTATCATAGAGACTTGTATGTACCAGTTCTGAATGTAGTTCAAGATAACCAAGTGAGACTAGATAGTAACTTGAAGAAACCATTGGAAATAGTCTCCATTATGCAAGGAGCTGTATATTGTACAGAAATAGAGCCCAGCTCAAAACCCGTTTCCATTTACTTATCACTGCCACCTGGCTAAAGCAATACAAACACGAGTTTTATGTTCAAACCTCTTGTATTAACAGGAAATCAAGGGGAAATTACACCAAAACCTCAGAGCTGGAAGGTCTCAACTCCAATACTCCAGGAGAGATTATCACTACTGTAACACTATTCACAGGTAATGGAAAGATTTCCAGAGTCTACTTATTACATAGTACTGTAATCAACTCAAACTAAAATATTAAAAGATACTGGCTCCACAAAATCATGAGGCCCTGTACAAACCATGACCAAGAAAATCTGTCGGTGCTGGAGATAAGAGGAAAATCTGGGGGGAAAATTTCAACCCCAATTTCTATACAACCCTTCCAACTCCCACATTACTCCAGAACATCTCCCTGCTTCAAACTCCTTCAGTTTATCACCAACTCAGAGGATGATATAAATTTCAGACATTGTTCAAAAAGCTTAGATGAGGCAGATCCAGGTTTCAATCCTGATCTGTGGCTTCAACTGATTCCAAGTGGTCCTGACAAACCTGTCTGCACATCAAAGGCTCTGCTCAGGGGCAGAGATCCTGGCTAGCTTGACGCTGCTTTGATGACTGGCATTTGAGACCACAGATAAACCTCACCTGCTGTCAGCCAGGTGGGGTGAAACAGGAGTCTGTTGTGCCACACAGTACCATACTGGATGGCTTTGGGGGTCAGTGTGCCTCTCAGAGATTTGTAATGCTATACTTCTGATGCCAAAATGAGTTAAAAATACCTGCCTATTCAAGCAAATGCTTGCTTAGGAAACTGTTCTGATTTGGGTGTGTGCAATGGAAATCAAATCACAATTATCCCCACATATTTCTGAAGTGAACTATAGAACAAAACTACTAGTGCTGCAAGTCTGATCCCTAGACCAATATTCTCATTCCATGAGACCTCTCACAAGAGAGGCAGATGAATGAAGACACTCAAAGTTACAAGTAACATTTGGTTACAACTTTGCTTTGAAATCTGTAGGTATGGTAAATGTCATTGACTCATAATTTGGCTTCTTCTGGCAACCCCAAACTAAGAGCCCTGCAGATGATTATCAATACTATGTAAAGGCAGATGGGGAATGACACCAATAAATACATCTCTCTTGGCAGAGCTGTTTCACTCAAAACCTACAGGCAAGGGAAATTAATGACCAGTCCTAAAACAGCTCACCCAAAGGCCATGCCCAGCTAGCTGGGAGCACTGCCTAAAATGCTGTGATGGCTGAATACTGTTGGGAGCACTCTGTAAGGGCACATTTAGTGGTCTGAGTCTTCCCAGATGGTATACACGATTTTATCCTGGGAGAAGAGTTTGGCAAACCAGATTTCTGTAGCAGTACTCTCCAATGTCCCTTGGCCATAAGCTGTGACTGCTCATTATAACTGGTATGTTACTCAGGGTCAAGGCTATAGCAACACTTGAGACAAGGGCAGGGAAACGTGGAGGGCAAGGGTAAAGAGTGATGGCAGACAATCAAATACCAAGAGACACACAATGGGAGGAATTTAAAAGGCAAAAAAAAAGGGTTGACTAATTTTAAGAATGCAGCCAACCATCAATATCAAGTTTATAAACACATTCCACTACCAACTAAACCCACTAATTAAAAGATAATTTTCACAAGAATTTAGATGGGATAAGGTCACAAGTGATTTGGTCACAAAAAAAAAATCTTTAGTCAGGGGAGTTAGAGTGCGTTCTGTGCACGCGCGGGAGTGTGTTTTAAGCATACAATAACTTGCTAAGTGTTATGAATCCGCAGTAAAAATGGGATTTGTTCCGATGCTCCCATAGGGTCTGTAATGCCGTGTCACCAGTTCGAGCAGGGACTGCACAGTCTCAGACGTCAGGAGTACAAGGGGCCTGTCCCTGTGTCAGACAAGCAGGGACAGGACACAGTTCTCATGGTGGTAACGTGTGCTCTCTAACAGTCACTTCTCCACAATTTGATCGTCTTGTCATTCTCCAGTGCCGCTGATGCAATGATGTTTTCTGTTGGGTGACAGGCTGTGGAGATAACAACGTCTGCAACAGAAGAGAAAACTCATCAGAAAAACCTCATAAGTCTAATGCTGGGTAGGTAGAAGACTTGGTGTGGGGGGGGGGAATAAAAATCTACAAGCGAATTTAAAGAGACATTAGTCAAAAGAGACTGAACTTAAAACTGCTCAACATTTAGAATAAGCTGCTAATTTCACTAAGCTGTATGTTCACGTTTGTGTTAGGCACGTGGCCAAGTGGTTAAGGCATTCGTCTAGTGATCTGAAGGTTGCTAGTTCGAGCCTCAGCTGTGGCAGCGTGCTTGTGTCCTTGAGCAAAGCACTTAACCACACATTGATCTAGTGTCTGTGCGAGGAGTGACTTCCAATCTGCACCTTGTAAGGCTTGAAAATGCCCGATGCAGGCCTCTCATGGTCTGAGTCAACATTCCCTCCCCTGTATGTTCACGGACTCTGGCTTCAGGACACTGTGATCTAACTAAAATGAAAGTGTTTTCAACATCCAGAACATGAGACATATCAAAAAAATCAGCACAAAGAAATTCAGCAAGGATACCATGAAACACATATTCACATGCAGTGCACATCCTTTCTCCATTTCTTATGTTCAAAGTGTTTCTGACAACGCACAGCCCAACCTAAGTCAGAGGAATTGAGCAAAACTACAAAAGGTACTAGCTAACCACGTAACCACCATGGCATGGCTTGTGGAGCTGCTGCCTCACATCCCCAGCAACTTGGGGTCAATCCTGATGTCCAATTCATCAATGGAGTTTGCACACTCTCCCTGTGACCAGGTGGGTCCTCCTGGTTCGTCCCACCTCCCAAAGTTAGGCAGGCTGAAGGTTAATTGGTGACTGTAAATGACCCAAGGTGTAGGAGAGTGATAGAATCTGGGGGATGTTGATGGGAATGTGGAGAGAATTGAAAGGAATTAGTACAAATGAGTGGTTGAACATTGATGAGGTCACAGTCGGCCAAAAGGCCAGCTTCTGTGCCGTAAAACCACGGCTCTAAAACCATACTCTCCAATTGAAAGTCTCTGTGGAATCCATTTAAAAGGCAATATAATTAACTTTTTATTAACTTGAGGTGTATATAATGAACAAGATACTTTCACAGTGTGGTATAGCACAAGAATAAGTCTTCATTTATGTCAGTGTTGTAACATCACTGGGTTGTCCCAAAATAGTCCTAGTATTCACAAAGTATATACATTAACAAAGTACATATACGGTATATAACTCTGTGAGATTCATCTCCTCTAGACAGCAAGAACATCAATCCCTGCCCCCCCCAAGTGCAAAAAACAATAAATCGCGCAAACAGCAACAAGAACAAGTAGTTAAAAAGTAACGAGAAATTATGTGGGGAACTTGACAGAAAAGCTTTCAACAAAATCGCAGATTTTAAAGCAACTTAAAAAAAATACTATGTCACAACGTTAGCTGCACCTCCAACACAAAATCCTCTCAGACACTGCCCTTTCCCTTAGCCATCTTCACAAAGTGAGACCCGATCGCTTTCCTACATCTCATAAGAACATGCACCATCAAAGGCTTCATTCTGTGTTTTCATCTTTAAACCATTTCTATTCCTTTAACCAAATGATTTATGGAGAGCCATATGGGGTGACAAATTGGGAACAGAAAGTTGCAGAGGGACATCAATAAATCTCAGGGTTGCATATAGGTACTTAGATAATAAATTTATTTTGAACTTTGAAATAAAAAGTGGCAGATGAAGCTCAGAGGATTGTCTAAACGGTGAGACTTTTGGAACTGAGGATGAAGAAAACATGGAAATTAAAAGCAAGTAAACAAGCAGAAACTTTTAAAGTAAATAGAATGGTATCTTTTATGGTACCGGAAACAATGGGAGAAATTTACATTCGAGTTACTGTGCCTTCTTGACCCTATATGGAGCAATGCGCTTAGTTCTGGATACTGTGTCTCACTGTAGAATGTACTGAGTTTGGAAGGACGATACCCCAGTTCACTCAAATAAGCTGAGATTGGCAAAGGAAATTTGGTTCATTGATCAGGCTTGTATTACCCTGTGCAAGTGATCTTCTTGGTGTCAAGATGCCTTTTGGCTTTAAGATGGAAGGATTTGATAATGTAGAGGCCAGAACAACAAGGAATGACGTTAAAAGCTACCCAAAGGATTCATCAAGAAGCACTTTATCAGATCAAAGGTTGGGAAATTTGAGAATATCCCCCTTTCTCTCTCTCACACACATACACACACAGTAACTAAAGATGTGTCTGTACTTCCAAATAGTTCATTGAACAAGTGGTTCATGCAGAGCCAATGACATTATCTGAACCCACAGTACTGAACACAGGCCAGAGGTCCCAGTTGCTCACCTGTGTGTCCCTGTAACTTCTGCACTATCTCCTTTGTCTGCAAATTCCAGATATAAACAAAGTTGTCCTCAGATCCTGAAACAATCCACTTCATAAAGAGAAAAAAAAAATAGCATTAGTCAAAGGGGAAAAAAGAAAAAAAATTATACAGCTCAGGAACAAAACATGCACTCTGAAAGGCTGGTAAGTGTTTATGTTCCACACAGCCATCTTCCACTCTGTTTAATTTATTTTCTATGGATCCTTTTCCATTCCCTGCCCCCAATTCTTGCTTCCTCTTAAATGCATTTATTAATTTCAATCACTTCATGAGCTGTAAGTTCCACATTCTCATCACTTGCCCTGTATTTCCTCTATAATTTGTGTCGGCATCTTCTTTTATGATTATGATTAAAACTAGAAACAAAGCACTTGTACCTCCTGGAATGACTCACTCAAACTCACACTGATGGGAATCTGTACGCTGCCAATCTGTACTCTGTCAGGACAGTGGGCTAAGCTGCAACAGCTCTGTAGGCCGAAGTGCAGAGTGAACATCCCACCCCACAAACGCATCCTTGTTTGAAACCGATGGCATCATATCCAAGGAGGTGTTGCCCGATATGGGTCATCAACTCATCAGCCCTGTAACATTTGGGGGCTTGCAGAAAGAACAACCAACACAGTTGCAGAGAGTCAAAGGCTTCAGAAGAGAAAATGTAAACAAGGAACTACAACCCTGCCACAGAAGTTGGGCAATGGCCCAGCAATAAAAACTGCAAAACAAGGAGAGTCCATTATGCTCAAGACTCGTAATGAAAACTGGTGGACGGAAAGCCTCATTACAGTAATATACAAAGGTAATAAAAACAAAATGCTAAACTCATAAAATCAGGCAGTATTAGTGGACATAAAAATTGTTGACATACTTTTCAACAACATCTTGGTTTTGTTTGTAGTTACAAATATATAATAAAAGCTGGATGAAAGGGATTATGCTTCAGTCCTGTAATAAAGACTGGGTGGAAGGGTGTCCAATATAGTCTTGCAATCAAACTAAATTATAGCCACTGCAATGCAATACAGTCTTGAATTAAAAAGCCACCTGATGATGGAATGGCACTTTAACCACATTTCTGTGCCCAAAAGCAAACAATTGGTCTTACCTTCCCGCCAGTAACAGAGAAGTTGGCAAATATGCAGTACTTCTCATTCTTATGGCCCGTGTAAGTCTTTAAACACTGCAAAACACATTAGCATAATCACCTCATCTCAGCCAGTCACATACACTATCAGCAAACAGCTAAAGGCAACACACAAAGGAAAATTAACACTTATTTTGCTAAACAAAAAGCAGATGTATGTAAAATGTTCAAATAACAAATGCTTTCCTGACTCAGTAAACGTGCTACACTCAGGACAAAGCCACACGGGTACATTGTGGACTATCTGTGGCTACTCAAACCCCCAGAAATCAAAGATTCTATTGCCTAATGCTTGAAGGAGGAGCATGGCAGAGCAGGTAGACATGTGCAAACAATTTTTAAAAAATGTAGGCCAGTGGCTCCTCCTTGTGGAATGAATGAAAAAATCTTTAGAATAATTGAAGAGGTTTCCCTGCCCATCCTGTTCATGGTTCTCTGAAAAGCATCACTCCTGTTTTTTCCTAATAATCCTATAATCGAGTACTTTCTTATATATTTATAAATTCCTCTTATAAAGTTGCAATCAAATGTACAGCCAGTGCTTTCTGATAATAAAAATTTAATACAAAAAAAATCCCTTCTAGGTTTTATCCTTTCTTAACTTCCAATCCCAGGTACAGAACTCAAAAGACTAAGGAAGTCCCAGATTCTATTACCAAGTTGTGGTGTGCATTAATCAGAAAAGGGAAGGAGATAAAAGATATTCAGAACGTGTAACCTGTTCAGTACAGCCAGACAGTGCTTGCAATTGAATACCAGACAGGATATGCAAAGGGCTTAGTTGGGATTCCACCAACCTACATGATATTCAGTACTTGGGGTTAAAACTATGAAAAACGCTTGGCTGAGACCCAAGCAAGGGTCAGTGTGTGTGGAATGTGTCCCCCAGTGAGGGTCAGTGTGTGTGGGACCTGTCCCCAGTGAGGGTCATTGTGTGTGGGACCCATCCCCCAGAGAGGGTCTGTGTGTGTGGGACCCGTCCCCCAGCGAGGGTCGGTGTATGTGGGACCCGTCCCCCAGCGAGGGTCAGTGTATGTGGGACCCGTCCCCCAGCGAGGGTCTGTGTGTGTGGGACCCGTCCCCCAGCGAGGGTCAGTGTGTGTGTGGGACCCGTCCCCCAGTGAGGGTCAGTGTGTGCGTGGGACCCATCCCCCAGCGAGGGTCAGTGTGTGTGTGGGACCCATCCCCCAGTGAGGGTCAGTGTGTGTGGGTCCCGTCTCGCAGTGAGGGTCAGTGTGTGTGGGACCCGTCCCCCAGTGAGGGTCAGCGTGTGTGTGGGACCCGTCCCCTAGTGAGGGTCAGTGTGTGTGGGACTTGTCCCCCAAGTGAGGGTCAGTGTGTGTGGGACCCGTCCCCCCCAGTGAGGGTTGGAGTGTGTGTGTGTGTGTGTGTGTGTGTGCACGCGCGCGCGGGATCTGTCCCCCGGAGACAATTAGCACCCCTGCAACCCATAGCCAAGTGAAACACTCACAGAACCTGTATCTGGCTTGTTTATTTCCATGGGATCTCCATTGTCCCTGGAAACTATTTCCACTGCAGAGTCTGTTTTTGTTGGAGCTGTGTTCCAGCAGCACTGGATTATGCAGACCAGTGAATGTAAGCAGCAATATAAGAGAAATAGTCAGAAAATCTAAGACTGGAGTAAGTACCTTTCCTTTACTGTAGTCCCAAAGCTTCAGAGTGCTGGAAAAAATAAACATCAATTTTAGAAAGTGAAATTCAAGAAGGAACGACGAGTCCAGAGATAATTACCAGGTCACTGCCATTCATCCTTGAACATCAACCCAGGTTATTGGCTGCACCGAGAATTGCTTGCCCTGCACAGCACAAGTCATGGCCAAAGCCCGGTCCAGAATATCCCCCTACCACCAGAACAGGCCAGTTTGCTCAGGTTAATGTGTCTCCACTACACAGCACCAGAGAACCACACTTGAAATACGAGAAGATCATCCACACACACATCCTTTCTGAGTGCCTGTCTATTGAGAGTTTTCTTGGGTTGATGGGCCTTTATATTATATCAAGCTTCTTACTAGAGTAATCTCAGTGATCTATATTGGTGTTAGATTAGGAGTCAGAGGAACAGGCAGTAGAATGGTGTAGGACATTGGAGATGTACAGAGCTATTTTTAACCTTTCCTGGGGTGCCTCTCCTGTCCCGCTAATGAGAAACTTTCAGAATGTGCTGACACCGAGGAACTGGAACTCAGGGTGACTCCCAACTAAAAAGGGAAAAGCACAAGTAGCATGGGAGAATGCATGAGGAAAATGGTGGTCTTTGCTCTGGAACTATGCTGAAATTTCTGTCACAACACATCAGACCCTTGAGGAGATTCTTTAGCACTGATCATTGAACAAGTGTGAAATAGGAGTTTCCTTACTTGTCAAGTGTTGCAGCCAAAATGTATTTCCCATTGGGGGAGAACTTCACGAAAGATACTGGAGGATTATCATCATCTGTTGAGAGAGACACTTTCAATGTGGACTTAAAAAAACTAAAGCTGCACAGAGAACTTACCTGTATTAAGTAGTAACACTTAGCAATGGCATGCAAATGTAGTCAACTCAATCCCCAAGCTCCAATTAACAACGACACTACCTGGCATGCATCTGACCCCTGAATACCTTGAAGATTCCAGGCTCCTCACCTTGGCTACAGCAGGGTTAGTCCAAGGTGGTAATAATCACTAGAGTGGATATTGTAGAGCTGAAAAAAAGTTGGATGCCATTCTAAGACAAGAACAGGGCTAATTTGATTTTGAAATATTACTGGCAACGTTTTACAGACCTCTAATATTGGAAACTAAAGAGGAGCAAATCTGCAGGGAAACTACAGAGACATGTAGAAACTAAAAATTGTGAAATTGTGGCTCTTTACTTTGGAGAAGAGAGAAGAGAACTTCTTAGATGTGATTAGAATATCTTAGTAGAATCTTGCATGAACTATGAAAGAACTATGGGACATTTGAGAAACTTTGAACTTTACTGTGCTCACGGACTTCTTCACCAAGTTATGGTATTGTTACACTGTTTGTAACTATATGTTATAATTATGTGGTTGTCAGTTTTTTCAGTCTTGGTCTGTCCTGTGTTTTGTGATATCACACTGGAGGAAATAATGTATCATTTCTTAATGCATGCATTACTAAATGACAATAAAAGAGGACTACGTGTCTTCATAATCATAAAGAGGAATTGCTGGACTGGTGCTGGAAAGAAGGTAGGTTAAGTCCACTAAAATGTGTGGGATAATACTTGGGTGAGAATGATAATCTTATCATAAAGGCATAGATTAGATATATTTTTGCTCTTCTCAAGAGTAGAAGTTCCAAACTGGACAAGAACCAACTTCACTGAGTTGAGGTGGAGAGTGGTGTGTGTTTCGGGTGGAACATCCAGCTAGGACAAAATTAAACTTAAAACTTCACCATTTTCACCAGACACAAGAGCAGAGAAACTAAAGACTCTATATTATGAGGCTGACAAATATAATGAAGAAACAAAAATGTAGGTGTATGAATTGTGTCAGATGATTTTTTTCCCTTTCAATGTTCTTTTGAAGACCCTGACCTGGAGTTACACTCTGACTTCAGTTTTTTGCGGGAATGGGCCCCACTCTCAGGGCCTCACGACTGGCCGCTTTTTGATATCCCGAGGACGCAGCCTGAAAGGCAAGCGTGCCTTCAAGTTCCGGATTTTCTTGGCTCTGGAGATGGGCTGATTCTAGGCCAGTGCCCCTGACTGAAGCGTTGCAGGAGAAAACGGAATATCGGAAGCAGTGGGTCAGCTGCTAGGTGCTGTGTGTTCGGAGAGCCGCGCCTTCCTGGTACTGACGCTCGGGGTGCAGAGCTCGGAAAAAGTGGCACAAAAGATTTTTAACATCGCAAATCAGCAAGTTGTTTATGTTTCCCCTCTCGCTGTGAAATGGGAACACCTCTTTTTCCCTTATTAAGGAGAGAGAGAGTCTGCGGCATGTCCAATTACTGGGTGAATGAGTAGTTTCTGGGGTACTGCAAGTCTGTGTCTTTATTGATGCTGAACGTTTGAGTGCACAGTGGAGGGTGCTGTTGCTTTATGCTGGTGGGGGTGGGGGGTCATTGCCTTGCTGCTGCTTGTGCATGGGAGGGGGGCTGGGGGGTACTTTGGGGTTCTAACATTCAACTGTCATTCATTCTTTGGGGCACCCCTCTGTTTTCGTGGATGTTTGCAAAGAAAAAGAATTTCAGGATGTACATTGTATACATTTCTCTGACATTAATTGTACCTATTCAATTCTTCAAGGAAGAACTGGGCTAAATACTAGAAGTGAGAGAGGAAGCGAAAGCTGGCAAAAGAAGTCTACAAGAGTGGATTGGCAAATATTAAGCAGTTAGGAAGTGGGAGGGTGGGATCAAATAGAGTCAAAATAGTAGAGTGCAAGACTAGAATAATTTAATTTAATTAAATAATTTTATTTTTCCTTTTCATTCTTTCCACGAATCTCCTGAACTTAGCCTGGTACTCACTTGAAAAATTCACCTGACATGCCTTATATATCTACTTTCATCATGGTCACTGGAAAAGTTGTTTGCAGAGTAAAATTTCAAAATGTGCTGATGATACCTAACTTGGAAGTTGTGACAAACAACGGTAACAATATCATTCAACCGCAAAGTGACATAGGCAGACTAGTAAAATGGCTGGACGCGTATTAAATGCCATCCATCTGCTGCAAGTGTGAGACAATATATTTTGGGAGAAGGAATGGGAGGTGGCTGTGTAGACTAAATAGTAGAGTTCCAAAGAGGAACCAAGAATTAGTGCATACAGACCACTGAACAAGGCTGGACATACTGGTTATGAAAGCACATGGGATACCAGACCTACTAAATAAAGGTATTAAATACGATTCTCTGATGAGGCCACAATGGAAGAATTACGTATGTCCAATTCGGGTCACTACACTTCAGGAAGGATTTGAAGGTGTTTGAGAAACTGAAATGGATATTTATCAGTTTAGTTCCTAGTGTGAAGGATTTGTTTCCCTTAAAACGGAGGAGATGTTGGGGAGATATGATTAGCTGCATAAGACTGAAGAGGTTTAGATCAAGACAGCAAAAATCTATTCATTTTATTTGATGATAATATAAACACTGTCAATCTAACGTTCAGAGAAAGATATATAGGAAAGTGCAAAGAAAAGCTATTTTTCCAAAATGAGTAAGAATGACTTGGAACTACGTTATCTGTGAGGATGGAAGTGAAGACAGCTAATGATTTCTAAAGGAAACTTGAAAGGTATATGTGGCAGTAAGCCTGCAGGGCCTCAACGACTGGGTACGGTTATATACAGCACTGATTGGAACTAACTCCAGAGAGCTAGCACAGACTTGTAAGTCTAACAGCTGTCCTCTGTTATAATACCTCAGCCTTTACTCCTCCTGACTGCTGATTAGTGACTCTCATGGTTCAGGCAGAGTTAGGAGTCAGAGTTTCTACTCACAGACTCCAGCAGAAAATGTGAATGAGTCAAGGTACAACTTAAGCTACAACACCTGACCCAAGGGAATACCCTGGCTATGCTCACTACTTTAGCTCATCTGTAACAACTACTCAAGAAGGCAAAGTATCAGGGAGAGGCAAAATGGGATGCTCCATCTATGGAGAGGAAAAAACAGTTGATGTTTTGGGCTGAGATCCTTTATCGTGTGTCCTAAAGAAATGTCTCAGCCCAAAGCATTGACTGTTAATCCTCTGCACAGTTGCTTACTGACTTGCTGAGTTCCTCCAACACAGTGTGTGTGTTACTCTCAATTTCCAGCATCGGCAGAATCTAGTGTGGTTGTGTCTGGAATGATCCACCAGCATTTAATATGTTGGTTTGCTAGGAGGTATGGTGCAGCTAGATCCCAATGAACTTGGCAATCATATCAGCAGAGGCTGGTGAGAATTGGAGTGGATTTCTATTGTCCCTTGCTTACGTTTCCCAGTGCCTCATGATCAGGCTTGACAGTCACTTACCAATCAGTGTTTTAAGGCATTGCCCCGATGCAGTGTCCCAAATTCGGCTGCAAAAACAGAAAGAGCTATTTAAAACCAATGCCTGATATAAGTGCATCTTTCCTTTAGATGTGCTCAGGGCTGTGGAACTAATTAGATAATTCTACAGTCTGCGAATCTCTGCGGGTCCACTGGAGGCAGAGGACTGCCTGTCCTGGGTTGAGAGGACTTTGTATGCGTCTGTGTGTGGGAGGGAAGAGCAAGGCTTGTTTTGTCACTTGTATTCCGTGTTATTCTGCTGAGCAACGTAAGCATGCTACAATGGCGCCAGAATGGGTGGCAACACTTGTGGGCTGCCCCAACACGCCTTTGGGTGTATTGACTGTTAACGCAAATGAAACAGTTCATTGTATGTTTCGATATACATGTGATAAATAAATTTATTTTTATTTCATTTAAACATACAACTCTGAACGGGCCCTTCTGGTGCAATGAGCTGCACCACCCAGCAACCCTATCCTAATCACAGGACAATTTATAATGACCAATTAATTGACTAACTGGCACGTCTTCGGAATCTGAACTTGAATCTAACAAGCCAAGTGGCTTTCATCTGTGCTAAAATACTTTCAAGATTCTATGAATTTCTGCTCAAATTCTTTTAAATTAGTAAAATTAATTTTGCATTCAATTGGAAGCTGTAATACTAAACATGCTGCACAACCTGGAGCAATCGAGGTCACCATATGCTGTCTTGTTTACCATTGATTCAGAATAAGTGAAAAAGAACTTTAAAACACCCACTGGTCTTGCTTAAGAGGCAACTCTCATAAGAGGTGTGATATTATTCGTAAAGTGCAATAGTAATTACTCCAAAAACACTCCATTAACCACAATAGTGCTGAGCTGTGGAAAATAACAATGTAAATACACGTCATTTCTTTCCCCTTTATTGTGGTCCGGATTCCAGTCACTACAATGTCTTATCAGTAAGCAAAATATGGACTGGGCAAAATTCAGGAAGTAACACTTACCACAGGCCATCGTAACTACTGGAGACAATGAGGGACCCATCTCTGTTGAAGTGTACCTGAGAGAACAAATTTACCATACATCATACAAAGAGCTGAGATGACATCACCACGTTACATGAACTTCCATAAGGTGGTTACACATCCCCTCATGGCTCTCTAACAGTAAGCAATTTATGATAAAGTAAACCTTGGCTGTGAGAGGGGCGATGCTATTAATGAGGCCAATTTTCCCTAACTGAATAAAGATCACTCTTTTCCAAGCAAGCATTAATCTAAGGTCGAAGCAATGATGAATCTATGCAGACCAATGATATCTGTAATGTAAAGCCATGCAGTTCAGGCGGAAACGTTTTGAAGTCAAACATGGAAGATGCAGAAGAACATTCCTGAGGATCGGAGGTTGTAGTCAGCTTGTGTGGAAGTAACTTTATATTGGCTATTCATGTTACGGGAAAGACTGGAATCAAGTGAATTGCAAAAAATTCAGTTATTTATTTGGGAACTCAGTGAAAAGAGGCAAAATATTTGAAGGCATGAAGGGAGAAGCAGAAGAAATTACTTCTGAGAAGGTCACTTTCTTGTAGGAAAAGGTGATTGCATCTTTTCATATATTACTAATGCAGGAGGAGACACACACAGAGGGAATGCGGTGGAAACTTGAAATGAGTTTGGGAATGGGAAGATTGAGGTTGCTGCAAGCCATTAGTTTGAGATGCATGCAGGCAAATCAAAGGAAGTGACACAGTGGGACTGGTGCAAAACTGCAATAAACCACCAGCTGCTGATTCAGAAATCCTGAGGGGTTGGCATCTGGTGGTCTTCCAACCTTCCAAAACTCACCTGAGCCTGAGTTCCTGTGTTCCCCAAACACTTACTGGGTCCACTAGAAAATGTATTCTAATGTAGTGCAACGTCTAAAAAAAACTAATTTAAAAATGAGCTAGGGTATTTACAAGATTAATATCCAACCATCTGGAAAGCCTGTCAGTTGGTCATGACCTAATTGCAGAGTATGGCAGAACATTATTTTCACTGCATATCATTACGGAGAGAAAATGGGGCAGTGTGGTATTGACATAACGTCATGCAAATACAGAATGTTTAGACTGATAAAAGATGGGGGTCCAACAATTGATAATAAGAAGGTGGGAAACATGCATGTCAACAGAATAATACTAAGTTTTGTGAAAAGAGCATGAGTGATTTTGGGACCGATACAGGTGTGTGTTGGATGAGGGAAGTGTGGGAGTTATCTGGGATTATCGGAGCTGTCAATTTGAGAATGAAGTCGATCCACGGAATCGTCATGCACTGTAAAACCTCCAAGGATCAAAGTCATACATGGCATGTAAAAACAAAGCAAAGGCTCAAATATTTTCAGCTTCTGATTTAACTCTGCTTCTCGATGGATAGGTAGAGGTCTAAACACTTACAGCAGATACAGGGTCAGAATGAGCTGGCAGGGTCTTCAGACACTTCCCGGTCTTCACGTCCCAGATCCTTACACTCTCATCAAACTGTTACAAACAAAACATCGAGTTCAAGATCAACCACGGGGTGCACATAGAGCAGTTGAGAAGGTTGCACATTTGTCTACATTGTGAGAATAGGTCAACAAATACAGAGCATTTTATTATGGGAAAACCTTCGAGAGGTTTTATGAACTTTACCAGAGATGGGGAAAAGTAGGATTAATTGAAGCATTAAAACATAATTCAGAAACATCCATGTTTAGTTTTCATCTCTTCTGTGAAAACTAATTGACTTTAAAAAATTAGGTTGTTTTGATTCCACAGTATAGCATTACCCCAGTCTTCTTTCAGCTATAGCACTCCCATGGGTGAAAGTCCTCAGGTTAGGGACATGAAGATATAACCCAGACAAACACTCAGAGCACAGTACTGAAGGTGACTGCACCTTCATAGAAGCAAGCTGAGGGAATGATCCGCTCTCAGAGGTGACATCTTTTGAAAGATACAATAAATATATCTGAACTTAAGAGATCCTTAAGTATTTTTCCCCAAGTTTGAAATGCTAGAAAAAGCCAGGCAGAGACTTGGACTTAAATCAAGGTCATGAATTTCAAAGTCAAATGACTGCTAAGTGAAAAGCTAACATCAAGCTAATGATCTAAATAGTAATGGGTAGCCTGGACGAGGTGCATATTATGATAGGTCAGACTTCAAACCAAGGATAAATTAGGATGCCTGTGGGTCCCACAGCCCTATAAAGGGTCAGTGCCTGTGAGATTCACAGCCTCGCCAAGGGTCAGTTTCCCTGGGGGCCCGCAGCCCAACCGAGGGTCAGTGCCTGAGGAGCATTTGCACTGAGAAAAAAAAGCGTCCATACAGCCGATATCACCTTTAAGGATCATGTCCTTCCACAAGTGAGAAATACACTCCCTACTGTCAGGATCAATGCTTGTACACTTGCAGATTAACGCTCAAAGTGGCAAGAAGAAATTTCTAACTGTTGAATCAGCTACTCACCGATCCTGAAACAATCAGGTTGGATTGAGGGTTGAAATTACAGCAGAAAACGTAATTACTGTGACCCTTCAGCGTCTTCAAGCATTTTCCCTGAAATCACAGCCAGAGGTCAACTCAATGTGCTAACTAACTGCAAGCTTACAATTATACAGTACATTTCACAACCCAACACCAAAATCATTGTTTAACCAAATGTAGTGTTTTTTTGATAGTCATTACTGTAATATTGGAAACACAACATGCAAATTGGGCACAATGAAGTGCCACATATAGCAACGTTAAAACCCCCAGATTACCTGCTTCAGTCACATTGGTTGAAGAATAAACTCTCCCTAGGATATTACTGAAGATCCCCAGATCTAATTAATGTGAGGACATCTACAGCATATTCAACCTAAAGACACAAAGCTCCTTATAGTAATCATTTTACAAAATAGTTCTTCAGTACTAACTCTGATAGATGATATTATGTAGCAGGAGGGGTGGGGTGAGGTATAAGAAGCAGCACATCCAGACAAACTGCAGGAATTGAAATCAAGCTCATGAGTCAAGTCATAGCATGTTTACAAGATCAGCCCCAGAGCACCATAAGTATTTAAAAGGCATTCCCAGGATATCATTCACTGGCACTTCACAAGTGTGATATCAGAGAACAGACTATGTTCTGCCAAGAGGATCTGAGTGATGATAGAAAAAACTGGATGGAGGGGGCAATGTAGAAGGTGTAATGCTCATAGCCAGAAGAATAATTGGGTAGAATGAGAAGGAACAGCAGAGCACTATGTGACCAAATGACCCATTTCTGAATCAAAGACATGTCACGAGAGGGAAGGGGAATAGACAGAATGAGCAGAGCACCCCGTGCCCGTTCCCATCAATAATAAGTCTACCATTTTGGATACTGTTGGTGGGGACAACCTACCAGGGATAAGTTGCAGTGGTCGCGTTTCTGGCACCGAGACTGGACCCTCAGCTCAAAAGGGAAGGAGGGAAAAGAGGAGAGCAGTTGTGATAAGGGACTCGATAGTTAGGGGACAGATAAGAGGTTCTGTGGGAGAGATCGAGAATCCCGGATGGTCTGTTGCCACCCTGGTGCCAGGGTCCGCGATATCTCGGATCGAGTTCTCAGTATTCTCAAGAGAGAGGGTGAGCAGCCAGGTGTCGTGATCCGTGTAGGGACCATTGACGTGGATAGGAGAGGGCCTGCAAAGAGAGTTCAGGGAGTTATGTGCAAAGTTGAAGGACAGGTCCTCCAGGGTTGCAATCTCAGGATTGCTACCCATGCCACGTGCTAGTGACGCTAGAAATAGGAAGATAATGCAGCTAAATACGTGGCTAAGGAGTTGGTGCAGGAGGGAGGGCTTCATGTTTCTGGACAATTGGGCCTTGTTCCAGGGAAGGTGGGACCTGTTCTGACGGGATGGGTTGCACCTGAACTGGAGGGGGACTAACATCCTTGCGGGAAGGTTTGCTAGTGCTGCTCCGGTGGAGTGGGGTGGGGGGTGGGTTTAAACTACAAACGTTTGTAGATTTGCAGGGGGAAGGGAACCAGAGAGTGTTGGAGCAGATAGTGAGGTGGAGGAGGATAAAGGTCATGCGAGAACTGCAAGTGCAGTGCATGGGGTAAAGCCAGATCTAACATATAGAGAGGCTTTGAGGAAAGAGAAGCAGAATAGAGGGTGTAAAGGTAGTAAGGTAGAAGGGCTGAAATGTGTGTACCTCAATGCAAGAAGCATCAGGAACAAAGGTGATAAACAGACAGCTTGGATACATACATGGTATTATGATGTAGTGGCCATTACAGAGACTTGGCTGGCATCAGGGCAGGAATGGATTCTCAATATTCCTGGATTTCAGTGCTTTAAAAGGGATAGAGAGGGGGGAAAAGGGGAGGAGGGGTGGCATTACTGGTCAAGGATACTATTACAGTTACAGAAAGGGTGGGTAATGTAGCAGGATCCTCTTTTGAGTCAGTATGGGTGGAAGTCAGGGACAGGAAGGAAGCAGTTACTCAATTGGGAGTATTTTCTATAGGCCCCCTGGTAGCAGCAGAGATACCGAGCAGCAGATTGGGAGGTAGATTTTGGAAAGGTGCAAAAATAACAGGGTTGTTATTCATGGGTGACTTTAACTTCCCTAATATTGATCGGCACCTGATTAGTTCCACTGGCTGAGACGGGGCAAAGTTTGTTAGGTGTGTCCAGGACGGATTCCTGTTACAGTATGTTGACAGGCCGACTAGGGGGAATGCCATACTAGATATAGTGTTAGGTATCAAACCAGGTCAGGTCACAGATCTCTCAGTGGGTGAGCATCTGGGGGACAGTGACCACTGCTCCCTCGCCTTCAGCATTATCATGGAAAAGGATAGAATCAGAAAGGACAGGAAAGTTTTTAATTGGGGAAGGGCAAATTATGAGACTATAAGGCTAGAACTTGGGGGTGTGAACTAGGATGATGTTTTTGCAGGGAAATGTACTATGGACATGTGGTCGATGTTTAGGGATCTCTTGCAGGATGTCAGAGATAAATTTGTCCCGGTGAGGAAGATAAAGAATGGTAGGGTGAAGGAACCATGGGTGACAAGTGAGGTGGAAAATCTAGTCAGGTGGAAGAAGGCAGCATACATGAGGTTTAGGAAGCAAGGATCAGCTGGGTCTATTGAGGAATATAGGGTAGCAAGAAAGGAGCTTAAGAAGGGGCTGAGGAGAACAAGAAGGGGGCATGAGAAGGCCTTGGCAAGTAGGGTAAAGGAAAACCCCAAGGCATTCTTCAGTTATGTGAAGAACAAAAGGATGACAGAGGTGAAGGTAGGACCGATTAGAGATAAAGGTGGGAAGGTGTGCTGGGAGACTGTGGAAGTGAGCAAGGTCCTCAATGAATACTTCTCTTCAGTATTCACCAATGAGAGGGAACTTGATGACGGTGAGGACAACATGAGTGAGGTTGATGTTCCGGAGCATGTTGATATTAAGGGAGAGGAGGTGTTGGAGTTGTTAAAATACATTAGGACGGATAAGTCCCCGGGGCCTGATGGAATATTACCCAGGCTGCTCCACGAGGCGAGGGAAGAGATTGCTGAGCCTCTGGCTAGGATCTTCATGTCCTCGTTGTCCACAGGAATGATACCAGAGGATTGGAGGAGGGTAAACGTTGTCCCCTTGTTCAAAAAAGATAGTAGGGATAGTCCGGGTAATATAGACCAGTGAGCCTTACGTCTGTGGTGGGAAAGCTGTTGGAAAAGATTCTTAGAGATGGGATCTATGGGCATTTAGAGAATCATGGTCTGATCAGGGACAGTCAACATGGCTTTGTGAAGGGCAGATCATGTCTAACAAGCCTGATAGAACTCTCTGAGGAAGTGACCAGGCATACAGATGAGGGTAGTGCAGTGGATGTGATCTACATGGATTTTAGTAAGGCATTTGACAAGGTTCCACACAGTAGGCTTATTCAGAAAGTCAGAAGGCATGGGATCCAGGGAAGTTTGGCCAGGTGGATTCAGAATTGGCTTGCCTGCAGAAAGCAAAGGGTCGTGGTGGAGGGAGTACATTCGGATTGGAGGGTTGTGACTAGTAGTGTCCCACAAGGATCGGTTCTGGGACCTCTACATTTCGTGATTTTTATTAATGACCTGGATGTGGGGGTAGAAGAGCAGGTTGGCAAGTTTGCAGATGACACAAAGGTTGGTGGTGTTGTGGATAGTGTAGAGGATTGCCGAAGATTGCAGAGAGACATTGATAGGATGCAGAAGTGGGCTGAGAAGTGGCAGATGGAGTTCAACCCGGAGAAGTGTGAGGTGGTACACTTTGGAAGGACAAACTCCAAGGCAGAGTACAAAGTAGATGGCAGGATACTTGGTAGTGTGGAGGAGCAGAGGGATCTGGGGGTACATGTCCATAGATCCATGGAAGTTGCCTCACAGGTGGATAGGGTAGTTAAGAAAGCTTATGGGGTGTTAGCTTTCATAAGTTGAGGGATAGAGTTTAAGAGTCGCAATGTAATGACGCAGCTCTATAAAACTCTGGCTAGGCCACACTTGGAGTACTGTGTCCGGTTCTGGCCACCTCACTATAGAATGGATGTGGAAGCATTGGAAAGGGTACGGAGGAGATTTACCAGGATGCTGCCTGGTTTAGGGAGTATGCATTATGATCAGAGATTAAGGGAGCTAGGGGTTGACTCTTTGGAGAGAAGGAGGATGAGAGGAGACATGATAGAGGTTTACAAGATATAAAGAGGAATAGATAGAGAGGACAGCCAGCGCCTCTTCCCCAGGGCACCACTGCTCAATACAAGAGGACATGGCTTTAAGGTAAGGGGTGGGAAGTTCAAGGGGGATTTTAGAGGAAGTTTTTTTACACAGAGAGTGGTTGGTGCGTGGAATGCACTGCCTGAATCAGTGGTGGAGGCAGATACACCAGTGAAATTTAAGAGACTACTAGACAGGTACATGGAGGAATTTAAGGTGGGGGATATGGCAGGCAGGGTTTAAGGGTCAGCACAACATTGTGGGCTGAAGGGCCTGTACTATGCTATACTATTCTATGTCCTATTGGAGTAATTCAGTTCAGCCTGTGTTACCTGGTTCCCGGTTCTTTCCCTATATTAAAAATATGTGAAGTATTTCGTTCATCACCATTTACGGCTACCCATAGGTCACAATATACACTCAGTAGTAGATATTTGAGGCTTGGACTGTGAGTAATATAGCACACTAATGTACTGTACTGACAAAGCACACCTTTGCGTGAATCTGCAGAACCATGTAAGGATAAGAAATGAGTAGGGATAGATTGAGCAGATAACCTGCCAGGAATCTTTAAGCTGAACTTTAATGGGAGAGTGGAGGATTACAAGGTTGTCTGGAGGAAAGTTTTAAAAGATATGATGGTAAAACAAATAAACCATACATGTACTCCCAATAATTTAGTCATGAATAAATTACAAGCGCATCCACTGCTTGTCTCGGGCTTGGGGTACCAAAGCCTAACTTTTAGCTGGCCTTGCAATCTGCAGACGCTGATTCTTCTTACCGAGTTCACATCCCATATTTTAAGGGTTTTGTCATCTGAAGCCGAAACAAGCAAGTTGGAATCTGTGGACCAGGCAACATCTGAGATTCCCTATTTTAAAAAAATAGGAATATGAGCTCTTAATAAGACAATTTATCTCTCTGTAAACAATAGGACAGCACAATGACAAGAAAACAAAAGGATTTCTTTACGCTCACTCCCAGAACATTACCACATTCTTTAAAGGTTCATTTGCTACTTTGCAAAAAGATAACTAAGTTAGTCAATGGAGTAGCTTAAACCAGCTTGGCAGGGTACTGAAATGAAATTTGTGAGGCTTGGATGGGTGTGGAATTCATGCCTATAAATTTATCCAGCACGGTATACAAGGTTCTAGCACATGTTGAAATGATATAGTGGCAATAGGAACCTGGCTTAGGTAAGTTGAGAAACTTGAAATTAATACAGTGGATTCCGATTAATCGGGCCATTGGTTAATCAGGGTAGCCATTTATCTGGGACAACCCTTAAAGAACAAAAACTAATTGAGAAAATAGTCAGGATTCCCTTCATTTATTTGAAACACTATGATGCTTAATTTAGACAGGAGACTGTTGCCGAACAGTTTCTAATTAGCATCAGTTGCATGCTGTTTGACATTACACCGTAAATAGAGCGAACAATATTTATATAGTGTAGTTGCGTGTGTTTCTGTTCAAAATGCAGTGATTTTTGTCACCGTTAGTTGGCGTGAAATAAGCAGTAGGACAATTCGGAATTGTTTTGCTCACCGCAGTATCAAGCATTCGGGCTTAGAGATGTAAGAAATAGCCAGGAGGGAAAATACAGTGATTTCGCTACTTCATCAAGTTAGGTACTACAAAGAACTTGAAGGTATCAACAATCATCTTGAATATTTCAAAGAAGATGAAGAGTTGGATGATGAAATCATCAAAAGCATTGTTTGAAGACAATTCATTACCTGCACTGATTTTGTTCATTCACAGTTAATCAAAAGCACGTGGCAGCGTATGCTGGACAAATTCTGCCATCGATAACTAATAGGAACTAATATACAGTTTTGTAGTCCTATAGAGGTATTAGTAGTGATCTAATTTGTTCTGTATTTCATTTAAATACATAAATTGTTACTCAGTTAAGCAGTAGCTTGTCTTTTATTTATACCTTTTTTATTTATTTCCATGAAACTTTGGCTAATTGGGGTAGCCGCTTAATTGGGCCAAAATGTACTGGTCCCGATGTGTCCCAATTAACTGGAATCCACTGTATCTGGCATTGAGGAAATACAGGGATGAAAAGAAGACAGGGCATCACAGAAATGATCAAAGGTAAATGTGGCCTATGCATATGATACCTGTTCTTTATTTAACTATCTGTTTCCACTATTATAACATTGCCTGATTCTGTCCTGCCTCTTAGCTAGTCAAACTTACACAGCAATTTGGTTCCCAAACCTTGTGCTGAGTGAAAAGCACACTACTTTAATTCTTCTTACTATTCTCTCCAATTCTTCACAGATTTTCCCATTCATTGTCAGAAGGGGAAACTTACAATGGCCAATTAACTTACCAAACCACACATCTCTGGCACGGGCGGGGGGGGGGGGGCGGAACATACACAGTCACAGAGTCAACATTCAAACTCCACATGGACAGCACCATAGAACAGGACTGAATGAAGATTGTTAAGAGTTGCGAGGCAGTAACTCTACTCGCTGTGCTCCTGTGGCTCTGCATGTAGCACTGTCAGCTTACTGAGGTGCCCATTTTCATTGAAAGATCCAAGCATGAAAGTCAAATCTGAAACCTCAAGTTAGTAATAAGGTAGTGTAATGAAGTTGAAGATCCTGCCTTCCTCACGGGTCATGAAACTGAAGTCTCCCAGGTGGACAGAAAAGTTAGTCCAGCAGCCTAGCAAATACTTAGTCCCAAATCAAAAACAAAATTGTATGAGCGGGCCATTATGTACTGAGCTGTTTACAAATTGGCTGCTGCATTCTAAGCATTATATTAGCAATTACATTTTAAGAAGTATTTTACGACCTTTGACACATTCAACTAGTCCAAGGTGACAAACAAAAAGCTTTAAAAATATCAGGTCCATTTAATTTGCTGATTGAAATGTCGTCCACATCTCCATTACCTTGCATTTCTCATCTGTATTCTTCATTATTTTACATGAATTTGAGATGGCTGAAATACCTTGGAACATGTGATGTTTACCCTCACCTGTGCTCACAGGCTTGTACTCCTTGTTAAGTAAAGTGTTGACTTTAAAATTTTCATCCCTGTTTTCAATTACTTCTATGTCTCACCACACTCCTTTCCTCTAGTGCCTTCCATATCCAGCAATAACTTGTCTGAACTTCTTCAATTCTAATCTTCGGTACGTTCACAAATTTAGTCCCTTCAGCTGCCAAGGCCCAAAACTCATGAAGTTTTTGGTCATCCGCTTTGATTGCAACTATGAAGATGGCATTGGTGAAATATGGCAATGCTTTGCAGACAGCAAACAAAACTACTAGCAATAAATATACTTTATCGGGACTACCCTCACTGCAACCTGCAGCTTGAAATGTCTGTCTGGGAAGTGTGCTTTTAAACCATCTGCAGGACCTGGCATTTTTGTGATATCCTGAAATATTCGTTGAATTGGACTCAGAAAAATGGATTTATGACCACGGCTGCCATTGCTGGAGTGGACTTGGGGGCCAGACTGAAGTGGTGGGATAGGAGCTCAAGAGCAGATGATGAATCGATATTTGGCCGAATTAAGTGCCAAACCAGATTAAAAAGATTAAGGTTTCGCGGCTGAGGGTGGAGGATGAACTGGTGTTCAGCTCAATACTCTCGGAGGCTTAACTTGTCTCAGCACTGAACTGATTCTGCAGCTGTGGTCTGGAGCTATCAGCACTCACCACAGTGCTGACCCAAACTCCATGGCTGTGACCTGCAGCCAGCGGGCTCCTGGACCAGCAGCACGCTGAATTGACGAGTGGGCTGTGGACTTACTTTCAGGGGCTTGTGGTTTATGTTCTGTGGATTAATTGTTTACACAATTTGTTCTTCCTTTTTCACACATGGATGCATGTCTTTGTGGTGTGGGTTTTTTTTGGTGAATTCAGTGTTTCTTTGTTTTTTGGGTGCCTGCAAGAAGATTCTCAAGGTTGTATATGGAATACATACATTAATAATAAATGCAATTTGAACTTTTGAACTTTGACATCTCCTCATATTGGGCAGTAGCAAATCTGATTAGACTCCTGTGAATCAAAGCAGGATGTTTTAATGGTGCTATATTGCTGTTGGAACAGATTATGTGTTGAGGGGTTGAGATTAAAATTTCTGAATTTGAAGATGGTATGAACTTCTTTTTGGTGGGGAGGTTCAGTGCTGAGGATTCAACAACAAATTACAGAGGCCATTAATGAACTTGAGAAATTGCTGGAGTTCCACTTAGATAAATGCAAGGTAACACATTCTTGGAGGATATAAAGGAAGATCATTAATTACTTGGAAAATGTAATTACTTAGTTGGAGTAGAAGAACAAGGAGCTCTCGGAATACAAATACACTAAGTGTTCTGCACACGCAAGCAAGACCATATGACAAAAAGATGGAGACAATAGAGTGATGCACAGATTTTAAAGGATGAACACCAGAACCAATAGCACATTATCAAGAAAGAATGAAAAGACTTTCATTTCCGAAGAAATTTAGCAGGAAATACAGAAGGAACTTATATATCTGAGAATGTGGAACTTGTTACAATGGGGACGGATCGAAGCAAGTATTAGTGAATTAGATAGCTATATGGACAGGAAAGGAATGGAGGGTTATGGGGCTGAGTGCAGGTCGGTGGGACTAGCTGAGAGTAAGAGTTTGGCACGGACTAGAAGGGCTGAGATGGCCTGTTTCCGTGCTGTAATTGTTATATGGTTATATATGGTTATATTATTGATGTGCTTAAGGCAATTTGGACAAAATAGGGAAATTAAGGGTTTTGTTGATAGTTGTAGATTAGGAAAGATGGAAAGACTAGAGCATAAAGTCTTTAGGGTCAAAGGCTTTATATCCTTAATATAACTAGTTAAGAAACAATGGAGGAGCAGCAATGCCCATTGACTTCAAATAATGCAAAAGAGGAGGAAATTTGCAGATGATAAACTGAAGGAAGTGGAAAGAGTCAGGGTCAGCTTGGTACTTCAATTACCCTAAAAGACTCGGGGAGAAAACCCTATATATGGCAAGTACAAGGGAGAACTGCTGAGATATAAACTTTATCAATGTGCTCCTAGCCCAACGAAGGGATGAATGCTGCAGACAATTCCAGTGAATTAATGGTTTCATGGGAATGCAATTGGAAGTAGTGATCATACGACTAGTCATAAAACACTACAGCTAGAATCAGGCCCTTCAGCCCACCTAGTCCACACCGAATTATTAATCTGCCCAATCCCATCGACCTGCATCCAGACCATAGCCCTCTCATGTATGTACCTACCCAAATTTCTCTTAAATGTTGAAATCAAACCCACATCCACTAGCAGCTCGTTCCACTCTCTCGCCAGCCTTGAGTAAAGAAGTCCCCCCCCTCTTGGGTTACCTTAAACATTGCATCCTTTACCCTTAACCCATGACCTCTAACTCGTGTTTCACCCAACCTCAGTGGAAAAAAACCTGCTTGCATTTACACTGTCTACACCCCTCATAATTTTGAATACCTCTATCAAATCTCCCCTCATTCTCCTACGCTCCAGGGAATAAAGTCCTATCCTACTTGATATTTCCTTATGACTCAGGAAGTTCTTGTAAAAGTTCTCTACAACCTTTCAATGTTGTTGATATCTTTCCTGTAGGTAGGTGACCAGGACGACACATAACTCAAATTAGGCCTCACCAATTTCTTATACAAAACATCCCACCTCCGTACTCAGTGCTTGGATTTATGAAGACCAATGTGCCAAAAGCTCTCTTTATGACCGTATCTACTTGTGAACCCACTTTCAAAGAGTTAAAAATCAGTATTCCCAGATTCCTCTGACCTACCACACTGCTCAGCACATTACCACTCATCATGCAAGTTCTACTCTGTCTCGTTGTACCAAAGTGCAACACCTCACACTTGCCTGCATTAAATTCCATTTTCCATTTTTCTCACTGGTCCAGATACCGCTGCAAGCTTTGATAGCCTTCCTCGCTGTCCACTATGTTCCCAATCAAGGTGTCATCTGCAAATTTTCTGATCCAGTTTACAACTTTAGCATCCAGATCATTGACATAGATGACAAACAACAATGGACCCAGCACCCATCCCTACAGCACACCACTAGTCACAAGCCTCCAGGCAGAGAGGCAACCATCTACTACCACTCTCTGGCTTCTCCCACGAAGCCAATGTCTAATCCAATTTACAACCTCATCCTGTATGCCAAGTAAGTGAACTTCTTAACCAATCTCCCATGTGGAATCATGTCAAAGGCCTTGGTAAAGTCCATGTAGACAACATCCTCTGACTTGCTTTCATCAACTTTCCTGGTAACTTCTTTGAAAACTGTAAGATTGTTTTGACACAACCTACCACACACAAAGCCACAATGACTATCCCCAAACAGTCCCTGTCTATCCAAATACTTATATATCTGGTCCTTAAAATACCTTCCAATAACTCACCCACTATTGGCTCACCGGCCAATAATATCCCGGCTTATTTTTAGAACCTTTAACACTGGAATGACATTAGCTATCCTCCAATCCTGCAGCACCCAAACTGTTGCTAAAAGCATTTTAAATATCTCTGCTACAGCCCCTGCAATTTCTGCATTAGCCTCCCTCAAGTTCTGAGGGAACACCTTGTCAGGCCCTGGGGTTTTATCCACTCTTATTTGTCTCAAAACAGCAAACGTCTCCTCATCCATAATCTGTATACTTTCATAACTTGACTGCTGTTTGCCTCACTTTGATAGACTCTGTGCCCATCTCCCATGTAAATATAGTTGCAAAAAAGGCAATTTAAGATCTCCCCCTACTAGACTTAGAATAAATATGGAAATAGACAAGGAAAAACAAATGCAAGAATATTTAATTAGTGGAGCGCTAACTTCAAGGAGTTGAAAGACAATAAGTCCTTGGTTCACTGGAATCAAAAATTGACTTGTAAATTTGGGAGATTTGATTAAATTGGTGCTTTAACATCTAAGAAGTATTGCATCAGGTTTACTTCATTTACTTGCACAGGAAATGTGGATATTAATTTATATGTGTCATGGAGAAAGAAAGGATTATTTTCATTAGGAAGTAATTGGTGTTCAAAATTATGGGTATTGTTTATATTGCAGAAAATGCATTCACAATCAGGAGCATTGGCAGCCTCAGGAACACCCACTTAAGTTGACCGGCATACAAGCTAATTATTATGATCTGCAAGACCTCTACTACCTTAGGAGTTTGTAAATATTCTGCATGACATCTAAAACTCTGACAAACTTCTACAGATCTGTGATGGAGAGTATATTGACTGGCTACGTCACAGTCCTTTAATGGAAATTCCTACAGAAAGGTGTGGATACAACCCAGTCCCACCATTGAGCACATCTACATGAAAGCATCATCCATCACCACACAGGACATGCTCTCTTCTCGCGGCTACCAACAGGAAGAAGGTACAGGAACCTTAGTACTCACACCACCAGGTGCAGGAACAGTTATTAACCCTCAACCATCAGGCTCTTGAACTGAAGTGGGTAACTTCACTCAAGTTCACTTGTCTCTTCATCTCATGAGCTTATTTATTTATTATTATTTTTTCTTTCTTTTTGCATTTGCAGTTTGTTGTCCTTTGTATCCTGGTTGAATGCCCATGGTGTGGTCTACCATTGATTATATTATGGTTATTGTTCTATTATGGATTTATTGAGTCTGCCTGCAAGAAAATGAATCTCAGGGTTGTATATGGTGATATATATGTACTTTGATAATAAACTTGCTTTGAACTAAACTTTAAAGAGTATGGGACAGTACAAAATGGTGGAGGGAGAATCACTTCACTTCTAACTCCCAAAGAGATAGATAGATATATATATATTTATTTGAAAAGAATATAAAATTGATCGTCAATGGGGAAAGGGGCAAAGAAATGGCAATGGCACTACGGTTCAAGAAACTACCCTTTCCACACCTTTTTTGTTCAAATGTGGTTCTGGAGCCTGTGATCTACATTTTGGTGATGTGTTTTCAGGCCATTTGAGCGAATTGGCACTTTGCTGTTTCTGGAGGTTTTGAGCGAAGTGTGCGGACTCGAGGCCAAGAAACGGGGTGTGAGCCCATGATCAACTCCATCCAGGTATAAGCAGCCGTGTTCAGCATCGTCTATCAGCCTCTCACTCGCTGCTGCCAAGGGAAGGTCCCAGCGTGACATTCTCTCTTTCCCTCTCGCTCACTGCTGCCGGGGGAAGTTGTCTGCGTGACATGCTGTCTTTCCCTCTCACTCGCGCTCCTGGAGGAGGGTCCCAGCGTTCAAATGCTCTCTCTCTGCCTCGATGCTGTCAAAGTCCTCGGTCTCTGGCGAGGTTTAATCGACGCAGCTTGTGGATTGGACTCTGTAGTTCACGTTATGATGTATTTCTGGTCGCTCCTTTCTTTGTTACTATTTTGTGCGATTTTGATCAGGGCAGCCTGCAGGTAACGAATGACATAGCACTAGATTGAACTGCACTGAGCCGAACTGAATAGGTCTGGACTCTGTTCTATATTGTGTGTTTTTCGCTCTTTTTTTGGTTATTTGCGCGATTTGTGTATTTTTGCGCATGGAAGAGGGTTGTTATTCTTTGAATGGGTTCAATGGTTGTTTAATGGTTCTCTGTGGGAAGACAAATCTCAGTGATGGTATGCTGCATACATACTTTGATAATAAATGTACTTTGAATGCGCTCCTTTTATACTATAATTTTATCACATGAAGTTCCATTATATGGTTCAATGCGAATTTTGGTATGTCAGGGATTAAACATCTTCTATTTGTGCTCTATGGAATATTTCCACTCTTCTAGAGGGCAAAATAGGTTGAATATCTTTTGTCAGTGGAACTCCCTTGCACTTGTATCAGAACATTAGTGGAGATGATGTATTTGAACCCTAGAGTAGTGGAAACACCTCATTCGGACATGCGACCAAGAGGTGCACGAGCTGAGTTAAAGTTAGTGAGATTGCAACATATTTCCCGTACATTCAGTAGGATGTACGTACAAACTCTCAAACCTATGCTACTCAAAGCCCTAACTTTTGCACTGTCTATCCTTACCGATATCTATCTCTCTAGTCTGTTGCTTGTCACCTGTCAAGTTTTCTCGAAGGAGAATCAATGACAATAACACTAAATTTGCATGATACTTGCTGACCATCTCGCAATTTAACAATGTCATTCACAGGTCAGCATTTGCATTTTATATAATATTACTCACAATGATATCCATTGACATTGGGTTACAGGAAGCAGTGAATGGTTGTATTAATATTTCTCACACTCACCAGTTTGTGTCCTGATATGGTTTTCTCAAATTTACCATCATAAGCACCCCAAATTTTAATCAATTTATCAGCAGCTGTGGAGTAAGAAGGAATAGAATCAGGTTTGAGAAAGAGCAGATCTCATCCCCTTCTTCCACGCCATCCATAGGTTTTCTGTAAATTCACCCTCGCTGGAAAACTTTTGAGAGTGTTCAACTCATCTGCAATTTATCTTAAATCCCTGGTTTGAGAATCAAAATCAGAATCGGGTTTATTATCACCGCATGTGAAATGAAATTTGTTAACTTAGCAGCAGCAGTTCAATGCAATACATAATCTAGCAGAGAGAGAGAAAAAATAATAAAATAAAATAATAATAAATAAGTAAATCAATTACGGTATACGTACATCGAATAGATTTTTTTAAAAATGTGCAAAAACAGAAATACTGAATAGCAGTTAAATTACTAGTTTATCAACCAGAGTTTGGGTGTTGAGGTGTTCAAATCCCACCATGGCTCCTGGGGAATTTAAAGTCAAATAATTAAATAAAGCAGGATTGTCTGTGTGATACAGTGGTGAAGCCAGTAGAGTCGTTGCTTTGTAACACCTGAGATCTAGTTTCAATTTTGATTCTGGAGTTCACGTGTTCTTCTTGTAACTGTGCAGATTTCTCCTATTCCCAAAGGCATGTGCATTCATAGGTTAGCTGGCCATTACAAGTTGCCCCTAGTGTGTAGGTGGGTGGAAGAATCTGGGAATATTGGATAAGATTAACACACACAAAATTCTGGAGGAACTCAGTGGGTCAGGCAATATCTATGGAGAGACCCTTCATCCAAAACATTGACTGTTGATTACAGTGAGCACCGAGCATCTGGCTTGCTGAGCCCCTCCAGCATCTTATGTGTGTTGGTTCATATTTCCAACGTCTGCAGTGTCTCTGTTAATATAGTAGTGAAAATTGGTTGGTGATAACACAGACTCAGTGGGCCAAAGGGCCACTTCCGTGCAGTAATCTCTCTCAGACTCTACAGTTCCATCTGGGGACACATTCCGCCTCCAGGAGCCCATTAATCTGTTTTCACTCACCTCTACACAGCTAACCTAGCAATTCTGGGAACTCCCTCTGGAATTAGCTGCCTGGGGCTGCGGACCACCACAGAGACTAGGTCTTCCTGTGATTGGTGCTCCAGCTTCAACTGGCCTTAATGCGATGGTGTGAGATAAACATTGAAGGTTCCTGCTTTGACCAGATTCTGGAATCCTGGCAAAAGACCAGGACCAACTTAATTTGAATTTCTCTTGTAGATTAATTATTTTCCCAATTCCTTATTTTCTGTACAGGGAAAGCAGCTAAGGTTCTAGAGGGCTCAAGGAGCTCTAGTTCATTCAGTCATCCCTGTCTATTCCAGTAGAGAAGGCTCATGTTAACCTGAGGGAAACACATGCAAACATCCCATACATCTCCTTTAAGACCAAGTAGAATTAGCCAACTCACCTCCCACTCAGAGTTCACCTTCGACTTTTCTGGCCATCATAGCTCAATTACACATCAGGCAGGGCAGCTTCTCTGGGTTGCCGTACTGATGAACAATTGACCACTGACCCTTAGAAATGATAACTGGGGAGGTGGGGGGGGGGGGAATCAAACCCTACTCAAAACACTTTTAGGTTACACAGTCATCTAAATTAATTCAATGAACGAAAAATGAAATGGGTTTACTCACAAGAACTTGCCAGCCATTCTCCATTTGGACTGAACTTAACCGAAGAGACAGCTTTTGTGTGTCCGGCCAATGTAAATTTCAAGGTATAGTTTGGTTTCACTGCAGAAGGCTGTTAACCAAACAGAAGTGAGATTTTATTTAAAGCATCACACCTTTATTAGCGAAAATGTAATCGCTGAGGAAGTCTGCAAGTACTATTTTATGTATGCCCAACTTACACTCACTTCTGTAACCACAATAAAGCAACAATTTGAAACATGTAAGGCTACAATAGCCACCCATAAGCAAGTCATTAACTCTTTATAGTTCCTGCAATAGATGTGGCTGCGGACTCTATCTTGACTACTTTAAAAATAACATCCCAGCTGCAGAATTACTTCAGATTAAATTGAATTGACTGTTTCTTACATCCTTCACATACACGAGGAGTAAAAATCTTTACGTTACGTCTTCCATCTAAATGTGCAATGTGCAATCATAGTAATTTATAATAAATAGAACAGTCACTGTAATATGGAGAACATTCAAATCAGCGTTGAGTTCATCAGTCTGGTGGCCTGGTGGAAGAAGCTGTCCCAGAGCCTGTTGGTCCTGGCTTTTATGCTGCAGTACCGCTTCCCAGGTGGTGGTAACTGGAATAGATTGTGATTGGGATGGTTTGGGTCCCCAATGATCCTACGGGCCCTTTTTACACACCTGTCCTTGTAAATGTCCTGAATCATGGGAAGTTCAGAACTACAGATGCGCTGGGCTGTCTGCACCACTCTCTGCAGGGAGAGTACAGTTTTCCCTGTACTCTTAAGCCGGGGAGGTACAGTTCCCATACCAGGCAGTGATGCAGCCAGACAGGATGCTCTCAATTGTGCCCCTGTAGAAAGTTCTTAGGATTTGGGGGCCCATACCAAACTTCCTCAACCGTCTGAGGTGAAAGAGGCACTGTTGTGCCTTTTTCACCACACAGCTGGTGTGTACAGACCACGTGAGATCCTCGGTGATGTGGATGTTGGGGAACTTGAAGCTCTTTACCCTCTCAACCCCAGATCCATTGATGCAATAGGAGTTAGCCCATCTCCACTCTTCCTGAAATCCACAACCAGCTCCTTTGTTTTTACAACACTGAGGGAGAGGTTCTTTTCTTGACACCACTGTGTCAGAGAGATGACTTCTTCCCTGCAGGCCACCTCGTTATTGTTTGAGGTAAGACCAATCAATGTAGTGTCGTTGGCAAATTTAATCAGCAGATTGGAGCTGCGGGTGGCGATACAGTTATGGGTGTTGCTGTGGAGATTCTGCCACCAGTCATCCACAACAAATGTCAATTTTGTGTCAAGGAGCAATGTCTGTTCAATTGTTCAGGCTTCAGATTACAGGTACCAAATTTGTGAACTTCTGAAGAGGTCATAGATTACTTTGGTTTATAAAACCAGGGCAGAGTGTGGCAAGTTATTTTCCATACTCTCACGCTGATCTTGTGTCATGTATTATTACTATCACCCTCACTCAGGGAAAATGGATCTCTCCCCGGTGTGCATTTGGTCTACCATGCCCTACAGACTACACAGTGCTTCTAAGACCAAATGTACCTTCCACCTCTGGGCTTGCTGTCCAAGAGGCAGGCGTACATTCTTCAGAATTTTATTTACAGGATGTGAGCTTTCATTACTCTTCTTTAATTGGTCTTGAAAAATCGCGAGGAGTTGACTTTTTGAACTGCTTCATCTGCTCTGGTGAAGAAACACACATTGCTCTTAGAAAGGGAGCTCCAGGATTTAGTGAGTGAGGGAAGAGCGAGAGATTCCCAAATCAGGATGCTGTATGAGATCGAGGGAACCCTACGTAGTGTTCCCATTTATTGGCCGCTAGTGCCTTCTTGATGCTAGAATCTGCTAGTTAGGAAGACACTGCTGGAGTGATCACTGCAAAAATTCCATAGTGCCCTTTGTAGAAAGTACACATTGTTACTGGTTGAAACTATGATTAAATAGGGTGGCCGATAGGGTGCCGCGAACATTCCTTTGTGCTGATTGAGGATTAGCTTGAGCTTTGTTACAGCTGCACCAAAGCCAAATGGAAAGTATAGGCCATCCCCTGCATACAAAATCCTATTGAATTCAAAAGTCCAACATACACACAGAAACTGGTTCCTACAAATGGCAGAACTAGTTTCCCCTCTCTCTAAAGTTAGTAATTGTACAGTCTTTACAGTTTTAATGTGCTCCTGATGCCATACGTTACAATACTAAGGAGAGGTAGTTACAACATTAAGTGTTCTGTGTACTTTCCAACTTAGACAAAAGTCACCTTATAAGCACTAGCAAAAACAGAACACATTCATTACCTGGGGACAGCCTGTTTCTGTTTCCCTGTCTCTTATAAATGGTGGAAAAACCTGGAATACCAGTCACTTACTGTAGTATATTCTGCTTCCAAACAGCTCTTTCTGCATATTATTATGACCAGTCCAGTTAAGATTCAGAACACCAGGGACTGCTGGGACTGTAACTGTCAGTGCCACTGAATGCCATGGGCAGGTGCTTTGCAGAGTCTACAGACCATCGTTGAGCAGAACATACCGGGTCATTCTGCATATTGTCCAGTGAAACATAACAATGCCTTCTGCCTAAACTACTCTCCTTCAACTCTTTTGAGAATCCAATTCTTACATTTATTCTTTTAATTATTGCCCTCTCTGCTTCGAGCAACAAGCTCTTGCTTTTCACCAGCCTAGGATCTTATTACTGTATTAGTTAAATCTCTCTTCAACCTCTGCTGCTTTCAAGAAGGTCTAATTAACCTTTCCTCAGAACCAAATTTCACCATCTTAAGCAAGCTCTTAAATCACCTAGAAAGTCATGCTGAAATCCAGTACAATCTACAATAAACTTCCCTGCATCTGCTTTGATTTTTCAGTTATTCAGACACGACTTCACTTAAATTCATGTTAACGGTCTTTGATTAGTATTTGCCCAATTAATTTAAACTGATCCTCTGACCGTTTTCAAACAACTCGTTCATCACCATTTATCAGCTGATTGCCCGATAATCACAAAGAATGTCCTGAATTTCCTCTATAAACAACAGAACTGCATTAGGTATCTGCTCGTCATCTGATAACGTGTTTGCAGCCTGAATGGATTGCTTCTCTAACAGCTTGGAACACATTCCATTTTAGCTTACCGAAAATATGTCTGTATACCAGTTTTTCTCATACCCTTCCTTCTCGACTGCATTGTACTCACTAAGTCTCTGTCCACAATGCATTAAATCATATACATGGATCTAAGAAATAATAAGCTTATGATGCTGCCTGCTCAGGTTCCATTGTAATTCCACCTCTTGTGACATGACTTTCTGGCAAATGAAGCATTTACTTCATTCCCCTATATTAATCCCATTTGAGTCTTTCCTTGCTTACTTCCATCAGCCTCCCTGCTCATTTCAACTCTACTAACAAGTCAGAACTGGAACTAGATTCCTAAGAGATATACTTGACCCATTCTTCACAGTAAAATGGAAGCAGCTTTACAATGAAAGACACAGAGGACCTCAACCACATAGAACAGGAGGACATTTCCAGCCAGTATCTGCAGAAAGGTTACTTTTTTCTTCTGACAAGTGCCAGCACAGCATTACTGTTTATATTCAAGACATTTATTCACCCTATTTACTGACATTTTAATAGAAATGAAACATCTTAAACCACACCAGTCAGCAAACAGATTCTCAAACCCTCTGTTTTAAATCAAAATCTGTTGAAATCTTACACTCGCCGATATATAGGCACTACCTCATTTCAAAGAAAGCAAAATTATTGCAGGCAGCAATTGTCAAAAGATTTTACATTTCTTTTAAAAATTCATCATAGTACTTTATAAAAGGATCCTTTAATTTGTCAGATACAGCTTCTTTCACATATGCTCGTTGTCTTGGAAAACTGCAGCTTTTCAATTGAATTTTAAACTTCTTCCGTTTTCTGGTCTCTGGCAGCTTTCATGGTGTAGATGATAAACTGACTGCTCTGGTTTCTCTCTTTCTGAGCAAAGATGTTACTTAAAAAAATCCTTTACTATCTGGCAAAACATCTACAGATATATTTAACAACACGTAAAAGACTGTGATTGGAAACATTTTCTCCATGAAATCTCTCAAATTCAAGTTTGCAGCCACCAGGACTCAGAGAGCTTTCCACTTGAATTCAACCAATGTAGGGGACAGGGGACCTGCAAAGCATGCAAGCAGATGCACAGACTTGGGTCCTTTAATACGCTCTCTCAGCCCCAGAGACAAGAGTGCCTTTTCTATGAGCTCATTCAGATATTTCACTTGCCTTATTTTGATTGGAGGAGGAAGGCGCTGACTGTGTTTTGGTGCATTCTGTTTCCGATTTTTTGTCTTCAGTCGCCATCCTTGCTGACTATATAAACCTGGCAGAACTTTTGTTGAAGGAGGGTTCAGCTCGTGCCTGAACCCTTCTGAACACAGAAAGTGTGAGTTTTCTACAAAAAATTAAGAGAACCATTAGAAGCATCATACAAATCCACATGGGTATTACAATAACTTGTCATAACATCTCAGAGCTGGAAGTTGCAATCACAAAATAAATCTCTTAAGCGCTAATTTAGGAAGGATTTCTAATTAACACCATTAACTTTTGACTTTGCAAAAAGGTTATAGAAGGGGAAAAAAAAACTGCTGACAAAAAGCACAAGTATGCTGGTTCTCAATGTAGGAAAAGTGAAGGAGAGTTAGGGACAAGTACATGAAAGACGGGACCAGGTGGAGCAAGTGTCAAGGATTGTCCAATTCACGTCCTCAGTATTATTCATTTATTGCATGGTTTGCCGTTTTGCACACTGGTTGTTTGTCAGACTTTGTGTGTAGTTTTTCATTGATTTTATTGTATTTCTCTGTTCTATTGTGGGCAATTCAGCCCACCGAGTCTGCTCCGCCATTCCACCATGGCTGATCCCGGATCCCACAGAACCCATACATCTGCCTTCTCACCATATCCACTGATGCCCTGACTGATCAGGAAAAGATCAGCTTCCATCTTAAATATACCCACGGACTTGGCCTCCACCGCAGTCTGTGGCAGACAGCATTCCAGATTCACCACTCTCTGGCTAAAAAAAAAATTCCTTCCTACCTCTGTTCTAAAAGGCAATCCTTCAATTTTGAGGCTGTGCCCTCTAGTTCTGGATACCCCCACCATAGGACACATCCTCTCCACATCCACCCTATCTAATCCTTTCAACATTCAGTAGGTTTCAACGAGATCGCCCCACATACTTCTAAATTCTAGTGAGTACAGGCCCAAAGCTACCAAACACCCCTCATATATTAACCCTTTCATTCTCAGAATCATCCTCATGAACCTACATGTATGCACTTGGGTAATAAATTCACTTTGAACTTTGGATCAGTGAAGCTACAGATGTACAAAACTGCCCCTGGTCAGAGAGTGGCTAAATTATAACTGATTGTAATTGGTTTGCCAATGATAGAAAAATATTTTGAACAATATTCGGAGTGTCTAGTTGATTTTAGCTTGATGCAGGGGGCGCACAAGTTTGGCAAATGGAATTTAATATGAGAAATGGTGAGGTTATATTTTTACTTCACTGAGAAGAATCCAAAGATGGACATCTTCAAATGGACAAAGATTGTGGATGAGTGAAGTACTAAAGGATCTCAATGTACTTGAGAATGAGTTACAAATTGATAACAGGCAAATGTAGCAAAATGAACATTAGTTTTTATTGCAATGGTGTTGGGAGTTTAGAATTAGAGAAATATTGTTACAGGATGCAGGCCACTCCTGGAATATTGTGGACATTTTTGGTCCCATAATTTCAGAAGGAATATACTACCAGTGGAGAAAGTCCAGCCCAAAAGAAATTCACTAGGCTAAAATGAGAGTGTTGTCCTATCATCAATGACTGATTAGATGAATATTTTCAAATTCTATGAAAATAAGGAGCAATCTTATTGAAATATTTAAGATTCTCAAGGAATCATTGGGGGGGGGTGGTTTGAAGAACCAAGTATATGTTGAGATGGGGTCATAACTAGAAGGTTAAAGATCTGTGTTTTAAAACTGAGGTGCACCAAAACTTCTCGCACAGTGACAAGTTTCTGCAATTCTCTATTCTGAAGGAGGGCTGTGGAATCTAAATCACTGAGGGTATTTAAAGAAGAAGCAAACACAGTTTTAGAAAATAGGAAGATGAGGATGACAGTGAACTGACACAGAAGAGGAGGAGATCAGCTTAAGGAGAGATAGGATTGAGGTGCCAAATGGGTTCCTGCTCCTGGTTCCTTCTGTTCCCATGTTCTTATTGGAGACACTCCACTACGTGATGATGGCCGGAGAACACTGGCTACTAGAAATTTAATATCCTATCTAAGTGAACGACAAGAATGGTTTGACTCATATCACAGGCGGCTATCTGTGATCAGCAAAGCAGAAGCATTTCATTGCTATTAAATTATACTCACCCCAGAGTATATTAGTATTTTCTTATTAGCTTTTTGCCAGCTTACTTTGACTGGTCTTGCTGACATTGAGTGAGAGGTTCTTTGCCACAACAACAACCACTCACTCCATGTCAGCAAGACCACGGAACTGTTTATTGACTTCAAGAGGAGGAAACCAGAAGCCCACGAGCCAGTCTTCATCAGAGGATCAGCAACTTTAAATTCCTCACTGTTATCATTTCGGAGGATCTGTCCTGGGTGCAGCACGTATGCAAGTGCGATTATGAAGAAAGCACAGCAGACCCTCTACTTTCTTAGAAGTTTGCAAAGATTCAGCATGTCATCTAAAACTTAGACAAACTTGACCGGTTGCATCGCGGTCTGCTATGGAAACACCAGTGCCCTTGAATCGAAAAGCCCATCATGGGTAAAGCCCTCCCCACCATTGAGCACATCTACATGGAGCACTGTTGCAGGAAAGCAGCATCCTTCATCAAAGACCCCACCATCTCGGTCACGCTCTCTTCTCGCTGCTGCCATCATGGAGGAGGTACAGAAGCCTCAGTTTCCACAACACTAGGATCAGGAACAGTTTATTACCCCACAGCCATCAGGCTCTTGAACCAGAATAAATAACTTCACTCGCCCTATCATTGAACTGTTCCCACAACCTATGAATTCACTTTTGAGGGCTCTGCAACACATTTTCCTGATATTTACTACTTGTTTATTTATTATTATTTTGATATTTTATCATTTTTGTACTTACACAGTTTGTTTTTAATTGCACGTTGGTTGTTGTCCATCTTACTGGAGGAGTAGGCTTTTGATGATTTTGTTGTGTTTCTTATATTTACTCTGTATGCCCACAATGAATCTCAGGGTTGTATGTGAGGAAGTGGAGGGATGGGTTAGTAAATTTGCTGATGATACGAAGGTTGGGGTTGTTGTGGATAGTGTGGAGGGCTGTCAGAGGTTACAGCGGGACATCAATGGGATGCAAAACTGGGTTGAGAAGTGGCAGATGGAGTTCAACCCAGATAAGTGTGAGGTGCTTCATTTTGGTAAGTCAAATATGATGGCAGAATATAGTATTCATGGTAAGACTCTTGGCAGTGTGGAGGATCAGAGGGATCTTGGGGTCTGAGTCCATAGGACACTCAAAGCTGCTACATAGGTTGACTCTGTGGTTAAGAAGGCATACGGTGCATTGGCTTTCATCAACCGTGGGATTGAGTTTAGGAGCCGAGGGGTAATGTTACAGCTATATAGGACCCTGGTCAGACCCCACTTGGGAGTATTGCACTCAGTTCTGGTTACCTCACTACAGGAAGGATGTGGAAACTATAGAAAGGGTGGAGAGGAGATTTACAATGTTGCCTGGATTGGGGAGCATGCCTTATGAGAATACGTTGAGTGAACTTGGTCTCTTCTCCTTGGAACAACGGAGGATGAGATGTGACCTGATAGAGGTGTATAAGATGATGAGAAGCATTGATCGTGTGGATAGTCAGAAGCTTTTTCCCAGGGCTGAAATGGCTAACATGAGAGGGCACAGTTTTAAGGTGCTTGGAAGTAGGTATAGAGGAGATGTCAGGGGTAAGTTTTTTTTTTACACGGAGAGAAGCGAGTGTGTAGAATGGGCTGCCAGCGATGGTGGTGGAGGCGAATACGATAGGGTCTTTTAAGAGACTCCTGGATAGGTACATGGAACTTAGAAAAATAGAGGGCTATGGGTAACCCCAGGTAATTTCTAAAGGAAGTACATGTTCGGCACAGTATTGTGGGCCGAAGGGCCAGTATTGTGTGGTTATGTTTCTATGTGACATATATGTACTTTGATAATAAATTTACTTTGAAGTCATGGCAGATTTGTAACATACGTATGGGTAGTGTGTGTTAGTCACTCTCAGTGCTCATCCATAATTATATTGCGAGGTTGTTCCAACTGTTGCCAAAATGATCCCTTGATTCAAGCATGATTTTTACTGTACAGAGTAGTTAACCTAGTACATCCTTTGACCAAATGGACATTTTTGGGAGGAAGCGGAGTGCAGCGAGAGGGCTTTTTTGTGCCAGATATCCTTACAGATTTTGTCAATCTGCACTTAGGAGCAAGGTATACAATTGGAAAGAATATTTAAAATTAACTCAAAACCTAATAAAATTAACTTAAGTCCAAGTAAAAAGGTCTCTGAACTTCAGTGACTTATCCTGAAACCCAGAGTCCGGTACGGTGGTGGGGTTGTTTGGGTGGGGGGAGGTGAATGGGGGAATTAGTTGGGAGTAAAAAACAATTTTCAACCTTTGTTGGATATGGACGTCATGACCAAGTACTGATAGCTCTGCTCAAATTAAAAATACCAAGCTGCTATCAATAGTAAGGAAAGTTCTAGTGTTCACCAGGCACACCATTTACAGACAAATATAAGAGGTTTTTCCTGAAAGCAACAGGTCAGATTTATAAAGGAAATACTGATTCTATTGCTTATGCTTGATGGTAAACTGAAGAAATTTTTATTAGAGGTCACTCCTGCCGGTAAGAACAAGAAATCAAAAGGCTACAACAAGATTTACAAATAACACAATAGGGAAAGTGACTAACCATGAAAAGAGCTGCAAATAATTTTGGCAAGGTTGGAGAAAAGGATATAGGAGTGGGAAGAAATAAAATTGAAACAAAAATTCTGCATGTGTTAAAAGTTTATAATTTTTGAAAAGTTCTGCTCAAACTCAGCAAGTCAGGAAATACATAAGGAGAAAAGAATAGGATGCTTACATTCTGGGTCCCTTACCAGAGTCAGAATTGGCAACTTTATTTTAAAATGAAAAGCTGGTAAGTGGACATCCAATAAAGAGAATTGTAAGATAACACAATGTGGAAGCAAAAAGAGGAAATACACACTGATAAAAATGTATGCCGAAACAGAAAAGCAGAGTCAGAAGGATTCATAAGCAAAAACACTTTGGAGAAGACAGTAAATAAACATAAATAAATCACAAGAAACTCTAGGTTCTATCAACAGATAGATGTTTCACAGAGAGGGTTAAAACTGTGCAAATGATTGTTCTCACCCCAAACAGGAGACTTGTGTTCAGATTTGGATCATCCATTATTAGGAGGATGCTACAAATTAAAAACAAATTCACCTGACCCCATAAGTTTTAGCATCAGCAGAAATCAAAAGCAGAGGTAATTAGGCTGAGGAGAGCTCCCAAGGATATTTTAAAATCTTACGGGTTTCGCTAGTCATTGAGTCAATAATTAGAAGAAAATTCAAGATCATCACCAAAATAATTAAAAAAGTTCAGGAGATTTTTTTTATCACATTGAAAGGACAGAGTAACAGGAATTGGAAACAGTTACAAGAATTTTTAAAATTTAAGTGTCTAAATAATTTAAACTAGGTAAAGGGAAGAAGCAGCATTGATTAGAATGGCCTCCTTCCATACGGCACAATTTTCTGATAAGAGTTCTCTGCCTTTGCAGCAATATAATTAACTTAAGCAGGAGCAGATTACAATGCTCCACATTCCTGCTTTATCTTTTAATAAGATCATGGCTGATTATGTACATCATACATTTTACTATTCAGACTCCATATTCCTCAATATTCCTTTGTGTCAAAAAATATCTGTCTTGGTAGTAAATATATTCAATGACCTGGCAACTCCCGCCTCTAAGATGGAAAATTCCAAGTTTATAATCTTCTTAGTGGAAAAAATGCTGCATTTTAAAAGCCAACACCTATTCTAAGATCATACTCCTGATCCTAAACTCTCCAGTCTGAGCAGTCTCTCTGCATCAACCCTGTCAACCTGCAGAATCTTATACACATGTGGGATCTGCTCTCATTTTCAAGTGACTAAAGGTTAACTTTACCCAGTTTCTCCTCAAAGGATAAATTGCCCATTCCAGGATTCAATCCAATGAATCTAAATTGCACCATCTCCATGTTCTTCTTTAGCTAAAGAGACTAGAATGAAGGCAGTACTTCGAGTGAAGTCCTAAAAGATTGCAGCAAGAATTCTCATTGACAAAGTTTACCCCAATGTCCACTCAGTACACTCACATCACCCTTTCCAATTGCTTGTTTGTTACATTTCTGCAGTTCAAGACCAGTGCACCAACCCCTTTGATTACTAGCTTCTTTTTTTCTATTATCGTTACCAAGGTGATAACCTCACATTTTTCCACATTATGCTCCATGTGGAAAAATCCTTGACTTTTAATTTAAAGCTACATCACTTTTCAGACTCACTGCATACACCTTGCAGTGTAATTAGCTGTAAAAGCAAAGCAACATCACTCTCATAAAAATAGACTGCAAATACTAAGTGCCAATACCCCGTGGTACCCCATTAGTTATAGCCTACCAACTTAAAAACAGCCAGTTTATTCAAATAGTTCTCTACCCTTTAATCAATTACTCCACTTACTGCTCGCTAGCTCTTCTGTACCCTTCCTCTCCACATTTTTCTACCATCTCCCCTCTATTTTTCAGTGAAGGAGAATCTCAACCCAAAATGATGACTTCCATTTCTTTCGACAGATGCTGCCTGACCCACTGAGTTGCTTCTGCATCTTGTTTGTTGTCCTCTTCAACATATTGCCCCAATCCCTTCATTCTTGATTTTATCTGCCTGCCTTGTGAATTTTTGGTCTGAAGTGCTTACTAGTTGTGCTGGCAATGAAAATGATGACATGAGTGAAATAAAGGCAATCATTGTGGAATTAAATTGGGAGAACAAAGGAGCATCAAAGACATTTGGGGGTGATACTTGGGAAATACAGGTACCGCTGAATTCATGGTACTGCTATTCTGAAACAAATAGAGAAACATTCTAGGGTGAAAATCCTGTGGGAGCAATGCTACCCCAACCTCTCTTCCAGAAATGCCAATATTGCTCGTACTGTCTTCCTCAGTTCCTTTCTCCACCCCCCATAACAGCCATTCAAAAACACTACAGAATACTCCCCCAAAGGAATCAGACGACAATTTTGAAGCTGCACACTACAAAACATCTCTGCTACCTCCCAGACTGCATAACACTTCCAAAATACCATAGTGAACCCTACTTCCATCCATCAGGAATGTTGACACCAGGCTAAAATTCAACAGATGCACGCAGCCTTCTCCACTCTCAACACTCATTGCTAACTGCCAGTGAGATGTGTAATCATGGAGACACAGGACACTGCAGATGTTGTAATCTACAGCAACAAACAGGATGCTGGAGGAACTCAGCAGGTCAGGCAGCATCTGTGGAGGGAAATGGGATTGTTGATGTTTTGTTTTGATACTGTTTAGCTGGACTAAAAGAGGAGACCATATGACATAGGAGCAAGATCAACCTATTCGGCCCATCCAGAGCTCTGCCATTCCACTATGGCTGATTTATTACCCCTCTTACTCCCATTCTCCTGCCTTCTCCCTATAACCTTTGATATAACCTTTGACACCCTAATCAAAAACCTACCTTAAATATACCCAATGACTTGGACTCCAAAGGCATCTGTGGCAATGAATTCCACAGATTCCCCATGCTCTGGCTAAAGGAATTCATCCTCATCTCTGTTCTAAATGGATATCCCTCTATTCTGAGGATATGCCCTCTGGACCTAGACTCACCCACTGTAGGAAACTTCCTCCCCACATCCATTCTATCCAGAACTTTCAATATTCTATGGGTTTCAATGAGATCCACCCTGCTCATTCTTCTGAATCCAGTGAGTTCCTCATGTTAACCCTTTCTCTCCCAGAATCATTCTCGTGAACATCCTCTAGACCCTCTCTAATGCCAGCACAGCTTTTCTTAGATAAAAAGTGAGACATACCAACTGGTTGAGCGCTGTCATAGCAGCAACCTTGCACTTAACGTTAGTAAAGTGCAGCTATATTTCATTAGGAATTTGAGGAGATTTGGTTTGTCACATAAAATACTCAAAAAGTTCTAAAAATGTACAGTGGAGAGCATTCTGACTGGCTGCATCACCGCCTGGTATGGTATGGGGGGCACTGCATAGGACTGAAGCAAGCTGCAGAAAGTCGTAAAGTTAGTCAGCTCCATTATGGGCACTAGCCCCCACAGTATCTAAGACATCTTCAACGAGCGGTGCCTCAGGAAGGCAGTGCCCATCATTAAGGACTCACATTACCCAGGACATGCCCTCTTTTCATTGTTACCATCAGGAAGGAGGTACAGAAGCCTGAAGGCACATGCTCAATGATTCAGGAACAGCTTCTACCCCTCTGCCATCCAATTTCCGAATGGACATTGAACCCATGTACACTAACTCACTACTTTCTTTTTATTTTTTTTCGCACTGTTTATTTTAACTGAACTATTTAATATACATATATTTACTGTAATTCAGTTTTATTCTATATTTATCACGTATTGTGTTGCACTGCTGCCACAAAGTTAATAAATTTCATGACATTTGCTAGTGATTCTGAAACGGCTCACAATATTCCAAGTGCTGTCTGACCAATGCCTTATAACAGGGGTCCCCAACCTTTTTTGCACCGCAGACCGGTTTAATATTGACAATATTCTTGTGGACCAGCCGACCGGGGGGGGGGCGGGGTAGGGTTAAACTCACCTCAACATGTCTTTTACAGTTAGGGTTGCCAACTTTCTCACTCCCAAATAAGGGACAAAAGTAGCAGTCAAATCCTGGGACACTTTCCCCCAGGAAAGACTACCATGACCATGAAGCCTCACGCGGGCACCTGTGTGTGCATGCGCGTACGTGCTGAATTTTCCTCCCCACAAATCGGTTTTGCTTTCATCTTCCCGACTATACTGTACATACATTATTTCTACTTTATATAGGCAGTGTATTTATCATATAATTTCTGCTTTAACTATATATTAGTGTTATTTATTTTTGGTTTTATGTATTATTTGGTATGATTTGTTAGGTTATTTGATCTGCACCTGCACCTCTGTTTTTGAGTTTTCTCCCCGTTTAGAAAATGGCATTCACCTTTATTCCTTCTAGCAAAGTGCATGACTATACACTTTCCTGCCACTTCTTTGCCCATTCTGACAATCTGTCCAAGTCCTTCTTCAGACACGCTGCTTCTTTAACACTACATTCCCTTCCTCCTATCTTTGTATCATATGCAAACTTGGCTACAAAGCCATCAATTCCGTCATCCAAATCATTGATATATAGTGTGAGAAGAAGCAATCCCAACAGTGATCCCTGTGTAACACCACTAGTCACCGGCAGCAAAGCAGAAAGGGCTTCCTTTATTCCCACGGTTTGCCTCCTACCAGTCAGCCAACCTTCATCCGTGCTAGTATCTTTCTGGTAATACCATGGACTCTTATATTATTACGCAGACTTGCGTGTGCCATTTTGTCAAAGGCCTTCTGAAAATCCAAATAAACATCCACTAAAACTCCTTTGTCTATCCTGCCTGTTATTTCCTCACAGTTCCAATAGATTGATCTGGCAAGATTTCCCCTCATGTAAACCATGGTGACTTTAGCCTATTCTATCATGTGCCTCCAAATGCCCTGAAACCTCATCCTTAATAATGGACTAAAACAACATCCCAACTACTGAGGTCAGGCTAGCTGGCCTATTAATTGCCTTTCTTCTGCCTCCTTCCTTTCTGAAAGAGTGAAGTGACATTTGTACTTTCCAGGTCTCCAGGTTCTTGAAAGATCATTACTAGTGCCTCCACAATCTCTTCAGCTACCTCTTTCAGAACCGTGGGATTTAGTCCATCTGGTTTTGGTGACTTATCTATCTTCAGAACTTGCAGCTTCCCAAGCACCTTCTCCTTAGTAATAGCAACTACAATCACTTCTGCCCCATGACGCTCTCGAATTTCTGGTATACTGCCAGTGTCTTCTGCAGTGAAGGCTGATGCAAACTACTTATAAAGATCATCCACCATTTCTGTGTCCCGCCTCTCTATTACTCTTTATATATTTGAAAAAAAAACTTTGGTAATCTCCTTTATATTACTGATTAGCTTCCCTTCATATTTCATCTTTTCTTTCCTTATGGGTTTTTTATTTGCTTCTGTTGGTTTTTAGAAGCTTCCCAATCCATGAACTTCCCATTAATTTTTGCTATATTATATATCCTCTTTTCTGCTTTTATGCTGTCTTTGATTTCCCTTGTCTGCCAGGGTTGCCTCATCCTCTCTTTGGAATGCATCTTTCCTGAACTTTCCAAATTGCCCCCAGCAACTCCAGCCACTGCTGCTCTGCCATCATTCCTGCAGGTGTCCCCTTGTAATCAACTTTGGCCAGCTCCTCACTCACGCCTCTGTAAATCCCTCTACTCCATGGTAATATTCATACATCTGACACTCTTCACCTCTCAAACTGCAGGATGAATTTTATCATATCATGATCACTGTCTCCTAAGGGTTCCTTTACCCCAAGTTCCATAATCAAATATGGTTCACTAGACAATACATATTGAAATCCCCATCACTATCGTAACATTGCCCTTTTTAATGCCTTTTCTATCTCCAGTTGTAATCTGTATCCCACAACCTCACTTGTATTTGGAGACATGTATGTAACTGCCATCAAGATCATTTTACACTTGCAGTTTCTTAACTCTACTCACAATGATTCTACATCTTCTGATCCCATGTCAACTCTTTCTAAGGCAGGGGCTCCCAACTTTTTTTATGCCATGGACTCCTATTATTAACCGAGGGGTTTGTGGACCCCGGGTTGGGAACCCGTTCTAAGGATTTCATTTCATTTTTAATCAACAGTCACTCCAGCCCCTCTGCCTGTCCTTTCGATACAAGGTATATCCCTGGATGTTAAGCTCCCAACTATGATCTTCTTTCAGCCACAACCCAGTGATGCCCACAACAATGTACCCACCAATTTCTAATAGTGCGACAAGATAATATACCTCATTCCACATACTGCACGCATTCAAATATAACACCTACAGTCCAAAATTATCACCCTTTTTGATTTTGTCCATTACACTTCAACTCATCCCACGGACTGCAATTTTGCCCTATCATCTGCCAGCCCTTCCTCAAAGTCTCACTACTTTATGCATCTACTTGTATACCAACTGCCCTATCCTCAGCCCTGTCATTCCAGTTCCCATTTCCCTGCCAGATTAGTTTAAACATTCTTAGCACAGCTGTTTGCAAGAATATCGGACCCCCCCTGGGTTCACGTGTAACATGTCCCTTTTATACAGATCATATCTTCCCCAGAAAAGATCCCAATGTCCCAGAAATCTGAAACCCGGCCCCCTGCACCTCAGCTACACATTCATCCGCCAAATCAACCTATTCTTACCTTACTGGTATGTGGCACACACAACAATCCAGAGATTACTACACAGGAGTTCCTACCTTTCAACTTTCTAACTAGGTCCTTATATTCTCTCTTCAGGTCTCCTCCCTTTTTCTACCTATGTCGTTGGTACCAATAAGTACCAGAACTTCTGGCAGCTCACCTCTCTCCTTTGGAATGCTATGGACCTGACTGATGTGGGACATCCCTGATCTTGGCACCCAGGAAACAGAGTACCATCTAGGTTTCTATTTCACACCCAGACTCTCATGTCTGCTCCTCTAACTATGAAATCCACTGTTGCTATTGCAATTCTCACCCCCCAGCCCCCCGAACATACAGGAATCCATAAAGGGAAGTAGGAAAAGACGAAGAGATAGACCAAAGGCTAACATGCAATAGGTGCATCCAAGTGAGGAGCAAAGAGTGAAAACAGTGACAGAGATTGGGGGGGGGGGGGAAGAGTACAGGCTGCAGATGATGGAATCTGATAAGACAGGAAGGTGGACAATTGGACCAAACGAGGGAGGTGGGGTGGCAGATAGAACCGGTAGAGGGAGAGAAACCAGTGGAAGGAGTGTGTGGGTGACAGGCAGATGAAATGGCTGGAGAAGCAGACAGAAACAGTGTAGGAGCAACTAGGTAAATCAGAAAGAGATTTAAAAAAGAGCAGTTTACTGGAGAACATGATGTTCACAGGGTGTTATAGTCTGACCCTACCTCTGCACAACACAGGGGATCACTTGGGCAGTTACTGTGAACCCTAACATGTTCTTTCTCCCATTCTGCTCCTAATTTCAAATCCAAGGACAGTAAAGCTAATTTGACAGCTCTCCCCAGCACTGATCAGAGATGGAGTTCAGATCTATGACACATTTAACTGGGCTGTGACTGTAAGAGAGCCCAATAACTGTAAGACAAGTATGTGATGAAATGGAGCTCGTAGAAATCGCAGGAAAGTAGAAGATTGAAAAGGAAGGGATTCGAAAGTGTACTAAGGAGGGTGAACAATGGGGATGGAATACGTTAAGGAAAGAATTTATCAACGAATGATAAGGAAGGTGAGAAGACAGATCTGGAGTTTTGGTTAGGGGGAAACGGGAAGGCTTCCTGGGGCATGGGGTGGGAATATAGGAAGTAGGATAGTCTGGGGGGTGTCCAGTGGTGAACCGATTGCCCTAGTACGCAACGAGCGCTTTGAGCGATAAGATCCCCGGGCTACAGCCCTTGAACTTCGGCTGATGAGCTTTGCTCAAGCCCCAGGCCCATGCTCCCTCCACTGGCTCATACCTGGTTCGGCCCTGGCGCTGATGCCGCTCTTTTCGATATAGCCTAGGCCTGACCCTGCTACCGCCGCGCTCTCGGTGCAAACTCGGGCCCGGTGTTGTTCCTGCTCCCGCCGCCGCGTCCTCGCTGCAGCCCGAGCCTGGCGCTCCAGCTCTCCCTGCACCGCCGCTCCTGCAACTCGATGTGGCGGGAGGGCCCAGTGCGCCTGCGCCGCGCCAAACCCGGGTCCCCCGGCTCACGCTGAGGAGCTGCCGTGGACAAGAGATGCCCCGAGTCTGCAGACTCCCGCTCCGTCTCCCCTAGCGCCTGAGGGCGCCAAGCGGATCCCGGGCCAGATGCGGAGAGTGCCCGAAAAGGCAGATTTATAACTATCAAATAAGTACTGGAAAACAAATGACAAATCACAGGACTAAGCAGGAGTGTAGAACATAAAAGATAATTCCAGTAATGAGCTAGCATGAGCATGATGGGCTGAGTGGCTTCATTTTTACTTGAATGATGATGTATTTGCAACTGTATAAAGGGTGGACAGCAGAGGTCTAAATAAATTTAGTGAGGTCTAGATGACTAGCTGGCCAAGATGTCAGAGGCAAAAGAAATTATTAAACCTCAGAATGTTGGCCTTTATAGCTCAAATGGTCTACAGTGAAAGGAAGTTAGCTCCATCCGTACAAAATCACAGAGCACGGAGGGCGTAATGTACCTCATTCTGGGTAGGGCATACTTGAGCTACAAGTAGAAAGATCGCTGATAACCTTGCGCTATTCAGGGATATGATCGCTGCCTAGGGAACAGATGGGTGGACCAAGCTGAGGGCCTTTGAGAGAATATCACACATTTGTATGATAGATAAAGGAAAGGTACGTCACATTCGCGCCTCTCTGTGGGGAACCGCGTACGAGGCAAGTTACACTAGTTTGTCATTGCCTTCTGCCGAGTTTCCAAAGAGATCACCGGCTCGTAACCCAGCACATATGGAAAGCGTGCAGGGGAGCCGGATTCGAACTCGGGACCTTTCGTCCCTAAGTCCGACGCTGATGTCGCAGTGATATATGATACATATGGTCTCCAAAATGGGGTTTGGGGAGGGAATCCAGAAATTGCTCTGTATCATCATTAGACCAAAGCAATGGGCGGGACCTGGAACGGGCTGCCTCTTCTGTCCTCACTGTATGTTGTATTAAATTCTTTTGCTGAAATTTGTCTGGAAGGACAAGTACCTCAGGGGAATGTCAATGCTAGTAAGCGGATGTCTTCAGGTTGCCTTGTCTATTGCTAATGTTGCCATGAGTGGCAATCAGAAGGTTGGGGTTCATGCTTGTTGATTGGAGGTGTTCTTCCAAGCTGTTATTCAATCCATGTATGATTACTGTGGTGATGGTTAATAGTGTTATCCCTATGCCACTCAGTTAGCCGCTCCTACATTGAAGGAGTTCACAATCTGTACAAGCTGGGTTATCAATAAAGTTCAGGCGAATATCCTGCACGCTGGCATCCTGGTGTACTCTGCACTCTCCCTCAATATCGAATGGCTCATGGTGTCAGAAGTGGTTGATCCCTGACAAGAAAGAATTTACAGTAAAACTGTTTCTGTTTTCTATGAAAAATATCCGGAGACTGATCAACCTAAACTCAATATAAGGAGCAAATTGATTGAAGTACAGGTCAGTTGTTTCACTTTTAAAGTATATTTGGGGCCCCTGAACCTTTGGAAAGGAGGTGCATCTCCTGTGATCCCACAGCAAGGCGATGTAGAAAGAGTACTGAGTATTAGTGGTGTTCATGGAATGAACCAAAGCATCTCATAAAGAAGAATTCACCCACAGAAGGATATATTATCTTAGAAATTGTGCTGGTTAACAGATGTTGTCAGATCTTCAGTTTTATCGGACTGCCAGATATGCAGGGCTTTTCCCAAAACTTATCGATTTCAGATCTCCACAAATGGCTCTACATCTCAGAGTTCCAACAGTTTTTTTTCTCTCTCTCTCTGGACACCTTCTACCTAAATATTCTTCAAACACAAAGCAATAGATTCAAGCTCAATAAATATCTTTAATTGAGGGACAGAGTCATATCTTGTGGAAAAAAACATACATGAAGAATGAGTATGTGGAATTAAGACTCCAGTCAGCTAAGATTTTACTGAATAACCAAACAGATTTGACAGGTTTAATCTCTTACTCTGGGTCCCATGTTGCTAAAATGTATATTTTTTTATGTTTCTGTTTTAATTTTAGAGAAAAAGGATTAGGGATGTGGAAAGAATGCTGTCCTGGTGGGGATCAGATTTGGAAAGAAATATCACTATGAAACTAAAGGTTCTTGTGGCTCTAAGTTCCAGGAACATTTGAGAAGCCACTTTACACAGATGTAGCCCCAGATGCTCTGGGGAGGACATGGCTTGGCTGTGTCTCACATGCGTTGATAGATGCTTTCTCATTCAGAGAGGCATGAAACACGATGCCCATTGTAGAGGATGAGTCTGATGACTGATTGTAAAAGGCTGGCAGCCTATGCTTTGTTAAATTGATGAAGCCATTTCTTCACTGCATCTTAATTGACTTTCTGATGACTTTTGAGTTTGCATCACATCCAGATCAACAAAGAAATATTGGCTTCAAAATTAAAGCCATACACATGAAGGGCGAGAAAAAATTTAAACACCTGCAAAATCATGGGTTCAATTCAAAACCTCAGAAGTGTAATCTGACAGATATTTGATTTACCAAAATATTAAAGATTACAGAACAATGCTAGATCAATGGAGTACAAATAGGGCAATGAACTAACTTAACAACTTAAGGGAGGTTCGGGTTCCTTCTTCAACTGTTTATCGATGAAATTAGGCATGGCACGGTAGCATTACAGTGCCTTTGACCCCGTTCAGTTCTGCCGCTGTCTTTAACGAGTTTGTATGTTCTGTCTGTGACTGCATGTGTTTCTTCCAACATTTAAAAGACATATAGATTTGTGGGTTAATTAGTCACATGGATGTAATTGGATGGCAGGGGCTCATCAGGCCACAAGGGCCTGTTTCTCTAAGTAAACAAAAAAAAAATTAGTACAATTGCTTTTCTAATGTCATTGATTAATTGATGGCTCTCCTTGTGTAATAATTCCCTAGCTTAAAGATATCATCGGTAGGCTCTTTTGTATTGATATTGAGTAAGCCAAGTAACTAGATGATGGTCTTTCTTTTTTTTTAATTGGGTTCTTGGTTTCCTTAAGCAAACAAATCTCACAGCGTATAATTTATTCCATTCTTTGATAATAAATGTACTTTGAATCTTTGAACTAGAATAGACAGACATGTTTTACTGATGCATTCCACACTGGTTGGTAAAGTAGAATATCAAAAGTCAAACCACATGGTATAGTTCGTCAGTGTGCACGCACCCTCAATATATGCTACACTTGTGAGCTGTGGTATGAGCATAAGTATAAACAACTGATTTGTCAATCATGATTATCATTCAGTAATGTTGGGTAAATGTTGAGCAACTGAAAAATATTATGTTGGTCAAAACTACACTTGAATGGATGGGTGGTACTGACAGAGGTTTAATGAGTCATGATGATAGATACTCAAAGGCTGAGTAAAGGAGTTCTCATGGTAGCAGTAGACCATGAGATGTAGCAGCAGAATTAGGCCATTTGGCTCCTTGGCTCTGCTCCGTCATTCAATTTTTTTTATCAACCCCATTTTTCTGCCTTTTTCCCATAACCCTTACCAACCAAGAACCTATCTATCTTTTCCCTAAATACACCCAATGGTTTAGCCTCCGTAGCCATTGTGGCAATGAATTCCACAGATTTACCACTCTCTGGTTGAAGAAATTCCTCATCTCAGTTTTAAATACCCCTTTCTTCTGAGGCTGTGCCCTCGGGTCCAAAAATCTCCTATTAATTGAAACATCCTCTTCACGTCCCCTGTATCTAAGCCTTTCAGTATTCAGAGGAGTTTGGAGAGATGGATAGAAAATCCAGCTGTGATCCCATGTTAGAATAAATACATACTGAGGAAAAGAAGGTCATTTTGAAGGATTATTGGGTGTTACAAGCTAAATTTAAAATGGAAAATCTTTTGATTAGTAACCAAAATTCATGCAAATCAGAATGGAGCCACCACACTTGTGGATAGCAACTTTGGCGAAAAATAGTATTACATAATTTCATTGACCCCCCCCCACCCACCCCAAACTTTAACAACGGCTTGAGCAAAGGGGAAAAGGTTTTGCAATTGTATGAAGTAATTTTTAGACTCTCCTGCCAGAATACATTGTTTCTCTATTTCACTCATAAATCACCTTGAGTACTTCTTTGAAATGTCCCTTTAAATTTTTGTGTATTGTTAAGTTATTGCCGTCAATTTTCATTGCTGCCTATTCGGTTCCCATTGTAATTTAAACTTGATCTCCCACTCCGGTTCACCTTTATTGTTTTTTTTTAATCCAGTCTGGGGGGGAAAAACACATTATTCACCTCAAATCCACAACCTTCTTCTGAATGCTGTCCCTCTTCCATATTCTCTGATTATTGACTCCAGTGAACTCTGTTCTCTTTAACTTTCAGTGTCGGAACCATCACTAATTCAGTGGTACTCTCCTTGAACCTCAGCAGCTGCTTCCCCACATTGAAATGCATCTCAAAACAATTGTATGCGATTGAGTCTCTAATTACAGTCAAACTTTGCAATTCATTGTTATTTCACCATGGAGATGTTTGGAATGTACAATTTTAATTACAAGGAGATTAAAGGAGTTAGATCTGGTCCAAACATATAGAAGCTTTATGGTTATAATCTTACGTTCTATAAGCACTCTCAGAGTCACAGTATTACAACAGGTAGCCTGAGTACTTGAGGGAATAGATTTGTACACATTTTAATTAACTCAACATCATTAATATAATATAGAAAATACCACAAACAATCAGTAGTTCAGACAGCATCTGTGAAAAGAGAAACATTTACAGTTTCAGAATTTGGACCTTCATCACAACTGAAAAGAAAAAAAGTAATTAATTTTCAGGAGAGAAGGTGGGTGGAAGAAGGAAATAAGTGGATAAAACAAAGGGACTGTATCTGGTAGGATGAGCCAATCACTCTTTCACCTCCTCTCTTTTGTTTCAATGTGATCACCTCTCATTATTTTAACCTTCAGAGAGGTCCACTTGAATCAAATTTCCCCCCAGAATCTTCTTAAACCAGGAACCAAACTAGAGAGCTTTTGCTGTACCATCCCCAAACCAAGTAAGTCCTTCTAAACCACGGGTTCCCAGCCTGGGGTCCACAGAGCCCTCAGTTAATGGTAGGGGTCCGTGACATGAAAATGGTTGGGATCCCCTGTTCTAAGTATTTGAAATTGAAAAGTGGACATGATGCTAAGTCCTACACAACTGCAGTCAGATTGTCTAGCTCGTATAATCCAATTGCATTGCAATAAAGATCAACAATCCCAACTGCTTGCTGTAGTTTAATGTTAATTTTGCACTTCACTCAAATCCCACTGAACACCAACATATAAGATTCTTTTGCTATGTTTTCATTTTCACCCAAAATTGTTATTGGGGAAATACTGGAGTCAATAATTAGTGTCAGAACATCTTGAAAAGTTACAGCTGATTTGAGAGGTAAAATGATTTGTTAAGGTTACAAAGTTCAAAGTAAAGTTATTATCGAAGTAGGTGTATGTCACCATATACAGCCTGAAATTCAATTTCTTGTGCCCATTCACTGTTTATTTTCATTTTACTTAGAGGTAAGGGAACAGAATAGGTCTTCCCGGCCCTTCAAACTCCACCAGCCAGCAACCCGATTTAACCCGAATTTAATCACGAGAGAATTTACAACAATCAATTAACCTACTTGGTACATCTCTGGCCTGTGGGAGGAAATCATTGATCATAGAGGAGGAAATCAAAGAAAACCCACGCACTCCACAGGGATGAGCTGCAGAGACTCCTTACAAAAGACGCAGGGACTGAGTTCCGTATTCCAGTGCCCTGAGCTGTAATAACGTCACGCTAACTGATTCACCACTGTGGTGCCAGAAAGAATAGCTGCTCCTTCGAGCCAGATGATACAAAGAAACGCAATCGAATTAATGTAAAGAACATTCACAAAGACGGTCAAACAACCATTGTGGAAAAAAACAAACTGTGCAAATACAAAAAAAAACCAAATATGTAATAAATAATATTGAGAACATGAGTTTTAGAGTCCTTGAAAGTGAGTCCATAGGTTGTGGAATCAGTTCAGAGTTGAGGTGAGTGAAGGTTCAAGAGTCTGATGGTTGAAGGTATTAGCTGTTCCTGAACCTGGTGGTGTGGGTCCTAAGCTTCTGTACCTCCTTCCCAAAGGCAGCAGTGAGAAGAGATCATGGCCTGGATGGTAGGGGTCCTTGATGACGGATACTGCTTTCTTGTGGCAGTGCTGCTTGTGGATGTGCTCAAAGTTGGGAAGGGCTTTGCCTGTGATAGACTGGGCTGTATCCACTACTTTTTGTCGGTTTCTCTGTTCACGGGCATTGGTGTTTCTATCCTGGGCTGTGATGCAGCCAATCAGGATACTCTCCAGCATGCATCTACAGTAGTTAGTCAAAGTTTTAGACAATATGTCAAATCTGCGTAAACTTCTAACAAAGCAGAGGTGCTGCTGTGCCTTCTTTGTAATACCACTTAAGTGCTGTTCCCTGGACAGAGCTTCTGAAATGATAACGGCAAGGAATTTAAAGTTAATGGCCCTCTCCGTCTCCAAAATGAAGACTGACTCATGGACTTCTGGATCCTTCCTCCTGTAGTCAATTATCAGCTCTTTGACTTTACTGATGTTGAGTGAGAGGCTGTTGTTGTGGAGCCATTCAGCCAGATTTTCATCCTCCCCGCTTTATGCCAATTCATCACCACCTTTGATTGTGTCATCAGGAAACTTGAATATGGCATTGGAGCTGTACTTAGCCTCACAGTCGTAAGTATAAAGCAAATTGAGCAGGGGGTTATACCTTGAATATTTTTGAAGTGATGGGTAGGGAAATGCCTAACTGGGAATTTATATGGATTTCCAGATGGCAATTGTATCATAAAAAAACTTTTAAGTACAATTTAAGCTGAAGTTGGAATAAAATTGTTGATGTAAAACTAGATGAGTGACAATACAAAGAGCAGTGGTTAAAAACAATTATGCAGATTGGTTGAATATGACCAGTGATATCTCACAATGTCAGTTCTGCAACTTTTCATCCTATTTAAAAATTATGTAGATTGCAGAACAGAAAGCCACATAACCCAGAGATAAATGGCAAAAATGTAGATGGAACTGTAAATAGTGTAGATGGAAACACAAAACTATAAAAAAAAATTAAACCACTTTGGACTTTAAAAAGATAGATCGAAGTTCTTTTTATATTGTGAATGGCTATGAGTAATTGTTCCAAAAGGGGGGGGGTCAATTAAAACATCATGGAGAGGTACAAAAAATAAATCAGGAAGAAAAATAGAATGCTGGCTTTCCTTTGTTTGGATCTAGAGGTCACCAAACCCACAGGCTCTTGGAGTCAGATCCAGTAAAATTCAGCACTGAGTGCCACATTACTTGCACAACATTTATATGTCTATTTTTAGTGCTAATACTTCAATGTATGAATTGTACAGGAAAATCTTTAAAACATATTTCTGCACCACCTAATTACTACAAGATGTAAAGCCTTTGTGAGCTTCCACTCTGGTCATCATTCTTCGGAAATCTGGTTGACATATTGGCAAAGCAGTGTGAGGGAGTTTGGTCAGATGTTGATTTTTAAGGGTTACAGTATGTTTCAATTCCATAAATTTCGGAATGCAGCAAGTCAGAGCGTTTGCTGTGCCAAAGGCTGAAACACTATCTCGATTACAGTGTTTTGCTCCCGGCATTTGCTTTGAGAATTTGTTTTAGAATCTCTTTTCCTGGAATTCCAATTGTCCTGCAGATGTTGCAGGAACCATGATTTTGAGAATTGCACACGGTTCGGTGCTGACTTCCTAGGTTGTATGTGTGGAGTTTGCTTGATCTCCTTGCGACTGCAGGGGTTTCCTCCAGGTATTCCAGTATCCTCTCGCAACCCAGGGCTGTGTGGGTTGGTAGGTTACTTGCCCCTGTAAATTGCTTGCCCTGTCTCCCCACGTAAGTCAGGGAATGTGGGGGGGGGGAGTAATAAAATAAAAAATGGGAATCACGTAGAATTATTGTGTGCCAATGATTAATGATCAGAAGGCCAAAGGGCTTGATTCTGTGCTGAATAACACAGTAGTACAACACTTTACTGTACCAGTGACCTGGGTTCAATTCGCACCGCTGCCTGTAAGGAGTTAGTATGTTTTCCATGTGGGGTTCCTTCTGTTGCGTTTTATTCCAGTTTCCTCCCACAGTCCAAAGCTGTTGGTAGGTTAATTGTTCGGTGTAAATTGTCCGTTGAGTAGGCTAGGGTTAAATGCTGTGCAGTGCAGCTTGAAGGGCCAATTCTGCGTTTTACCTCAATAATAAACAGTAGTTTGATGTGGTTGGTATTATCTCCTAATTCCAGTTCTTCAATGGATGTTTTGAACTGTCGATCACTCTTCCCGTTTCAACAGATGAAATGAACAATTTCTGTAACACATACAGTACATTTCAATGATTTGCTTGTAAGACGTTCATGACCACTCAGTGAGCAGGGAGAGATAATGTTTCAAGAGTCCAGTAAAGCCTACGTCTTTTCTAACCACTGCAAATGTTCTAGGCATTGTGATACTGATAAGTTTGTTTATCAGTAGACTAACATTTTCTAGAGCGGGGGTTCCCAGCTGGGGGTCCACAGACCCCTCAGTTAACAGCAGGTGTCCATGGCATAAAAAAGGTTGGGAACTCCTGTTCTAGAGTAACACACACAAAATGCTGGAGGAACTCAGCAGGCCAGGCCTCACCTATGGAAAGAAATAAAGGGTTCACATTTTAGACACTTCATCAGGATTTTGGTGACCTGCTGAGTGAGTTTCTCTGGATTTCCAGAATTCGCAGAATCTCATGTTTATAGTTGGCGTTTTCCAATATTTGTAAACTACATTCTTCACGTCAACACCAAAGGTTGTTTCATTTAATACCACTATCCTTTCTTTTGCCATTTCATCTGCATAGACATAGATATTGCTTATTGTTATTTATTAGATAGATCCTGCTTATTGTTATTTATTGAAGCTGATTACCAGAGAAGGCATTATTGAAAATTATTTGTGACATAAGCACTGATCCGGGAGAAGTACCTGCCGTGCTACAGCATTGATTTATCAGAACAATACCTGGATTAAACGGCAAGAAATGACAACATGAATCAGTTATGTTCCCTGGAATTTAGTTAGGAGAAACTGGAAAGGGAGATCATCCATTTCCATTGGTTGCAGAATCTCAGAACAAAGTCTCACAATCTTAAACATTAGAGCCAAGTGTTTCAGTGATTAATTTAGGAAACACCTCCATACGAGACCTGGTCACGTCTGGTATTCCCGTCTTCAAATTGCAAGTGATACAAGGTCAATTGTTAATTTTGAATGTGAGAATGATAAATTTTAAAAATGATTTTAAGGGATGTGGAACAAAAGCAGGTGTACGAAGGGCCATAAATGTAAACATAGTGCTGTTTTTTTTTCTTAGAAGCTTGAGGAGATTTGGCATGTCACCAAATATTTTAACAAACTTCTACAGATGCACTGTAGAAACGATCCTGACTGGCTGCATTATGGCCTGGTACTGCAATTCCAAGTACAGAAATGTAAGAGGCTGCAGAGAGCCGAGAACACAGCCTGGTTCATCAGCCTTCCACCACTGAAAGAATCTTCATTAGTCCACACGTTGGAAAGGTGGCATCTATCAACAAGGACCTCCCACTGTCTGGGCCATACCCTCTAATCACTACTACCATTAAACCCGAAGTCCCACACCACAGATTCAGGAGCAGCTAATTCCCTACAACCAACAGATTGTTGAATCAATCTGCACAACCCGAATTCTACCTCAGCAACGGCTCACTGCAGACCAACTCCTGCATTACCATGGACTTATTTCTACTTGTATGTTTGCAGGATTGTCTTTTTTGAAAGTTTTGTTTATTTCTTGGTCTGTATAATTAATCTGTTTTGTCTGAATTTACGTGTCTGTCATGCATGAAAATGTTTCATTGTGCTGGTATTGCACTGACTTGGCTTCTTAAATCCAACATTCTCACAATTAGCATTTGTCAGTCCCATTTTCATCCTGACAGTGAGGATGTACTCATTTAGGTACATCCTGGCTGGCAATGGCATCAGCGCTGGACTCCGGAGCGAAGGCTCCCGAGTTCGAATCCAAGTCTGGCCACCCCCCCAAGCACGCTTTTCACCCGTGCCGGGTTGAGTGTCGAGCTAGCCACCCGGCCTCGCGAAAAAAAAAGGGTCGAGTCAGGAACGTTCATATCGTGACCCGGTTAATCTGAAAGGAGACCAATCCTGACACCACGCACCAGACAAGAATGGCTGACTGTCTGGTGCGACACACTAAAAAAAAGGTACATCCTTCACAGTAAAGCAATGATCATAATGAACATAGTGGTCCAGTAGAGTGCTAACTCAAGATTTGAGTAACAACAAAATTTCCAACTCCTTAGACTTCTCTTGAGACAAAGGCCAGTATTCCATAGGCTTCTAATTATCTCTCAATCCTAGACGACACCTTTGTAATTTTTCTGCAGATTATAGTTTCAGTCTTTGAGAAGCTAATATGATCTAGCTTTGCTTTAGGTTATTCGGCTTGTCAAGTCTGCTCCACCATTCCAACATGGTTGATTTATTATCCCTCTCAATACACTCAGTGACTACGCTATTAGGTACAGGGGTAGAACCCGGAGTGATCTTCTGCTGCTGTAGCCCATCCACTTTAAGGTTTGAAATCATGTGTATTCAGAGATGCTGTTCTGCACACCACTGTTGTAATGTGTGGTTATTTAAGTTAGTCACCTTCCTGTCAGCTTGAACCAATCCGGCCATTCTCCGCCAACCTCTGTTATTAGCGAGGCATTTCTCCCCACAGAACTGACACTCACAGGATTTTTTTTTTTGTTTTTACACTATCCTCTGTATACTCTAGAGACTACTGTGCATGAAATTTCCAGGAGATGAACAGTTTCTGATATACTCAAACCACCCTGTCCAGCACTAACAATCATATCACGGTCAGTGATAGATTACATTTCTTCCCGATGCTTAAGTTTGTTCTGAACAATAACTGAACTTCTTGACCATTTTTGCATGCTTTTAAGTATTGAATTGTTGCCATATGATTGGCTGATTAGATATTTGCATGAATGAGGTGTACAGGTATATTAAATAAGGTGGCCACTGAGTATGTTTCAATATAGGTCACCATGCAGAAATGCCCTTCTGCTGCTATCTGCATGAGATCCTTGGGAGGTGGCTAGTTGATGATCCTCCTGGATGGGGTATCTAGGAGAGATGGTTGTTTTAAAATGAAGAGCTGGTCATTCAGGTCTCTGATGGGATGAAATCAGTTGGCAGCAAAACTTCAGAATTTTTGACTCATTACAGCTGAGGAGACTGATTTGTTGAGAAAATTCAGAACCAAGATTGATGGAGTTTTGGATTTTGAAGACTCATGAGATATGGAATAGAACTAGGTTAAAAGATACTTCAGTTACTCCAGTAATTCACAGATTTCTTTCCCCAATGAACTTCCCAAATAACTAACAATGATAAAACTCTTGCTTTGTAATTTCACAGTTAGTTTCCAAACATCCAAATCATCAGAATATTTTAACCCCAAGAGGAAGAGAAACAGTAACAGATTTGGGTGCCATGGCAGCATAGCGGTTAACGCGACGCTGTCACAGCTTGGGACGTCGGAGTGCAACCCGGTGTCCATAAGACAGAGGAGCAGAATTAGACCATCTGGCCCATCAACTCTGCTCTGCCAATCTTTTTCTCCCCTCCTCCTCAACCCCAGTTCCTGGCCTTCTCCCTGTAACCTTTGATGCCAATGAAGAATCTATCAATCTTCGCCATAAATATACCGAATGACCTGGCCTCCACAGCTGCACGTGGTAACAAATTCCATAAATTCACACTTTGGCTAAAGAAATTTATCTGCATCTCAGTTTTAAATGGACGCCCCTCTATCCTGAGGCCGTGCCCTCTTGCCCTAGACTCCCCCACCATGGGAAACATCCTTTCCACATCCACTCTGTCCAGGCCTTTCAACATTCGAAAGGTTTCAATGAGATTCCCCCCCCCCCACACCCATCCTTCTAAATTCCAGCCAGTTCAGCAAGTGTCCTCTGTAAGGAGTCTCTGTACGTCCTCCATGTGGAATGCATGGGTTTTCTCTGGGTCCTCTGGTTTCCCTGGATGGTCCTAAGACCTACCGGGTCGGTTAACTGATCATCGGAAGTTGTCCTGTGATTAGGTTAGGGTCAAATCAGCATTGTCAGGGTTTGCTCAGCTTGAAGGGCCAGAAGGCCTATTCCGTGTTGTATATCTAATTAAATAAGCTATGAATGTTTAGAGAAATTAAAAATAAAATACGAAATATATTTAAAATGGAGATCTTAATACCAAGTGAATGTTGTTGCAATGGCGCCATTTCATTGTTGGTATTTTTTTTGAGTGGAAAATAGCCATTACACAGCTCCTCTTGTGTGAATGGCATCAAGACAATTAAATCAGGGTGAAAAAAAACAAAGCGATAATGAACACAAGAAATTCTGCAGATGCTGGTAAACACACAAAGTGCTGGAACTCAGCAGGTCTGGCAGCACCACAGTCGGCGTTTCGGCGCAAGACCCTACTTCAGGTCCACCAGGGAGAACTTTCCAGATCTATTTCAAATCACAGCGCGATCTTTTAAATCCGCTTATAAGGAGCAACTGAGACCAGGTTTAACATTCAAAGGGCTGCCCTTCCATTGCCCTCCCTCAACCGTACAAAGATAACAGGATTCGAAAGTGGCTCAAGTCCTGATCGAGCGCAAAGCTTTGGACACCGACGATGCCTGGAATGCTCCGACAGCAGGAGTTACACCTTAAACAAGTTTTAAATTTGACTGGAAACGTTAATAGAATTATTTAAACTCGAAGCAGTATTTCCAAACAATACTTGAACTCGGGGCAAGGGTCAGCGAGGCAGCCAATCAGCTCCTTCTGTACTGTAAAGCAGCGCCTCAATTGCCCGCCCCGAATAGGGAGAGGTGCAGAAGCGCCATTATGTAATGGAGCCGCTACTTGGCGCCGAGAACAATCTCACTGACAGTAGTGCAGCGCTCACTCTCCTGCCTATGGAGTACTGGCGAACAACTTCGTACAGGGGAGAGGGGTGGGTCTCCAAAATCCTCCGCCAGACTCTTTCAACACCCCCCGAACAAGAAAGCAACCCAACTGAGATCAATTTTCTTGCCGCCTCTTAGTTTCGCTTTTTTTAAATACACACCTCAAACACCGGGAGACTACGTCTGCGCAGTGCCGGCATGCTAGGAGTTGTAGTCCGAATTGACTCAGCCCCGACGCTTTCTGACCTTTGGTCCCGGAGCGGAGAACTGCACCTCCCATCGGGCCCCGCGCGGGCAGCGCAGGCGCAGTGTCTCGGCGGGCTCCGTATGTCGCCGCGGAGGATGCACGAAGATTAGAGGCGAGCCAGCAAGCGGCCGCTGGTTGCAGCGGCGCGGATCCGCGGGGCAGGTACCCAGTCTCCCGTTTCTTGTGTCTGCGGGAACCCTCGCCCCGGCCTTGGGGCTTGCAGGAGGGCGAGGCAGGTCTGGAGTTGGAGCCTAGGAATAGCGGGGCCAGCTCCCGGTCGATACATTGTATCCAGAGGCCGCCGTGTAACAAAGCGTCCGCTACATTGTTTTCAGTTCCAGTTCGCCCGCCGCTCGGAACAGGGCGAATATCTCATTCGTCGTTCCGCTACAACGTCTCCGGCTCCCGGGTTATCATGCTCCGGGAACCGACGGCGGTAGCCAGTAACAAGAACAACCCGCGGGAGGTCGCTTTCCAGCCCGCCATCTTTTGTAGCCGCTCGGAAAATTGGGGAGGGGTAGTGGTTTTGGGGAAGAAGGAAAGAGAGCATAGACGCAATTCGCGCCCCGCTCTCGCTGCTGGGAGACGTGGTTTTTCTGTACTACTGCCCTCTTCCCAGAGAAATGGAACCCGACGGTCTGTGGCGGGCGGGAAGTGGGTGGTCGTGCAATAACTAAATGAATGATGGAGCTGGCTAGTTTGTCTCCGGGATTGGTTGCAAACAAACACACCTCGGTGTTTTGGGAGGAGCAGAGGTTCAATGTGAGCCCGCAGCATTAAAACGGCATGAAGCTCTTCCCCCCCTCCCCCAGATCTTCCATCTGGTGTGTCTTCCGACCAACCATATTGGTGAATAAAGATATGGGAAGTTCCAGTAATTTTGAATGTCATAGTCTTTTAAAGAACAATATTCTCACCAATGATCAACCCCTTTCCGTTGTTGGAGGCGGGGCACGCGCTTAACAAATTGTCCAAGCGTGAACCGAAGATCTCATTTGTCGTGGTCCGCATCAGTGCCAATTGGAAAATGAGTCGGACCTTTTCACTCAATAAGTGGATATTCCTTAATTCTTCCGAAATAGAATTGATTTAGGGTTCAATCTGCAGCTCAGTTACAACTTAATTGGAAAATACATCATTGTTTAATATGTTTTTTTTTAAATAGGCCTCTTTCACCCGCCCTCTGTCCAATTTAACGCTACCATTAACTGGCTGTTTAGAAAAAAGTTCAAGGAATGAACGTACTTTGTTAACACGGTGCCAGATATTTAATAACTACCCTTTTGAATTGTCTTAGTGTTTTGAGTCTGTCTCCTTTGTAAATTAGGAGAGCAATTGCATATTTGTTGAAGTGGTAATCTTTGGGGTGGATGGGTGTTTGATTAAATTTATGTTAACTCTCTAACTGATAGTCTGCATAACCCTTCAATACGAGGCGACTAAGGGAGAGATGCAGTCTCGGGAGGGAGACATTCCTTCTCAAAAGCAAGTGTTTTTTATGGTTTATACATGGGAATGCCTTTAATTCTTATTTGTAATCTTAATGCTGTGTCAAGTCAGGGGAGCTTGAGCTGCAAACAAGGTGTTGTCAACTCAGTCAAGGGATGCCAACCAAGCCCACGGCTTTAAGTCCAGATGCTGTTTTAAGTCTCTAACCCAGAAGTAAGAAAGGATTTGCTGCCTGAGAACATGATAAAATCATTCAGCCTCTTGGACCTGCCCTTCTAGTCAATGAATTGCTTATCTGTCAACTATTACTTGCCTGTCAATCCAGTTCATGATCTTTGGTATAATTGCCCATGCTGTAATTAAAAATGGAAAATACTAGAAACACTGAGAGACAGCATCAGTGGAAAGATGGACAGAATTAACTATTTCAGTTTATGGGCCAGTAGTTAGTTGGAATTATGCAATTGTATACCCTTGTTCTTGATCTCCTCCCTCAGAATAGCTTCTCCCTGTATTCCCAATGTATCTGTTAAAAGAAATGTTTACCCACTTTTATGTAATTATTTTCTGAGAAACTGTCTTCAGAAAGCAGTAACTTTAAATTGTTTGTAATTTAGCTTCTATGTGAAGGATGGAGCTCAAAACACAATGGGAAGTTATGGGACTTGCATCCCAGGAGTGAGCCGCTGACAGATTTGGTTCTCTAAAAGCAGAGTCATTGGTTTGCAATGAATAACTTACAATTCATGGTGCATGTGTGAAACCGTAAATTTTGAAAGCATTTGGACATCACTTTCCAAGATATTAAATACAAATACCAGGAAACTTTGACAATACACCAGCTGATTGATGGTTCAACATTGGATTTGCTCATAAGCCCGGAACGTGAGCCATTTTCCAGAGAGCCAGCAGGGTATGTGACCAAAGCTGAGAGTCCAGAGTGGCTGGGTGTGAAACCAGAATGAAGTTTAGAGTCCTCAACACCAGGGGCCAGGAATGCCAATACACTTGCAACTGGAGTGCTTCTGGCCTGAAACATTGTTTGGTTTAATCCCACCATTTCATTTGGAGAATGTTCTCTGTATGGCATGTCAAGTAGGAGAACGAGGAGTTGATAGATCTGAGCTACAGGAATGTAGTCACACCTAAGTTACAGGAGGCGGGTTCCTGGGTGATTGTCAGGAAGGAGAAGGTGAATAGGCAGCCATTGCAGAGTACTCCTGTTAGTGTTCCCCTCAACAATAAGTAGAGCTATTTGGGTACTGTTGGGTGGGGCCGACTTACTGGGGAGGTGGGGGGGGGGAGCTACAGTAACCAGGTCTCTGGTGCTGAGACTGGCTCTGAGGCTCAGAAGGGAAAGAGGGGGAGAAGAGGGGTACAGTAGTTCCATAATTAGAGGGGTAGAATGCAGATTCTGTGGACGTGAAAGAGACAGCCCGGATGGTATGTTGCCTCCCAGGTCCCAGGGTCAGGGATGCCTCGGATCAGGTCCATGGCATTCCAAAGGGGAAGGGTGAACAGCCAGAAGGCATGGTACATAACAAAGGTAGAAAAGGGAGGGGGTCCTGAAGAGAGGTGGAAAGCAGGACATACAGGGGAGTAATCTCTAGATTGCCACCTGTGAGGGTAAGAACAGGCTGATTTGGCAGATGAATGCATTGCTGAAGAATTGATACAGTGGGCAGGGTTTCAGATTTCTTCATCATTGGGATCTCTTCCAGGGAAAGTACAACATGTACAAAAGGGATGGGTTACACCGGAACCCGAGGGGGACCAATATCCTTGTGGGCAGATTTGCTAGAGCTGTTGGTGAGAGTTTAAACTAGTTTGGCCAGGGGGTGGGGGGGGGTGCGGTAAAACAGTTGGTATACAAGTAGATGCAAAGTGAGACTGTGAGGAATGAAGGGCAAATGATAGGACATCATTGCAGTCAGTGGGATGAGGTGAAGTGTAACGGCCCAAACTCAAAAGGATGATGAATACAGGGCTGAAGGGTGTTATATATGTAATAAGGTAGATGATGAAGCAGCTGGTTAGAGAATGGCAGGTATAATGTTGTGGGCTGCAATAAGATCATAGTTGGGAGCTTAACAAGGGATAGGCTAGTAGCCAGAGGGGTTGGGTGGCTCTGTTGGTTTAAAAAAAAAATGAAATCAAATTCTTAGGAAGAGGTGACGTAGGATTGGCAGATGTAGAATCCTTTTGGTAGAGTTAAGAAACCGTAAGGGTAAAGAGACTCTGATGAGAGTTATATACAGGCCTCTGAGCTGTAGCCAGGATGTTGCTAAAAATTACACTGGGAGATAGAAAAGGCATGTGAAGAAGGGTAATGTTGCAAAAATCATGGTGGATTTCCATATGCAGGTAGATTGGGAAAGTCCAGTTGGTGCTGGATCCCAAGAGAGGGATTTTGTAGAACGCCTATGAGAAGCTTTTTAGAGCAGCTTGTGGTCGAGTCCACTACGGGAATGGCAATTCTGGATGGGTGTTAGGTAATGACACAGATTTGATTAGAAAGCTTAAGGTAAAGGAACCCTTGGTAGGCAGTGATCATAATATGATAGAATTCAGCCTGCAGTTTGGGACGGAGAAGCTAAAATTGGATGTGGAGTAAGGAGAATTACAGAGGCATAAGAGAGAGCAGCTGGTCACTGTGGATAGGAACAATGATTAGAAAGGGACTTTATCAGGGATGACAACAGAATAGCAATGGCTGGAGTTTCTGGAAGCAATTTGGAAGGTGCAGGATAGATACATCCTGAAGAAGGAGAAGTATTCTAAAGGGGTGGGGGGGATGAGGCAATGTGGCTAACAAAGGAAGTCAAAGTCAGCATAAAAGTAAAAGAGAGGCTATACATTATAGCACAAATTGGTGGGAAGTTAGAGGATTGGGAAGCTTTTAAAAACGATCAGAAGGTAACTAAAAAGGCCTTAAAGAAAGAAAAGATGAACTATGAATGTAAGCTAGCCTATAATGTAAAAGAAGATACCAAAAGTTTTTTCAGATATATAAGGAGTAAAACACAGATGAAAGTGGTTATCGGATCATTGGAAAATGACGCTGCAGATGTAGTAATGGGGGGTAGGGAACGAAGAAATGGCAGGCTAGCTTAGTAAGTATTTTGTGTCCGTCATCACTGTGGAAGACATTTGCAGAATGCCAGAAATTAGAGAGTGTCATGGGGCAGAGGCTAGTTTAGTTGCTGTTACAAAGGAGAAGGTGCTTGGGAACCTGGAAAGTCTGAAGGTTGATAAGTCACCTGGACCAGATGGACTACACCCCAGGGGTCTGAAAGAGGTAGCTGAAAAGATTGTGGAGACACTCGTAATGATCTTTCAAGAAGCACTAGATTCTGGAGGATTGGAAAATTGCAAATGTTGCTCCACACTTTAAGAAAGGATGGAGGCAGAAGAAAGGAAACTATAGGCCAGTTAGTCTGTCTTCAATGGTTGGGAAGATGTTGGAGTCCATTATTAAGGATGAGGTTTCAGGGTACTTAGAGGCACATGATGAGATAGGCCAACGTCAGTAAGGTTTCCTTAAGATAAAATCTTGCCTGACAGATCTGTTTTAATTTTTGAGGAAATAACAGGCAGGATAGACAAAGTAGAGTCAGTGAATGTTGTTTGTTTGGATTTTCAGAAGGCCTTTTATAGGGCGCCTCATGATTCTGCTTAACTAGATAAGAGCCTGTGGTATTACGGGAAATGGACAGGAGCTTGGCTGGCAGGAGACAAGAGTGTGAATAAAGGGGACCTTTTCTGGTTGGCTGCCAGTGATTTGAATGAAGGAATTTACGGCTTTGTGGTCAAGTTTGCAGATGATATGGGTGGAAGGGCAGGTAACGTTGAGAAAGCAGGGTGTCTGCAGAAGGACTTAGTTTGGGGAAATGGGCAAAAAAGTGGCAGATGGAATATAATGTAGGGAAGTGCATGCTCTTTGTCAGAAGGAACAAAGACGTGGACTATTTTGTAAATGGGGAGAAAATTTTAAAAATCAGGTGCACAGGAACTTGGGAATCCTGGTGCAGAATTCCCTAAAGGCGAACTTGCAAGTTGAGTTGGTGGTAAGGAAGGCAAATGCAATATTAGCATTCATTTTGAGAGGACTGGAATGCAAAAGCAAGGTTGTAATCCTGAGGCTTTATAAGGTGTTGGTCAGCCCACACTTGGGAGTATTGTGAGCAGTTTTGTGCTCTTTATCTAAGATGAGATGTTCTGGTATTGGAGAGTCCAGGAGAAGTTCACAAGAATGGTGCAAGGAATGAAAGGATTAACATTTGAAGAACGTCTAAAGGCTGTGGGCTTATACTTGCTGGAGTTTAGAAGAATGGGGAGGGGGGAATCTCATTGAAAGGTATCGAATATTGAAAGGTGTGGATAGAGTGGATGTGGAGAGGATGTTTCCTATAGTGGGGGAATCTAGAACCATAGAGCAGATCCTCAGAATTGAGTGATGTCCATTTTGAATAGAGATGAAGAAAAATTTCTTTGGCCAGAGAGTGGTGAATCTGTGAATTCTTTGGAACATAGGGCTGTGTATGCCAAATCATTGGGCATATTTAAAGCAGAGGTTGATAGATTCTTGATTAATCAGGGGATTACAGGTTACAGGGAGAAGACAGGAGAATGGGGTTGAAAGGGATAATAAATCAGTCGTGATGGAATGGCGGCGCAGTCTCAATGGGCCAAATGGCCTATTTTTGCTCCTTGGTCTTATGGTCTCATGTCAAAGAACGGGAAGTAAAAATGTAAGTGGATAGTCCAGAAAAATCTGCCAGCCTTTTATTAGCAAAGTTGCAAGAGTGCTGAATGATTGGGACTTTTCTGTTTTTGTTTTTAGGGATTGGGGTATCTGATGAGATTTTGAGGAGAGTATACTTGATGTGCGATTATAAGATTTTAGAGGGGAATTTGTATGATATTTTGTGGTTTACTTGTGTTTCTGTTCTTTTCAGAATCGCAGGTAGTTTTATTGGGTTTGTACAAGTTTCAGTTTTGTTGCTAATCAACAAATGTGTATGATTTTGTGGATATTTAATCAATTCTGGTTGGAATTGTTGGCAATATGGATTATTTGATACATGGTGGTGGGTTTGTTAGGTATTAGGTGTGATTGGATTTTATGGGGTGTTTGCTAGTCTGTGGGTTTTGAAGGGTTGCGGTTGTTTCTCTGGGGTTTTGGTTTGGCAGGTTTTGAATCTTTGAGTTGGGTTTTTGTGGGATATTTGTGTTGTTGCTGGAGGTTGATTATTTGACAGCGGGTTTGTTTCACTGTGGGTTTTGGAGAGCTTCTAATAAAATGATAAAGTATTATTACAGAACCTTTGGGGTAATGTTCCATTGTTTTCACTGGTTTTGATAGTAATACTGCCAGACTAAAGTTACCGTTGTAATATTGTGTCATGGATGTTGTAGATGCCAATGGCTTTCACCTCAGACAAAATGTTGACCATCCCTTTTGTCTGCCAGACCTCCTGACTTTTCCTGGCAGTTTGCTTTATGCTCGAAATTGCAGCATCTGCCCTTGTGTCTTTAGCTTTTTCTATATTGGAAGACAATTGGCATTAATTTATCCACTGTGACTGGTTTTCAATCTCACATTTCCTCCTGGATCTTGCTTTGTCATGTAGTGTAATGTTTCATTGTGTGTGAAACTTTGAGGTCAGCACCGAGCCGGTGAAATGCTCTGGGGTTCAGGACTTTGTGAAACACACTCTTGACATCTATGTTGTCCCTGACTCTGGACAAAATGACTGGGGTTAATTGGGTGCTAAGAAAGCATTGTATCTGTTGGTTAAACCCTGATCTGTTTTCAAGACTTCTTCCCTACATTAGGGAGTTACTGAGTCCCAGGGTTGGAATTGGGGGTTTTAGTCAATGATTTGGATACATTGTGTACTGTTTAAAACCCTTACAAAATCTTGTGCTGACAAATATGATGCATGAAAGTGCCTGATGAATCATGGAAATAAAATGGAGTGGAATTGGCAGAGAGAAATTAATGAATGGCATTTCATTCTTTCCCTTTTGGCTCTTCACAGTAGTTAATTGAAAGTGACTACTTCTCCATTGGAGGGCATACCTTTAACTGTGTTGCACACATGCTCTGGTTCTTAAATTTTGAAATTTTTCTCTCTTTTTCTTCAGAATATCCTTGGATACCACTTTACCCAAACTATCTTAATAGTTCTTCGGCAAACTTGGCTTCTAATCTCCTTAGTGAAATGTTTTGAAATATTTCATCACTTCAATCATTGTTGCCTGGGAATGCTGTGAGATTTTCTCCCACAGTGTTATGCAAGTGTTGAGACAGTGCCATATGTTCTAACGTAGTAATGACAATCGAGTCACAGGTTTGATTCCCTAATGTTCATGTACTAAAAGGTCTGAAATGATCCATGGGAACAAAAGAATGCTGCTTGGTAGTCCCGAGCCTTGAGCCGTGAGCAGGCAGAAGCTGTTCAGCTTCTTGTTCATTTATAATGTGCCGTGTTGTATGACAGGTGATCATGGTCTTTATATGACCACGATTGTTCTTGGCAAATTTTTCTACAGAAGTTATTTGCCATTGCTGCCTTCTGGGAGGTGTCTTTACAGGAATGGTGTTTAAAGTAAAGTTTATCATCAGATTACATAAAACTCTGAGATTCTTTTTCCTCTGGGCATGCTTAGCAAATCTAGAGAGCAGTAACTGTAAACAGGATCAATGAACAGCAAACTCTGCAGATGCAAATATAAATAAACAGCAATAAATAACGAGAGTGCGAAATAACAAGGTAAAGAGTCCTTAAAGTGAGGACACCAGAAATCAAATGAATGTACTTATCCCCTTTTGTTCAAGAGCCTGATGGTTGAGGGATAGTAGCTGTTCTTGAACCTGCTGTTGCAAGTTCTGTGATCCGAGCCATTATCAATACTCTGTGTGCCTGGTGTCAGTGGTCGCATAACCAGGACTTGTGATATGCACTGGCTGCTGATACGATCATCTGCCGTCTGCTCCCATGGCTTTGTGTGATGCTGATCGGGGCCGGGGGGGGGGGGGTGCAAGCAGGTGCTACACCTTCCCCAAGGGTGACCTGCGGGCTGGTGGAGGGAAGGAGCGCCTTACACCTCCCTTGGTAGAGACACATCTCCACCCTGCCACCCATTCTTTCTACCTGCTACATAGAAACTGGGAAAGGCCAGTCAGCCCATCGTGGATGATCTGTAACATCTCTTTACCCAGACTTGCGCCATATCCATCCCCCACCCCAAATAACAACCACAGTTTTAGGTGATGCTGATGTGTAAAAGGGAATGGTGCGGAGGCTGTGTTTGTGGATCATGGTGGTTCTCAGTTATTAAAAGCTTTGACTGCCTAACTTCACCAGCAATCCATTACTCTGGAGGGGGACTGGAAGAGATTCAGTGAAGTAATCTGGATGGGGAGAGATTTTATTGGGGGGGCAAGTCGGGTGCACTTGTGCTCTTCACCTTGGAATAAGGAGGAGTAATTACTTGGGAAACATGGAAATAACTAAGGTGATCAATTACAGAGTAATCGGAGCATAAAATTAAAAGACAAGGGGAGATTTTTGAAGACACATTCATGGGAGGAGCAAATTGAGAATAAATTAAAATGTTTAGTTGTGTTTATCTACTTAATATGTTCTGAGGAGTCAGCAAAATATGTGTTCTTTCACAAAGTGGGCGTAAGTGTGATGGATTGAAGCTGCAGCAATGGTTTCTTGGCACTTGGGTACTGCACAGAGGATGCATATTTAAGTTAATGAAATTAACTCTCGCGGCTTCACAAAGGATGGTGAGTGGCAGAGGCAGCGTCATTAGGGGCTGGGTACCAAAGTGAAAGATTGAGTTGACCAAGGGATGATGCCACCATGGACTGAATGGGCTTTATTTATTTCAGATCATGAGTTCTTTTGTTCATTGACCCTGCAGAGTGTTTGTTCAGTACCCTGAGTGGCATTCACGCTGCTGTCTGCAGGTGGATGCAATCCAAGTACAAGCAGTTCTGCCATAACACGTTTTCATTATGAAGTGTGATTGCTGGGTTATAATACACTACCTTCATTATAAGTGCTGCATTAATTACAGTGCAATCTGCCTTGTAGGCAACCACAGCCTGGCTTTACTATAACATGGCTTTCTATAATGCAAGGTTTTCGAGGGATGTAACTGTTGCCATGGAACAAAACCACCTGTGTTAAGTATCAAGGGAAACTGAATCAGAGCATTACTCAGTCGGGTAGCAATGACCAAGCTCCATTCTGCAGCAGCAAATTCAGTTGTTTTCCTCGTTCCTCCCAGCTAGGGCTCAGGGCTCGTTGTGGCAGGCAAGCTAATTTAGGAATTTGTGATACTAGATTGATTTTAGTTTGGGCAGGGGGTTGAATCATTTTAGCCCAGGGCAATCTAGCAATCTAGTTTATAGTGAAGGTTGCTGACTGACAGTGAGATGATTATTCAATAGGATGTTCAATCTTGGGATGGAGTTTGTAGAAAAGGGAAGCATGATGGGGAAATAGATGGAGCAATGCTAGGGATCCAAGTTTTGATGAAATAGGAACAGATTTTTTGCAGCTAGGATTCCAGATGGCATGAAAACGGCAGTGAAATATTAAGTATCAGGGTGTAAAGAGGCAGCAGCGTGAATGGTAGTGTCAGTAATTGGAGGGAATTTGAAGGCAGGAGGGGTTTCTATCTGGACCCATGAAGGAGTGGAAGAGCAAACGGTAGCAGTACTCAGGAACACCCCACCTCCTGGTTACATTCCCACTTCATTCTGTTGATGGGTCTGGTGTTCTATTTAACCTTGAGCTGAGTACTCTTGCTTCTGTCTCTGTATTGTGGCTTGGCTGTGTCTCTGCCTCAGCCTGTATCACCGACACTATCCTCCGAGCACTTACCATCCCTGGGTTTGACTATTTTGAAGTACTTGTGGCTGACTTTCCACCTCTTAGGTTCAGTCTGCACTTAATGTAATTGCCTTTGGTGGAGATCAGGAGGAGGTACTGAGGCGGATTGTAGCTTCTATGCCCTGATCTTCCAGCCTGATTTTTCTTTTACTGCTGGTATTCCTGCCTTTATCTTTTTCTTTTTATCCCCTCTCTTTCATTACCTCTTCCCCATTGTTCACACCCCTGATACCTGATTACTGAGCTTCAGAAGTCAGAAATTGGGACTGAGATCTTTTTTGTTGCGTTGGGTGCTCTGGCTTTGGGTGAGCCTGCACCTCTTTATTTTCCTTCCGTGCAACGAACAGTTGCAAGAAAGAGTTTGTGAACCCTTTGCAATTACCTGTTTTTCTGCTTTAATTACCTGTCGTTTGATCTTCATCTAGGTCACAATAAAAGACAAACAAAATCTGCCTAAACTAATAACACACAAAAAGAATTGTACTTTTCATGCCTTTATTAAATACATTGTTTAATCATTCGCAGTTCAGGCTGAAAAAGTATGTGAACCCTTGTATTTTATAACTGATAGAACCTCCTTTAGCAACAATAACGATCACCAAACATTTCCTGTAAATGCTGATCAGACTTGCACAACAGTGAAGAGGAATTTTAGACCATTCCTCCATACAAGCCTGTTTCAGTTCACCTGTTTCAGTTCACCTGTACTTCTGGGATACCTCGCATGAACAGTCCTTTTCATGTCATGCCACAGGATCTCAATTGGGTTAATGTCTGGACTCTGACTTGGCCATTCCAAAACACAAATTTTCTTCTTTTTAAACTGTTCTGTTGTTGATTTACTCTTGGGTTTCAGATCATTGTCTTGTTGCATTATCCAACTTCTGTTAAGCTTCAGGTGACGGACCACTACCTTGACATTCTCCTGTAAAATGTCTTAATACAATTTTCGAGTTTATTGTTCCCTCAATGATTGCAAGCTGTCCAGCCCCTTGAAGCACCTAAGCGGCCCAAACCATGATGTGCCTTCCACCCGGTTTCACAACTGGGATGAAGTTTTGGTGTTGGTGTGCAGTGCCTTTTTTCCTCTAAACATAGCGGTGTACATTTCTGCCAAAGAGTTCAAATTTTATTTCGTCTATCCACAAAACATTGTTCCAGAAACATTGTGGAACATCCAGGTGGTCTTTTGCAAACTTAAGACTTGCAGCAGGTTTTTTTTTTGTTTTTTTTTAGAGAGTAGTGGTTTCCTCCGTAGAGTACTTCCACGAACACCATTCTTGTTCAGTGCTTTTCTTACAGTGGACGCGGACAGAGACTTTAGCAAGTTCTAGAGATTTTTGCAGGTCATTTGCTGTTACCCTTGGGTTCTTTTTCACCTCCTTCAGCATTGCATGTTGTACGCTTGGTGTGATTTTTATTTCAGGACGCCCACTCCTAGGGAGAGTAGCAACAGTACTGAGTTTCCTCCATTTGTAGACAATTTCTCTTACTGTGGACTGATGAACACTCAGGTCTTTAGAAATGCTTTTGTAGCCTTTTCCAGCTTGATGCATCTCTACAATTCTTCTTCTAGGGTCTACTGAAAGTTGTTTTGATCGAGGCATGGTGCACATAAACGGATCTTTCTTGAGCGAGTGGGTCTTTCAGTAGCCTGATGTTGTGTGTGTGTTTTTATAGGGCAGGACACCTCTACAACCCACACCTCCAATCTCATCCCGTTGATTGGAATACCTGACTCCAAATTGCTTTTGTAGAAGGCCTTACCCCCGAGGCTTACATAATTTTTTTGAACCTAGACTGTGGTTGTTTAAATGGTGTAATTAGTATTGATGAGAAGTAGTACAATTGTTATTAGTTTAGGCAGATTGTGATTGTCTAAACTAATCACAGACCACATTTTATGAATAATTAATGCTGAAAAGCAGGTAATTCAAAGGATTCACAAACTTTTTCTTGCAACTGTACTTTGGATTAATTTAGTTACTTCATATTTCATGTGTTTTCAATGGGTGACCCCTATCAGTGAATCATCGTGAGTTGGGCCCATGAACAAATCTCGTCACTTAGCCACCTGATTATTCCCATTGAATTGATTGCGGTGTTTTGTTGGTTGAATTATTTTTAAAGCAACATTATGTATGATATGTCAGACCAGTGGTATCACCTTCCTTGCTGCTTTGGCCCTATCTGTTTGTCAATTCTGATGTGAGGTTCTGATTCTGAGCACCTGAGGCCAGCACAGATTGGGTATGTGCTTAACCAGTGAGCTGGGGATTTGCTAATCTCTGGAGTTGAGGAGTTGACTGAGAATCGTCGCAGCACAAGCCCTGTGTGAAAGTTGATCCCTGCCATTCCTTCCCAAACATTTCATCTGGCTGGAGAACACTTGCTGCAAGCAAAAAACAACTGGATTGCAATGTTATTTGTCAATCCTGTTCCTTGAGAAAGAACTCTTCCCAACAGCCTCCTTTAACTAACTATACTTTCAATTCAAAGAGGAACATCTCATGTCGTTCTTTGCTGTAATGTTACACGTTTCATATTGCATCACCTTTGGACATCCTCTCATCCTAACGTAAACACAAGAGATTCTGTAGATGCTGGAAATCCAGAGAAACACATACAAAATGCTTAAGGAAATTAACAGGTCAGGTAGCCTCTGTGGAAAGGAATAAGCGGTCGATGTTTCCAGCTAAGACACTTCATCAGGACTCTCATTCTTTTTTTTTGGCATGTGTCTGCGTGCGTACGAGTCTGTGCGTGTGTCCATGATGATATCTTTTTCATGGCTTTTTACAAGGCGCGGAGCGAGAGAGAAACTGTGTGGCCGTCACTCCTCACACAGACATTTTCACAGTATTTTTCCCTTTATTTTACGGGGTCGAGTTGCGATCTCGACACTCAACCCAGCAGGGATGAAAGGCGGACCCGACTGGTTTTGAACCCGGGAACCTCGGCTCCCGGGTCCGGTGCTGATGTCGTTGCGCCACCAGCCGGCCCAGGACACTCATTCTAACATAGACCTTTCTTTTTATAGGTTGCACCGTGGGACAGAAGTTGGAGATGGGATTTGAATCACCTTTGGGGACCATTGAGCTAACAACAGAGTCTAGAGATTGCCATTGATGCGTAACGTATTACGGTGCCTACAGATGTCAGCAGCAGTTCCAGCTCCTCAGCCACTGGCCTCTGTTGGGACAACTGTTGCTTTGTCTCCAGTGGTTATGAACCCCAACAAGCCTGGACGTGTGACTAACCAACTCCAGTACATGCTGAAAGTGGTGGTGAAGACCCTGTGGAAGCACCAGTTTGCCTGGCCTTTTCATGTACCAGTCGATGCACAGAAGCTTAACTTGCCAGTGAGTCATGCTCTGACAAACAGCACAATTACCATTGTGAAGTGCTTTGATTAAAGTTGCCATTTTGTTTAGTTTCAATGGTTGCTGGCAGGATGACCATTTTTGGGTATTGAAGTAAATGGGAGCTTCCTCATTGCAACTGCACTGGGGTGCGAAAGCTTGTGACTGTTGGCCTCAGTGTTGTGGTTATGAAGAATGGAGATATCTGCTTAGTGCCATTGTTTGGTGTCCCCCGCCTTAGGTGGAAACCAGATTACAATCAAAGCGATACTGTCTACCATCTAAAGAGAGATAGCAGGCACTGGCCTCAGGAAAAAAGTTCTGATTGTGATTCATAAGTTGATGCCTGCCTCAATTTTGGTGAGGGGCATCGTACCTTGGGAGTTTCGGGTGGTTAAACGTTGGTTTGATAATATGGGGTGATCTAACTGGATAATGACAAAGCATGGTGGTGGTGGTGGATCAAAGAGTAGATAGCCTTATATTGGGTGTCCAGCGGAATCTTAGAATTCCGATCGATTTGCGTAAGCCTCTTCACACATTGTACTGTGAGGTTTTGGAATATGGCAGGAGCCTGCAGCTAAACATCAAGCTGCCAGGTAACTGTTTGGAGAAAAGTGAGATTTGGGAGAAAGGTGGAATAACTGGCTTTGGCTTTTTACTTTGGATTTGCTGGACAAAGGAACCACAATCATGAATAATAGAGTAATTTGAGGAAATGCTAGACCTATTGAAATAGTAGTTCATTGTGGTATCCATAGAATTCAGAATACTTGTGGATACAATGGATTTTAAACAGACCAAGAGCCAGGCATCTTTTTATTTAATGGACAAAGGGAGAATGAGCTAAATGAACTAATTTATGTTTCATGAATTTGTACTAACTATGTTTAAATAGCTGTGCAGTGGTGACAGTCTAGTTGAATAATGGCAGTTAGGTTGTCTCTGGCATCTGGTATAAGGTTACTCTGCCTGTATGTAGTTAGGTATGGGAATTGTTGCTCAGTGGGTATGAGGTTACTGTGCCTGTGTGTAGTTGGGTATGGGAATTGTTGCTCAGTGGGTATGAAGTTACTGTGCCTGTGTGGTTAGATGTGGGGTTGGTTGGTCAGTGGGTCAGCGGTTAAAGCATTCATCTATAACAAGTGTTCTCAGTTTGCTTGCAGGATGTTAATCATTTCCTGAAAACCCTTTTCCAGGATTATCATAAAATCATCAAGCAGCCCATGGACATGGGCACGATAAAGAAAAGGTTAGAAAACAACTATTACTGGAGTGCAAGTGAATGCATGCAGGATTTCAACACCATGTTCACCAACTGTTACATATACAACAAGGTAATGCATCCAAAATACAGTCTTTATAGACTTACTCATATTTCCCATTGGTTATCCACAGCTTTATTTTAACATCTGTTCCCTTTGGAGTTAGGTTTAAGAGATTAAAAACCTATTATAGAAACCCCACTCTAAGTGGGTGGCAACAGGAATAGGCCATCTAAACATTGGAGCTTAATCTGTAATCCATCAAGGATAGCTGATTGTTCATCATTTTACTGTACTATCCCCATGTTCCAAGTATCTCTCCACCTCTTATTTGAATGGATAATTGGTTAAGTTACCTAGCTGACTGGGTAGAGAATTCCAATGCTTTATTAACCTTTCACTTAAGAAATTTCTGCTTTGTGTTTTCAAATTGCATGCACTGGCCTCAAGATGACAGATAAGAGCAACATCGTCCCTGCATCTGACCTGGAAAGCCTTTTAAGAATTATATAAATTTTATGAGATTACAAATAAACTCTTCTTGGGCCTCAAGCCTGGGTGCAGTTATTGATGCCTAGTATTGATACCCCCGTAGTTTGTCCCTCCTGCTTGGTTAGTCCTCATACAATTGGGTTTCCGCATAGCAGAGCACTGCATTTGCAATGGCCATAGGTTTGACTTCGACAGCACAAAACTACTGTGCAGCCTCAATGGCTTTTGGGACCGGCTGATAAAGGAAGCCATTGAGGTAAAACTGGAGGAAGAGAATTTTAACAAAGCCGAAGGTCTTTAAAGAACTGGAATTTGATTGATAACAAGGTGGGAGAGCAGAAACCTGATTGGATGAGGACTAACCAATCAGGAGGGATGGACTATGGGGGTGTAAATACCACCGCACTAGACATACTCATCTTCATCCCTGATGAAGATAGCAGAATTTGTCATGGAAATGTCAGTTATAATTGATACATGTACCCAGCTGGAAGCCCAAGAAGAGTTCATTTGTCATATATGCTGGGAAAGCACTAGATCCTTTTTGATGAGATTGTTTATTTTTCTGAACTTCAGCGAATGCAGTTCCACTCTGCTCACTCTCTCCAAATGGCAAACCTAAAACCGATCTAGTGTATCTTTGCTGGAACTCCCTCTATGGCAAGTAAAGTGACCAAAACTCTGGACAGTACTGGAGGTTCGTCTCGTTAAAGCACGATACAGTTGCAGTAAGGCTTCCTTACTCCAATGACCAAATGCTCTCCTGATAAAGGCTTATAATATTATTTATCTCCTAATTATTTGTTGCGCCTACAGGTTGACCTTGAGTAGCTTGCATACAAGTGGAGCCAGGTCCCTTTTAAAGATCAGAATTACCCAATCATTCACTATTTAACAAAAACTTTTGTTTTTCTGTTACGTGCACCATTAGGGTTCCATGGCCAAAACTATTGACTGTGTTGTAAGAAAGGATGATTTCATGTACAAGCTCCCTCTCCCTGCCTTCATTTGCTGCTGTTGGATTGGGGTGTGGAATTGTTATTTTTCTTGTATTTTCCTCATTGCTTAACTGTCCTATGCTTGCTAATCTCATCATCTCTATAGGTTTGTACTCATGTTCAGTGAATTTTCCACTAATTTCAGTGTAGCTGCTTCTATATTTTTCATAGAAGCTTTGTAGTTTTTCGGCAGCTGGGTGTCATACCATTTGAATCTGGCTATTCTATAAATTAATTGTTATCACTGGAATGTTATCTTTTTAGTTGAGGTAGTTTTTGTATAAAATGATCACAACTTCTCCGTTCTCGCTTTTGTTCGTTCTTTCTTCAAACACTTGATAAATGGCCATCGCCACCAAGTTTTAAGCCTCATTCTTGACTTTCAAACCTGGGAATTGTAAGATGACTTGGATCCAACACTGCTGACCTTGTCCCCCTCTTGCAGCCCGGTGATGACATTGTGCTGATGGCGCAGACTCTGGAGAAGATCTTTCTGCAGAAGGTTGCTCAGATGCCTCAGGAAGAGGTGGAACTGATGCCCTCGGTACCAAAGGGCAAAGGTCGAAAACAACCAGGTATGCTGAAGTTTCGAGGTAGAAAATAAATATTTGGAAAATAAGTTGCACCCTGGAAATCAAGTTAAAGAAAAGTGGTCAGTTGGCTTTGGACCCTACACATTATACCAGAATGTGTCACTTTTCCATTTGTGGTTTCATTAGATCACAGGGTGTCTAAAAGAGGTTTAAACCGATCTAGTTTGCTGTGTGTATTATAGTTAAGGTTTTGAGGAGCCCTGGTTTGCTGCCCAAGTGTGGGGATGTCCAATTCATAGGGGAGCTTTGGCTGGTTGTCAGTCTGTTCGCAGTTCCAGGGGTGGCAGTGGGGGTACTACATCCATTTTCCAGCCATGGCCGTGCTCTGGTTCCTGCTGTTGGTCTCACACGATTTCCGATGCCAGGTCTGGCTGGGAGTGGGATTAGAAACATAGAAAATAGGTGCAGGAGTAGGCCATTCGGCCCTTCAAGCCTGCACCGCCATTCAGTATGATCATGGATGATCATCCAACTCAGAACCCTGCACCAGCCTTCCCTCCATACCCCCTGATCCCCGTAAAGGCCCACAAGGGCCATATCTAACTCCCTCTTAAATATAGCCAATGAACTGGCCTCAACTGTTTCCTGTGGCAGAGAATTCCACAGATTCACCACTCTCTGTGTGAAGAAGTTTTTCCTAATCTCGGTCCTAAAAGGCTTCCCCTTTATTCTCAAACTGTGACCCCTCGTTCTGGACTTCCCCAACATCGGGAACAATCTTCCTGCATCTAGCCTGTCCAATCCCTTTAGGATTTTATACGTTTCAATCAGATCCCCTCTCAATCTTCTAAATTCCAACGAGTATAAGCCTAGTTCATCCAGTCTTGCATCATATGAAAGTCCTGCCATCCCAGGAATCAATCTGGTGAACCTTCTTTGTACTCCCTCTATGGCAAGGATGTCTTTCCTCAGATTATGGGACCAAAACTGCACACAATACTACAGGTGTGGTGTCACCAAGGCCTTGTACAACTGCAGTAGTACCTCCCTGCTCCTGTACTCGAATCCTCTCGCTATAAATGCCAGCATACCATTCGCCTTTTTCGCCGCCTGCTGTACCTGCATGCCCACTTTCAATGACTGGTGTATAATGACACTAGGTCTCGTTGCACCTCCCCTTTTCCTAATCGGCCACCATTCAGATAATAATCTGTTTTCCTGTTTTTGCCACCAAAGTGGATAACTTCTCATTTATCCACATTAAATTGCATCTGCCATGAACTTGCCCACTCATCTAACCTATCCAAGTCACCCTGCATCCTCTCAGCATCCTCCTCACAGCTAACACTGCCGCCCAGCTTCGTGTCATCCGCAAACTTGGAGATGCTGCATTTAATTCCCTCATCCAAGTCATTAATATATATTGTAAACAACTGGGGTCCCAGCAATGAGCCTTGCGGTACCCCACTAGTCACTGCCTGCCATTCTGAAAAGGTCCTGTTTATTCCCACTCTTTGCTTCCTGTCTGCTAACCAATTCTCTATCCACATCAATACCTTACCCCCAATACCGTGTGCTTTAAGTTTGCACACTAATCTCCTGTGTGGGACCTTGTCAAAAGCCTTTTGAAAATCCAAATATACCACATCCACTGGTTCTCCCCTATCCACTCTACTAGTTACATCCTCAAAAAATTCCATGAGATTCGTCAGACATGATTTTCCTTTCACAAATCCATGCTGACTTTGTCCGATAATTTCACCACTGTCCAAATGTGCTGTTATCACATCTTTGATAACTGACTCCAGCAGTTTCCCCACCACCGATGTTAGGCTAACCGGTCTATAATTCCCTGGTTTCTCTCTCCCTCCTTTTTTAAAAAGTGGGGTTACATTAGCCACCCTCCAATCCTCAGGAACTAGTCCAGAATCTAAAGAGTTTTGGAAAAATTATCACTAATGCATCCACTATTTCTTGGGCTACTTCGTTAAGCACTCTGGGATGCAGACCATCTGGCCCTGGGGATTTATCTGCCTTTAATCCCTTCAATTTACCTAACACCACTTCCCTACTAACATGTATTTCCCTCAGTTCCTCCATCTCATTGGACCCTCTGTCCCCTACTATTTCCGGAAGATTATTTATGTCCTCCTTAGTGAAGACAGAACCAAAGTAATTATTCAATTGGTCTGCCATGTCCTTGCTCCCCATAATCAATTCACCTGTTTCTGGCTGTAGGGGACCTACATTTGTCTTAACCAATCTTTTTCTTTTCACATATCTATAAAAGCTTCTACAGTCAGTATTTATGTTCCCTGCTAGTTTTCTCTCATAATCTTTTTTCCCCTTCCTAATTAAGCCCTTTGTCCTCCTCTGCTGAGCTCTGAATTTCTCCCAGTCCTCAGGTGAGCCACTTTTTCTGGCTAATTTGTATGCTTCTTCTTTGGAATTGATACTATCCCTAATTTCCCTTGTCAGCCACGGGTGCACTACCTTCCTTGATTTATTCTTTTGCCACACTGGGATGAACAATTGTTGTAGTTCATCCATGCAATCTTTAAACGCTTGCCATTGCATATCCACTGTCAATCCTTTAAGTGTCATTTGCCAGTCTATCTTAGCTAATTCGCGTCTCATACCTTCAAAGTTACCCTTCTTTAAGTTCAGAACCTTTGTTTCTGAATTAACTATGTCACTCTCCATCTTAATGAAGAATTCCACCATATTATGGTCACTCTTACCCAAGGGGCCTCTCACGACAAGATTGCTAATTAACCCTTCCTCATTGCTCAATACCCAGTCTAGAATAGCCTGCTCTCTAGTTGGTTCCTCGACATGTTGATTCAAAAAACCATCCCGCATACATTCCAAGAAATCCTCTTCCTCAGCACCCTTACCAATTTGGTTCACCCAATCTACATGTAGCTTGAAGTCACCCATTATAACTGCTGTTCCTTTATTGCACACATTTCTAATTTCCTGTTTAATACCATCCCCAACCTCACTACTACTGTTAGGTGGCCTGTACACAACTCCCACCAGCGTTTTCTGCCCCTTAGTATTATGCAGCTCTATCCATATCGATTCCACATCCTCCCGGCTTATGTCCTTCCTTTCTATTGCGTTAATCTCCTCTCTAACCAGCAACGCTACCCCACCTCCTTTTCTTTCATGTCTATCCCTCCTGAATATTGAATATCCCTGAATGTTGAGCTCCCATCCTTGGTCACCCTGGAGCCATGTCTCTGTGATCCCAACTATATCATATTCATTAATAACAATCTGTACTTTTAATTCATCCACCTTGTTACGAATGCTCCTTGCATTGACACACAAAGCCTTCAGGCGCGCTTTTACAACTCTTTTAGCCCTTATACAATTATGTTGAAAAGTGGCCCTTTTTGATGCTTGCCCTGGATTTGTCGGCCTGCCACTTTTCACCTTACTACTTTTTGCTTCTACCCTCATTTTACACCCCTCTGTCTCTCTGCACTGGTTCCCATCCCCCTGTTGTGAACTAACCTCCTCTCGCCTAGCCTCTTTAATTTGATTAGTTAAAATAGGGTTAGTTCCTATTGCTGGACATACCTGGGAGGACAGTTCTAGTGTTGGTGTGGTTACTTGCTACCTGCTGATAAGGGCTGGTTGCCCAGTTGCTCCATGCTTGGCCAGTTCTTGTTGCCATATTTGGTTTAGGGAAGCCAATTTCCACTTGGTGGACGTGGCTAGATATCAGTTCTCGGGCTTCTCACAGCTGGGGAGGTCATCGTACATGTCGGACCAGCCTCAGTGAGATTCTGTACTCTGGAAGAACCACAACACAGGGTGTAGAAAGATGCTTCCAAATGTGTGAGGAGTTGGCTGCAGCAGAGTGTGTTGGTGATAATGTGGAGGCATATGTTCTCTGATAAAATCTTGAAAACCACCAAGTGCCAAAGTGTCTGAGTATTTGAGTGTCCACGGTTTTGATTTGGGAGGTACACTGCTCCCTAACCTATTGTGCTGGTGCTTGTTCTCTCCTATGTCTTATGGTCTCGTCTCTTATGGTCATACTTGACAGGAATCCAGCAGGTGGCAGCAGTGTCTTCAGCTAGTGAGCCAACAGCTTTCCCGGAAGCTCCACCTGAGGTCTCTCCAACTCCCATCATAATCCCCACTCCGGTGCCAACCACCCTGCCCACCCAGGTCACCGCAGCTCCTGCTCAATCTTCAAGTCCAATGATGTCGGTGATCCCACCACCAGCACAGCCTGTTACCAAGGTAAAGGCCTCACCTTGTTTATTATTCTCTTTGTCACTGTGCTGTGACGGGCTTGATCAAATCCTGCGTCTGGGAGACTTGGGCGAAGCATAGGATTTGTTTTTGTGCAATGCTGATTGCGTCTGTAAATTACATAGCGCTGGACCAAATAGAACAGAAGATCTTCGTAGTAGCACCCAGTCTGTGGGATTCAGTGATGGCTCTGACCCTGCATGAATTACTCAGCCTCTTGATCAAATTCACGGTCTCCAGCTTACTTTGAAGCGCAGAGCTGAGGGATTACCGGACTGTGGTAGGGTGTCTGACTGTTGAACAGAACTTTTTATTCACTGGGTTGTTGTAGAGCAGGGGTTCCCACCTTTTTTGTATCATGGACCCTTACCATTAACCAAATGGTCCGTGGACCCCAGGTTGGGAACCCCTGGTGTAGAGTACAAGTCTAACTCACTTGTTCTGTACCTTTCCTGGAAATACTCTAATAGTGGAACAGTGTTAAAGGAAGCCTTAGTCAAAATTTATTCTGTGCTATTTCCTGCCCTAGGAATGTTGGATTTGTTTATGTGCAATGCTGTTCTCTCCTACGTCGTGTTTGTCTCTGGAGTTTTTAATAGTTGCCACAAGGATACAATATCGCATTTGTCAATTTGGCAACTCCCACAATCCCACTGTTTGGGTTACAGAAATTCGCCTTTGTAGAATTCACAAATCTACCAAAAATTCTGAGTCGATTGGGGAAAAAAAATGTGTTGGGGGGTGGGGGAGAGTAAATAAACAAACACAAAATATATATTTTTTAAATTTGCATTTCTTGGTGTATGCTTAGATAAGGTAGCCTCATGTTTTGAAGAATTAAGATCTAGAAACTGATCTCGGAACGTTACTTCCCATAACACAAAATGTGACCAGTATGTCATAATTCTTCAGAACATAAGGCCACTTCCTTATTGCTGCAACCAGAACTATTGGGAGTTGCTGCCCAGTGGCCATTGGATTGGTTGAGGCTATGGATGGCAATTGAGTTGCTAATGGATCATGTTTATGACAACAAAAGTCTCTTCTTGTTTCAGAAAAAAGGTGTGAAACGGAAAGCGGACACGACGACTCCCAGTACTTGCGCCATCACCGCGAGCAGCTCTGAGTCCCCTCCTCCCTCCTCAACAGAATCCAAACCTGCCAAATTGACGTCCCGGCGGGAGAGTGGGCGCCCGATTAAACCGCCAAAGAAAGACCTGGAAGAGGTGGAGCTCCAGCAAGCGCCTGGCAAGAAAGGGAAACTGACTGAGCACCTGAAGCACTGTGACAGCATCCTGAAAGAGATGCTGTCGAAGAAACATGCAGCTTATGCCTGGCCCTTCTACAAGCCTGTAGATGCTGAGGCCCTGGAACTGCACGATTATCATGAAATCATTAAACATCCAATGGACCTCAGCAGTGTGAAAGTATGTTGGCATCTCTTTGTCTCCTACTCTCAGTGTGGTGAACACCTAGGTTAGAATGGCTTATACTCGCCGGAATTTAAAGAATAGGAGCGATCTTATTGAGGCAAGAAGTCCTTAGAGATATTAACAGACCAGCTTCCAAGAGGATTTTTCCCTCAACTCGGGAGCCTAGGACCAGAGGACATAGTTCCAGCAATAAGGGATGCAGTTTAGCAATGGGATAAGGAAAATATGAATTTAGACAGTATTATAAATTTTTGGAATTCTTTACCTCAGAGAACTGAGGTTCTTCAGTCATTGAATATATTTAAAGGTGATGTCAAGGGACACTAGTATAATCAGTGAATTTGAGAACAGGATACTAATGAGGAACACTTGATGGCTCTGGGTCTGTACTCGCTGGAGTTTGGAAGAATGAGGGAGGGATCTCATTGAAGCCTATGGAATATTCAAAGGTCCGGATAGAGTGGATGTGGAAAGGGTGCTTCCAACACTGGGGAAGTTTAGGACCAGAGGACACAGCCTCAGAATAGAAGGATGTCCCTTTAGAACAGAGATGAAGAGGAATTTCTTTAGCCAGAATCTGTGGAATTGTTTGCCACAGGTAGCTATGGAGCCCAAGTCATTGGTTATATTTATACTGGAGGTTGATCAGTAAGGGCCTCAAAAGTTAGGGGAGAAGGCAGGAGAATGGAGTTGAGAGGACAAATAAATCAGCCATGATGAAATTCTGGAGCAGGCTGGATTGCCTATGTTTCATGGTCTTATAGTGGTTGATTTGAGGCACAGAATCGTCCATTACGTTATTTGAATCATTGAGCAAGCTTGAGGAGCATTATGGCTTGTTTTTCATATGTTTCTATGGCTGCCGTTTGAACAGTTTAGGTTGAACTGTTTGGAATCTTGGTCTTGATGATTCACAGCTCCAGAATTTTATGTTCAGTGGTGAGGAGGAATGGTGGCTGGGTGTAGAATCTGAGTTCTCTGCCTATTGAGATTCAACTTGGCTCAGCTTTGAAGAAAATTGTAGGTCCATGGTCTGAGACTGAATTGGGCCACATCAGGTTCTGCTGGCTTTTTACAAATGGGTTTGGGTTTGAGGATTGGCCTAAGACCTTCATTGCCTATTGGAGTGGGTGTATGCTATGGTGGCTGGGTCAGGTTATAAAGTCACTCCAAGCTTTTGCGGTTAGATTGAGTTAAATTGGCTATGGTAAAGACAGGTTTTAATGTGTACTTAAGCTAAGGCCTGTTGTGCAGGCGGTCAGTATGGAAAACGGAATGAAAAAGAAATCCAATGCTGGAGGGTTTTACTAACTGTACCCCTCCCCCACTTACCCACCCACCACCACATTGATGTGCATGCACACATAGATTCAACAAGCGCCAATTCATCCCTGTACCTTTGTGCGACAAATGAAAACTTGCATAGTACCTTTTAGAGCCTTGCAATGTCCCAAAACACTTTACAGTTGATTGTTAAACTTTCTGTAGTTTGACTGCCTTTGCAGTGTAGGAAACTCTGCAGCAAACTTGATGCAAGTTGCACAAACATCAGTGGAATAAACCCATGTGGACATCATGCAGGCTGCTCGCCACATCTACACTCTGTGCAGGGTGGTTCAGTGTGACCAGCACTTAGCATTGCCTGACTCTTGTTCACCAGTCCTAGGCGTACTTTATTGGTGAATGCCTGTTTGTCAATGGGAACACCAATGGCGCATACAGATAACTCATGTATAACAATGAGTTATGGTACTGGCCACTCCATCGCTGTAGAGAGCTGAAGTACAGGTCTGACAGATTGGAAGGGAGCACCAGAGACAAGATAAATGAAGCAATGAAGACACAGTGACTGGAGGAGTGACGAGGCAGTGACTAAGGTAATCTTAAGACAAAAGCTGTTAGAGTGATGGTTTCAGGAACCCAAGGAATGGAAGTTGTGGTAGAAGCCAAAGGCTATGGCCTTGATTTGAATATTTAATTGAAGAAAGTTTCCGTTCATCCATTACAGACATCAGGCAAGCAAATTAGAGGTACTGGAGAGATCAGGAAACTTAAAAGTTAGATTACCCTGATGCTCAAGTAACTGTAATGCATTGGTTGTATCAACATGTACTTTTGATCCAACTCTCTAAGAGTGAACTGCTACTCTGGCACTCTATGATCATGGTCTATTTGAGTGAATCATTCTTTTGTGTTGCAGACAGGATCAAGGTGGATAGTATAAACCACTTCTAATGCCCACTCGGCAGAAGCACATTTTATTCTTTCAAATGGTGAAACATGCTTGAGAGGCTGAATGGTCTAGCCCTGCTGTTAGTTCCTATGTTTTACCTCTTAGCTAGTTACTGTTGCTTTTCTAGTTCTATGTTCATTTAAATATTTTACATCCTGGCCTATGCTTATTTCCATGATTTACCAGAGTGGGTCCACCGCATGATTAAACATTTATGTGCATGTATATTCAGTAGCATCTATCTCCTTGCCATTGGGCCAAGATCTTGCTCTGTCAAGGCCTAGATAGCAGCTGGTGTGCAACAGCCTCCTGATGTTGAAAGAGTTTGCACATCGGCATCATCTATTCTTCATTGTGGTGAAAGCAAATCATCTTTGACCAAATGAGGTTGCCCAATAAAAGACAAGTACTGGGAAATGCTGCACTGAGCTATCTTTCAGATAAGAATGTGCCATCAAATCTCTGGGATGATGTAACAGATCCCATGATAACTTTAGAACAAAATCAGAAGACTATGTTCCACTGATCTATATGCCTCCTAACTGGTGCTTTTGAAATATATCCCTCATTATCTCATTGCTGTTTGTGGGAGCTCACAGTGCACAATTAAATGCCATGATTCCTACAATAAAATTTTATAAATACACTTCAAAATTAGTACCACTGTAGCTATGAAATGCTTTTGAATATCCTGAGGATTTGCAACATTCCATATTAGGACAGTGCATCTGAGCAGGTATATCGGGCAAGGGGCACTATTTTGGAGAATGTAGAACACCTTCCATGTTACCTTGTTCAGTGCATTGTCCCCACCCCCCTCCATTATACAGCCCTTTGCACTGCATTGTTCAGTAGATGCTTCCTCGGTGATGTAGTGCTCTGAGGGTATTAGCTCTATCAATTTGGACCCTAACGTAGCGTTTCTTTGGATGTTCTGTTTCCTTCGTGTAATGCACTTTGGCAGTCCTTTTTTATTACTTGTTCGAGTCTCTGCGATGAGACAAAGTCACCACCTTCAGGCTGAGATTGTGCAGCAAAGAACCACAGGAACATACAGTTGCAAATGCTGTTCCACGTGCTGGCATTGTATTGAGTTTCCTTCACTGAACTTGCGCTTCCGCACAACACTGACTAGGCATTGGCAGAAGTTATTAAGATAACACTTTGTAAATACAGGTTTCCCCCGCTATCTGAAAGTAGAGCGTTCCTATGAAACCTTTCATAAGCCGCAATGGTGTAAAGCGAAGAAGCAATTACCATTAATTTATATGGGAAAAATTTTTGAGCGTTCCCAGACCCAAAAAATAACCTACCAAATCATACCAAATAACACATAAAACCTAAGATAACATGAACATATAGTAAAAGCAGGAATGGTATGATAAATACTCAGCCTATAAAAGTAGAAATAATGTATGTTCTTCTGGGAACTTTTCAGCAGCTTCAGTATCAGCCGAAGCACTCTCTCCAGTAACCTTTAAGCTACGAAGCTGCCCTCGCCTCAAAAACCGATCAGCTTTCTGTTTCAGCTTATTAAAAAGACTGACTGATTTCTCCTTGGGTATAAGATAACTTAACGGAACATCACGCTTTGTACACCCATCAATCCACTCAAGCCATAACCTTTCCATTTTATCCATTACTGGATGCCAACTAAAAGGGGCCACTTTGCTACTAGCAGAGCCAATAGTAACATCGGCAGCTTTCAAGATTCTTTCTCTCTGCTTGTAAATAGTACAAATGGTGGTTGCAGGCAAGTTCAACTCAAGCGCCATGTCCTTATTTCATTCACCACGATCGAAACGCTTAATTACGTCCAGTTTTACGCTAAGTGTAACACCCTTACGAGCTCTCTTAGGCTTTTCTGATACCTTAGGACACATCTTGCTAATGGATGCACGAAGTAAATGGAGATAAAGCACACATGCTCACAGACACAGTTCAAAGCTCTGATGCTGAGTGTAGTTCCCGGGGAAGGCGCTTGGCGGCACCACTCTCGCTGCTCGGGGTGCACGCTGCCTCTATAACGGCTCGCTGCAAAACAAACGCTGAACGCTATTTTTGCTTTTCGCCTTTTTTTGTAAAAGCGAAAATTCTCTTTGGATTTCTTTTGGTTAGCGAAAACAGGTACTGATGTAGGTCTTTCATAAAAGCGAAGTGGCGTAAAGCGAACTTTCGAAAAGCGGGGGATATCTGCAACAAAATTGATTTCTGTTTGCTGTGCAAACGTTAAACTATGACAAGTTACAAAGAGTGCTTCCTGTACAACTTCTGCAGTGGCCCAGTAACTCAATGTGTGAAAATGTGGTGCGGAATGTTAATCAATGCCCAGGATGCTAACAACTTAAGCCTGGGCTTTCCTTATTTACACCACCTCTCCAGTTATGCCTTAAACTGGGGCATTCACAACAGATCGCCTTGGAATGCCATGTATTTCACTGTTGTGAGAAGTGACACTGTTGCAAGATGAATGAGCAAGGCAAGGGGGTGGGGGGGTTAACCTTATATTTAGATATTTAGATCAAAGCCATTTGGCGATGCTGGATCCAGGATTCTTCACCCCATCGCCCCATACTCCCTAAAACAAGACCACTTGAGACTGTTGCTTTCCAGAAGGTATAACCCATTTAATATGATAGAGAACCCTAGGCTGCTTCATAGGAACAGAATCAAACAACATTTGATATCTGGTTACATAGAGAGGTTTTACATTGACAGATTTTATATAGTGTCTCAAGAGGAAAGAGGCTGAAAGGGGAAGGGAGGAAAATCCCAAGTGTAGGACTTCAACAACCGTAGGCATAGAAAGTATCTGAATTGGCGGAGGAGCAGCTGGTTAGGAGATGGTAGAGCTGGAGGGACAGGCTGATAGAATTTGAATATAAATTATAAAAATGAAAGTAATATTTATCAGTGTAGATTAATGTGCATGAGAAAATGGGAATAAGGATACAGCAGAATTTTCAATAGGTTTTAAATAAAAGCTGAAGTATCTATGTTTCAAATAAAGGGGAGAGCAGTCTAGGAGGAGTATAAGCATATATGGAGCAGATAAGGGCTTCAGCAATGGTTAAACTGATGCAAAAGACAGTGCTGTTACACAGGTCAGTCTTGGTGCTGGAACAATTGTGAGGTTGAAAACTCATCCCAGGCTGAATCAGGACAATGAAATCTGGTTTAGCCATAAATAATCCAGGATGGTGGCTAGAGTTGGTAGCTAAGGAACGGTTTATCATTGGGTTTAAAGACTGAGCATGAAAGTTAAGACCAATGAGAATATACAATTCTGGTAGATCAAAATGATTGAGATAAAGGGCAGTCGTGCTCTGATTAAATAGCAGGAGAGCCTCAATTAGGTTAATAGACAATTTTTATATTTTAAACTTTGGATTATCAGCTGATGAGTATTGGTATGTATTTTCATTATTTTATGGAGTTCTTTTCCAACTTCAGAGATCAGATTCCTTTCTGATTTGTTTTGTGACTGGGTGTCAATTGCTATTAAAACCGGAGTGTATAATTATACATTTGAAGGGAAGCTGATGCAGCCTTTTATTTCTGTCAGATGTTATTCGTTTCAGTTTCTGTGTCTGATGCTTTGTTGCAATGGAGTGTCCATTTCGGAATGTTGATGGGTGTTGCTATTTTATTGTACTTTTTTGCAGAAAAAGATGGACAGCAGGGATTACACAGATGCCCAAGGATTTGCTGCTGATATCCGTTTAATGTTTTCCAACTGTTACAAATACAACCCTCCAGACCATGAAGTGGTGGCAATGGCCAGGAAATTGCAGGTATGGCAAACTCAGTCCCACGGTCACCTCCCATCACTGCACTATGATCCAGGCCATCGGTCCTGCAACCGTTTGGTGCCACAACTGTATTGTGCTAATGACCTTGATCACAGTTTCCCTCCCAGTCATGCATCGGCTCCCTAGCCAGCAGCATCTATATAGTTCCTCCGTTTCACAAACCCAAAACCCTGTGCCTTCCGCTCACGGCACACTGTCAGCCCTGACAACAATGATTGACATAGTGAGGCATCTTGTATTACAGGTTGACTGTGAATTGCTTTATTCCCTTTTAGGATGTGTTTGAAATGCGGTTTGCGAAAATGCCAGACGAGCCTGTTGATGTCTCCCCTCCCCCTCCCCTCCCACCACCAGTCGCTGCCAAACCCAAAATGACGTCAAGTGACAGCAGCCGGGAATCCTCGTCCAATTCCAACAGCTCCGATTCTGAGGAGGAGCGGGCAAATCGATTGGCGGAACTGCAGGAGCAAGTAAGGCAATCTCAACATTGTGCATGCTCTCTTTTACCCCTGTCTACATAGCAACAGCACTGCTTAATACATCGGGAATATTTCTAGGACCTAGATCCAAGCCCACTACTTGGGGGTCTTGGGTTTACTCTGCATCATAGTCAGACTGTAGATTTAGGCAGAGAAACTTTGGGCTCCGATTGGCAGATTTGTCATTTAGGTTTTAATGTACTTACAGAAACCAGGTGAGACATTGGTGTATTAGGCCTTCGGTCCCAAGGTGTGGCATGGATTTCACAGATGCTGGCACTGACAGAGGTGCATGTTTCATAAGTTTTGCCCACCCATTTAAGGTATATTGATCATAGAGAAATCAGGAGTAGTGTTACGCAAGTACATAATCTGGTCCATTGAGTCTGCTCTGCCATTCAATAAGATTGTGGCTCCTCTGGCCTTTGACTCAGCTCCTCATACCTGCCTTTAATTCCTCTACAGTGCAAAAGTTTAACTGTGGCTTAAATGTATTAAATGCGATAGCCTCTCCTGCTTCCCTGGGCAGAAGACACCATGATACTCTACTCTCCGGGGGAAAAACAGTTTCTCTTCATATTCCCCCAAATCTTGAGGCTGTGACCCCTGGTTCTTAGCCAATATTGCTGGCCGTAGTAATTGGGCACCAAGCCTAACTGAGTGCCACATGGTTTGACTCTGCTGAGATGGAACACGGGTTCTTACTGCTCTTGTTGCTCAGTAAAAACTGAGCCATTAAGGAAGAAGGGGAACCACAATATTTCATTTATCTTGTTTCCTTATCTCAAGCCTTTCTAAGAACCCAACAGTAGATTATCTACTATTTTAATGTCAGTCACGTGGGAAAGTGGTACGTTCCTACAAACAATGCATTGAACAGTTAATTTGTTTTAGTACTTGTGATTGGGAGATAGATGTACCCTGATGAACACTCCAACTGATAGGTCAGATTGGACATGAGCAGAACATCTGAGCAATGACCTGTTTAAAAGTGCATCACTCCTCATTACTGTTCCTGTGGTAGTCCAGTGCTTCCTCATTACTGACTGTGCCCTAGTGCAGCAGTTTTTCAGTGGTTTCCCTCGAATGCTGCAGCCCTTTGGAAGAGTGCTACACTGACAGCGTTGCTTGCATTGTGCACACTGACCTCTGGAGTTGGAGATGTGGTTAAACCTCTACCTGACGAGGAAAATGCAATGTAATGAGCTACAATTAGTATCTGGTGCAACGGGTTTCAGTTTTGACACCAGTAGATTAAGATCTCTGAGCTGCAGTCCTCCACTGGTCTAAGAGTTTCCATATTAACTTGTATGTTAAAGGTAATAATGAATTTAATTGAACATGTTCTTCCCCCCCTCAGCTGAAAGCTGTTCATGAACAGCTGGCAGCATTATCCCAGGCTCCTGTCAGCAAACCAAAGAAGAAGAAAGAGAAGGAGAAAGAAAAAGAAAAGAAGGAGAAAAGAAAGAAGGAAAAACATAAGGTGAAAGTTGAAGAGGAGAAGAAGGGGAAGTCCTCACAGGGGACTAAGCCAGCACAGTCCAAGAAGCACAGCAGCAAGAAGCCAAGCAGTGGGAATACAGTGCCCAGGTGTGACCCACAGATCCTACTATATCACCAATAACTGTAGATAAGTACACGTGAAGACTAGAAACATTTGCTGTATAAGTTCATGATTAGGCACTGTTGTAGTACTGTATTTCTACAGGTGGCCTATTTTGAGAAGGCCTTGGAGAGGGTTGAGAAGAGATTTACAGGAATGGCGGTTGGGGATTGAAGCAGAGTGGAAGGAGGGAGGAGTTGAGGTATATTGGAAGGAGATTGGGGAGAACTGCTCGGACAAGGAGCAGAGCAGGAAGGAGCGAGAGGTAAGGAGAACACTTTGGAAGGAGGGAGAGTGGGAAGGGAAGTAAAGAACAAAAATACAAGAGCTGAAAGATTTTGGAGAGGGATGACTGGGGCAGCAGCAAAAGGTTGCGGAAATGTGGGAGACAAAGGTGAAAGGGGAATGCAGGGATCTGTAAGAGAGACAATGGGAATTCAGAGACAGTGCATAACAGGCTATCCCTGAGTTATAAATGCCTAACTTATGGACACCTATACATATGATTAGAGTCCCACAATATTATTAAGTTGAAATGTCCACTGTACATCCACATATATATGTTCCTACAAAGAAAAGATTCTTTTCTTTCTCCACTTTTAGTAATTGATCTTTCATATTGGTCTTATGTGTACTTTTGAAGTCATTTATTACAATACTGTGGAGGTATGGTTACCATATCAACTGATTTTTGTGTATTTTCCGATTTACAGACAAAATTAGCTGTCCTTACAAACCGAACCAGCTCTTTATCTTGAGATGGCCTGTGTAACAGCTAGATCAATTTGGTTTTGAATGTAATGATTCAGAAATTTGTATGGGAACAGCTGAAGACCTAAAAAAGCAAAAGACTAATCTTTAATAAGGCAACTTGTTTTTGCCAACTCACGTAATTCCTTCAAACTACAGATACATCTTCTCACCATGTTCCCCAAGCCCACAGCTTCCAATCACAATTCTTGAAACCTCATTGCCGTATCCATCAACTTGTTTGATCTCCAGATATGCAGCCAGTTGTTTCCAATGCTCGTGTGGTTTCTTACTGCTATTGTTCTTTCCCTGGTCTTTATACCATAATATAATCATCTCCTAAAGTGAAAAAAACTCCCCCTCTCTCAAATTAACCTTCGTTGAGTTTTCATTTCCCTCCTCTCCCCCACCTTGTATTCCTTGGCACGCAAAGCCCAAAACTGTAACAAGCGACTCATTTTAAAGTAGCTGGTTATTTGGTAAATGTATTGCGGGATCTGGAGGGTGTGAGGTGTTGGGTTTGAATCTGCACTCCTTTATTTGGCCCAGAATATTTCTATCACTTCCTTGTGTTCAGAGCCCTGAAGAAGGCTGCAAAGCAAGCTGTTCCGGTGCACGACTCGGAAGAGGAGGAGGAAGCTCAGCCCATGTCCTATGACGAGAAGCGCCAGCTGAGCCTCGATATTAACAAGCTGCCAGGTGAAAAGCTGGGTCGCGTGGTGCACATCATTCAGTCAAGGGAGCCCTCTCTCAGGGACTCTAACCCCGACGAAATTGAAATAGACTTTGAAACTCTGAAGCCCACAACTCTGCGAGAGCTGGAGAGATATGTTAAATCTTGTTTACAAAAAAAACAACGGAAACCATACAGTAAGTGAGAAGATTTGGGGAACGATGGTGGATTTTGTGTATGTTAACTGTAGTAACATAATGAATCATGAGTGTATGATTTGTATGGTTGCATTTGTTTGTTCATTTCCCCCCTTTCCTTTAATAGTGTTTTGGTTCCATGCAGCTTCCGTAGCTTGCCTGAGCACCATTCTCCATATTTCATCCTTTAGTGAATACAACATATTCTACGTCGATGGCCATCTTGTTCTCATCCACCGCTTTACATACATTGCACTGCGATCAGTCAAAGGATCACTGATATCCTGTAACCTCTGCTGCATTCCTGACCCTGTTGAGAACAGATAACTCATCGTGGACTTGGCTCAGTGCCTGGCTCTTCCTGTCCTGTGTGACTGATGTTGTCAGCAGTATACCTCCAAACACAGTGACAGCAAAATAGTAGGCCAGGCAGAGCCATGAGGGAAGGGTTAAAAAAAAAACTTTGAGCTTGCATGTGATGTTTCTGTCTCAACAAACGTGCAAGTTAAGTGGTGGACATCTTTCTTCAGTGATAAGATTACTGAGTTTGGTTTTAGTGTAGTAATTCAGATATTTTCTATTATCTGTGGAGAGCAGTTCATTTTATGGCCACAGGGGGCACCAGATAGTAAAGGGCTGATGTGTAGTGGGTGACACGGGTGGTTGTTGCTGTTTCATTGCCTTGGGCAGGCATAGCAACACGTTAAGGCATGAAGAGCAGTAGCAGGAGGTGTGTTTTAGACTGTCACTGTGGAGGGGTGGCGAAGGTTGAATGGGTTGATTAGAGGCTCATAGATGGTTTGCATCCAGTTTTGAGAATTGTGGAGCCACTAGACTGTTAATATGAGAATTTACGGAGGGCTTCAACTGCACCCTGACTCCTGCGAGCTGTCCTCTCACTCTCCATTAGGCACTGCTGCATACATTACAGCTGGGCAGGAGTACAGCATCTCTTCTGTTCAGCCTGTCCTGTCACAATGCAATGCCTGTGGACCATTTTCCCTCACGTCTTCACACAGACTTGAGGAAAGAACACTCTGGATTTATAGCATTACCTTGCTATCAGCTTTATGGCCTCTGAAACGTTTCCTTGACAATTCTGTCCATCACCTTGTGAATGTAGTGTAAATAGATAATGATTCTAGAATCAGCTTAATTAAAAACTTCCACCGATAGGCGCAGTGGTGTCCTCATTCTAATATCAGCTAAATAGTGAGTTCAGATCTCACTAGGGTAATTTAACTTTTGTTTAAATGAAGGCAGAAGTAAGAAGTTGGTCTTAGTAAAAGTAAATTATCTGAAGGAAAGGTCTAACTGTTTCTTTACACTTTCAAAAAAAAAATGCATTCCTTTACTATTCGTGACACCCATTGTGCTTCAGTTTTAACTGCTGCCACAAGAGATGCAGCAGGATGTACAGTCATATTAAATTGCAAGAATGCCAACTATAAACACTTCCAGGGTAACTGAAGGACAGGTGATAAATCACAAACCCAAGGAAGTCTGCAGATGCTGGGAGTCCAGATCGACATGCACAGAATGCTGGAGGAACTCAGCAGGCCTGATGAAGAGTGTCGGTCTCAAATGTCGACTGCTTACTCTTTCCCATAGATACTGCCCGGCCTGCTGAGTTCTTCCAGCATTTTGTGGGTGGCAGGTGATAAATGCCAACCTTGCCACCAGTTCCCACAACTTGAGAGTGAATGGAGAGCAAATTGTATAATTGTCTTAAATTGAAAAGTCTTAGAAGAAACAATTTGTTGCTTGGTAGCCTCACGGCACTGATGGAGAATCATGTACTGTGATACCTGGGCCTTTTCTCTATTTACAGCTTTCAGCATATACTACATATCTATGTAACATTACAGTGATAGCCACATGTAACTTTACATTGGCCTGTGTGTTTTCACAGGTTGTAGTGTTACATTGGCTTGCATGTTTTGCCTGTGCACGTAATGTTACATAGGTGTGTGTTAGCTGATGGCTGTAAGACATAGGCCCACTTGCCATTGCATCTGGATATGCTTGTAACCTGTTTTTCTCATCTAAGGTCCTTTATCTTTGTTTCAACCACAAACTTGCAGACAATTCCCCCGAAACGTTCATTGGTAGAGACGGTGAAGAGCAGCAGCCCCAACACCGATCCCTGTGGGACTCCACTAGTAACCGGCCCCCATTACCAGGTATACATCGTTAACCGGGTTACCTACCTCCATCAAACTAGTAAATTCCTCCAAGACAAATTTAGTCAGTTTGCTAAAAATGTAACCTTTTCTTCTCTGGATGTTATTTGGGAGTCTTAACTTACCTTGAGTAACCTCTTATCTGTTGATCAAATGAGGAGTCGCAAGTGAACACTTTAGTAACTTAATTTCCCAGTGCTGATTTTCTGCCCTCTCTGATTATTGATACTGTTCAGCTTTCTCCAGTAGAGCAAACAATCCCACACCACAGAAAAATGTTAAAATAAAGAGGGAAGAGGTTGAGAGATTAACTTTATTTGGCACATGCGCCTCAAAACATATGTTGAAATGCGTTGTTTACATTAAACCAAATTAACAATGATTGTGCTGGGCAACCCGCCAGTGTTGCCATGCTTCTGGTGCCAACATAGCATGCTCACAACTCACTGACCCTAAATTGTACGTCTTTGGAATGTGGAAGGAAACCGGAAATCCCAGAGGTAATCCGTGCGGTCACGGGGAGAACGTACAAACTCCTTGCAGGCAGCGGTGGGAATTGAACTCTGATCGGTGATCGCTGGCACTGTGAAGTGAAGTGCTAGTCGGGCCACCCAGGAATACCCGATTTCTCTTAAGTGCTCACGGACGACACTTGTTCTCATAATCCAGGCTGTACTTCCATTTTAAGTACCAGTCCATCGGAGGTGTCATCCTTTGCTTGAGATGATAAACTGAGGCTCATTTTGCCAACACATTTGGGCATAAAAGATTCCATTTCACTGTTTTAAAGACAAACGAGGAGTGCCTGCCTGCCAATACTAAAGCCTCAGAGAACACTCAACATCAAATTTTTAGCTCACTATCTCATTGTGGTCCATGGGATTTTGCTGTGTTCAAATTGGCTGCTTTGTTTCTGAAGTGAAAGGTAAAGAGTGGGTGGAAAGCACTTTGGGACGTCCTGTGGCCATGAAAGACGCTGTGTATATAACAGTCTTTATTTTCTTCAATTAGTTTACGGTGGAACTGATATGTTTTGTTTAAGAAATAGAAGAAAGAAAATCAATTCATGATGGCTTCATCTGATCTGAAGCCAGAAATTTTCTGTAGTTGCTGTTGCTGCTAATTTGGTGAGTTAGAAGTAAGAGCAGGTCTTTGGATTTTGCTGTGTCAACATGTTTCAGTGCAGGGGCAATGTCCTGAATGGATCAGTCCAGGGGATTATCACCCAAACTGTATTGCAAAGCAACTGGTGAGAAACACCTGTTTAGAAAACATTCATTTCCAAAATTATGCCTCCTTTGTCATGTTTTACATTCCTGCCAGTGTCCTTCAAATTCTTCATAACAATGGAGATTTTATTCCATTGTGCAATTATAATTTCATTCATCCATTCATTGTATTAAAACAGTTTTCCCTTTCTCTACAGGCACTGATTCTCACTGGGGGAAGGGTTCCTGGGACACTAACTGTCAGTGGGTTAAGGGTTCAAAGGGCATTGACTATTTTTGGCATAAGGGTTCAAGGGACATTGATCCACTGGGATAAGGGCTCAGGAGGCATTGACACAGGGGTAAGAAATCAAGGGCTTAACCCATTGGGGTAAGAGGTCAAGGGCTATTGACTCCCACTGGGATGAGGGTTCAAGGGGCATTGGCCTGTATGGCCTTTGGTTCCTATGTTACTGCTATCTGGGTCGTTGGGTGCTTACTCTTGCTGAAATGGCTGTTTCAGTAGCTAACTCTATGGGACATGGGTTCATTGATACAGGTTCAGAAATGCTGATTCTCGTGGAGGTGGAGGTTTGGCGGGGATTGACCTTGAGGAGGGTAAATTTTCTGTGGGCATCTCTTACATGTAAGAGTCCAAATAGTTGATATAAAAGGTGTGGTGTGGAGTCAAGTTCAAGTGTGCTGCAGTCAGATGGGAGTGCCTATCGATTATTCTCCTTCAATCCAGTTTTCAGAAATGACCCTGCTTGCGCTCTAATAGCTCCTGCCTTTGTAACTGATTTTTTTTAACAGTTATTTTTTGTTTGGGAGGGGTGTGGTGGGTGGATTTGGGCCACTCCTTGTTGATGCGATCAGCTGATTGGCTTGTGATGCTCTTTCAGATGGATTAATGTAAAAGAGGACACTGATGCACAGATAATCTGAAATTCCAGATTTTGGTTCCATTGTCTCTTACCTGCTGCCCATCACAGCACACTGATTTATTGAATTTGCTCGACACTTTGGGAAAAGTTCCACTATCACTCCACTCTCGCATCACATTCCTCTATTATTACAGTGTGGTTGGTTGAGTTGAAAAATATTCTGGATGTGAGTGAATTCATTGACCTTATAATTGTTACTTCATGTCCTCGGAAACAGCTAGAGAAAATGGTTGGAATTCATGTAACCTGTCAATCTGATAGCGCCACAGACAATGCAACACGCCCTCTGTAGCTCTGCTTGTGCAGCATGACTTCAGTACCGCTTCTATATTAGTACAGCATTCCTTCATGACTGTACTAAAACACTCAGTACTACACCCGTGGCAGTGAGGAGCTGCCTCATTACTGTAGATCTCGCCTCGCTGCATCCTAACACTACATAGCTCGATGCTCCACAGCCCTCAGAAGTACCCTACCTCTGGTGAGTGCTCCTTAGTACTGTCCCTCTCCCAGTGTTCCTCTTGTATTACCTTTTTGATGTTGTGATACTGCTCTCTGAATGTTGGGTTGCTCCCTGAGGAGCTCAGTAATCCCCCATTATGATCATGCACTGTCAGAAAGGTCCAGCACTGATCCAACCTGTCCTGTACCCCACTACTGCTCTAGCCATGGAAGGGTCTCAGTCCCACTTCCCCTTCTGATCACTTGACTAATATGAAAAGAATGGTGCGGGGACCGAGTGGAGCGTGTGGATTTTTCTGGTAAACTGCTTTATGCCTTTCACCGTTTGATCTGCTTTTTAATAATTGACCCATTGTGATTTAGCTGCATCATCAAAGAAGAGCATGGGGAAGACGAAGGAGGAGCTTGCTCAGGAAAAGAAGAAAGAGCTTGAGAAACGATTGCAGGACATGAGTGGACAATTTAATCACAACAAGAAACCCAACAAAAAAGGTAAAGACTCCACTTGCAACAGGCATCAGTTCATCCCAGCAACATCAGCATCTTGTTGGTTCATTAACAGAGAGCACATGGAACATTAAGCATAAGCTAAAAGCTCTTGGCTTTGATTCTGTTTACGATGTGGCCAGTCCAAGGATGAATGGTCTCGTTTGGGCTATTGTGGTTTCTTTGACATTTGTAGATGTCCTGTGCTCCATTGCAGCAAAGGATCACCCCAAACAGGTTTTCTAACAAGCTGGTAAAAGCAAGAAAATTCTGCTAAGTAGCAGTGGTTATTTACTAACTAGATTAATATAAGCAGCATTGTTTTAAGAAGTAGGTGAAGGCCTCTGAGAATATGCAGAGCAGATTTATCATTTTGATACATAAGTTATTCGGAGATTTCTAGAAGACCCAGGTTTGTTCTTCTGAAAGTTAAGATGCTTGGTGGGGAGAGGGAACCATTAAGATGTGTGTTTGAAAATTAAAAGGGTCAATAGATAAAATTAAGGGGAAAAGATAATTGGTAAAATCACTCGAGGAGGAATCTCTTTCTGCAACAATTTTTATTTTCTGGAATGCATCACATGGGTAGAAGCAAATTTCAGAAGGGAACTGGATAAGTACACACACACACACACACACACACACACCCACCCACCCTAGATGAGAATTTTGGAGCTGCCAACCTATCAGTACTCTGGTAACACCTTTGCTGCACTGACTATGAGGATTTAAGAAGGCCCGTCATCCCTGTCCCCTCAGGAGCACCTAGGGATAGGCAGGTAATGCCAAGTTTCCTAGAGATCCCCATTCCTATGAATGAAGTGTAATTATTACTTTTTGCTGGTTTCTATGGTGATGCTCCTTTCTTTTAACCCCATTAGCGGAGAAGTCTGATACCGGTCAAGGAGGGGGCCCTTCCCGGCTCAGTGGCAGTAGCAGTTCATCCTCTGACTCGGGCAGCAGCAGTTCCAGTGGATCCAGCTCCTCAGACACCAGCGAATCTGAATAGCTCTGCCTTGCCTTGCAACCTGGATGCTGGATGTACAGTTTAAGCACAGAGGGCTTGCTCTGCTCCCGGCCTGCACAACCTGAACCTTACCTCAATGGATTCTGAGGCTGTGCTTATACATATTTTAATGGCTGAACTCGATGTGAGGGGACCCTGACAAGCACATCCCATCGATGATCATTTACCCAAGAACCCATTGAGTGCAACTGGATGTGAATGTTACTGTGACTGAGTGTTTTGCGTGAATGTTGCTTGTGACTCTGTATGTGTGTGGGTGTGTATGTGTGTCTGTCTGCACAATGAGTGTGTGTGTGTGTGAACCTAATTTATTGATGTCAAACAAATAAATCAATTTGGGACCAATGGAAGAAGATGCCACACAGGATTCCATTATGTGCATGGCCTAAGATCTGTGAGATTCTTCACTTTTTTATCCAGGCAGTACACAGGCCGGTGCTTAGTCACTTTGGGTGCTCTATTCAATCTCTACTTTTTCTTAAAAAAAAGACGTCGTTTTATTCAGGTGGGAAGGATGGGAGGGATGGGGGAAGTGTACAGAGGGAGTATTAAAAGTTGGGGATCAGGGTTGGAAAAAACGAACCAATTTCAGGTTCGTTCATTTCTTTCAGAAATAATTGGAGAAGACGAAGATGGTGTTTTAAGACCAAGAGACTTGAAAATCATGGCTGCGTTTTTGTCTTTGCATTTGTGGGTTTCTGAGTGTGTCTTGTAATGGGGTATTTTTTTTTAATTTTTACTCCGAATATTTTATTCTCTTAATCAGAATTGAGCTTTGAAGCTCAGAGATCCTGATAACAGACTGATACCAGTGGATAGCACTGATTGTGATTATGAGCTACTCTGCCCCTATGTTATTGACTTCTTGCTCTCTTTTACTGAGCTCTCACTCTCAATCTTGGTGGTATGAACTCTTTCTCCCCATGCAACAGACTGAATTCTGTCTACCTCTGTTACAGATTACTCATTTTGTCACTAATTGCAACTTCTGGCTTATTTAATGACTGCTTGCTGCGATCTTACATAATAACCTGTCTCACCTAATTTCTTGGTTAATATTGGTTTCTTCTGTTAATGCACTTCCTATATCTCTGAACTTTTCATTCTCCCATTTGTGGAGGTCCAAAACTTGACCCAGAGTTTGGACACGAAAATCACACCAAATCTCTTGGTTTGGGCTCTTAAATATTTTCTTTTCCCTTGGAAATTTGCCTTTTTATGTATTGTGCATGCAGGTTTACAGTAACTCCTAATATTTTTAATGCTGTTATAATTTTAAATTCTGTTGATAGAAAATGTTAGGTACAAGTTGATGTAGTAATTGCTTATTGTATAAAGCAATGTGTCAGTACTGGCTGCTCGACAGAAACAATCTACTCGGTTATCGCGTGACCTCTTATTTTGTTTCTTTGTTGACCTTCAGAGGAGGGAGTAATGTGGGTCCCATATTGCAGGGTTCAGATTTTCATAATAAATTCCAAAAAGTGCTTACGTGTTTGTTGATTGTATCTCTGGTTTACTGTCTGTCCTGATCTCTCTCTAGTGTATCTTTTGTGGTTCCCTATCTTTTGTAGTTCTTGACCTCCTGCCCTCAACTCTACCTGTATTGTTCCTGCAGTACCTAGTGAATCGACTGAACATAGTCTTTGTTGTTTTAAAGAGACTGAATCTTCCCAAATGATGTGGACCGATCCTCTCAGACCACAGTTACAGTCAGGCATCTTGCTTACCACCCTCCCCACTGATGGTCCCACCTCTCTTGTCATTTTATGGTGTGTTTTCTGACTATAACTTCATTTGTTGCCTCCCTGTTCCTTCAGTTCTCCTTTGCTTTATATTTCTGTCCCTAACTTCACTGTTCAATGTTGGGGTGAAGTTGAATGAGGAACACAATATAAGTTTACCACATGTCATTCCTCAATAGAAGCTGGGAACAATACTTGATTTGTTTAAACCTGATGCCACTCCAGGAGACTTTGGGAATGAAGCCTGGCTTCACTGAGCTTTTAAAGTGCGTTGGATATGAGTTTTCCCCCTCATGGTAGATTTTTATGAGAAGCATTCTCAGAAATGTTCAACTTTAGAAGTCCTCCCAGGAGGTGTTTTTGCATTTCTGTAGGCTCTAACAATCAGGTGAGTTCTTAACTCTTTTCTAGTCGGTTAATGACATTTAAATGTTACAGTGGGGAATGACAGCAGCTGCTGTCTACACAGCTAGTTCACACATAATGATTGGTGATCTTTTAGTAATGTGGGTAAGGGATTGTCAGTAATGACTAGGCTGTTTTTGGTAATATTGGTAAGGCTGTGTTTATGGAGGTGTTGGGGTGGGGAAAATTTTGAACTAATTTGGTAAGGGTGTTGGCAATATGAAGGTAACAATTTAAAAGTAAGAAAAATGTGCAAAGAAGTTGAGAGGAATAACCATTAAGTGAACAAGACAGGAATTCTTTAGATGGAACCAGGCTAAAGAGTTCATTGCTGTATGTAAATGCAGTACGCGATTTAACAAGGGTGAGTTGTGTAACTAATCATGTTGTATTGAGAAATTGTGGCAATGACAAGGGCCTCAAATCAAAAGAAAAGGTGGGTGTTTTTGTATTATTGCTGGATACAAAATGTTCAGAAAACATAGGGAGGAAAGAGGCAGTGGCAGTAATGTAATTCTGGAAAAAGAGGGTATTCCGAAATACTTGAGAGAATCTACTGTTTAAAAGTAGAAAACAATGGAGGTGTGATTACATAGTAATAGGAATTGTATGGAAGATCAAACTTCCAATGAAATGCAAAAGCCATAAGAATTATAGTAATAGGGACTCATAATTATCCAAATATAAACTGAAACAGTTGTATATCAAGGGGTAAAGATGGAGAGGAGTTTCTAGCCGAACAAGAAAGGTAGAATTGGAGCAAATTACAAACTGTGGCAGAAATTCTATGGTTCAAGTAGCATTTTTGGAGGCAAAGGGATAAATTTGTCCCAAAATGTTGACTATCCTTCTCCCCACCTTCCCAACAAACCCCTCATCTCACTTTTGCTGAGTTCCTCCAGTGATTTGTTTTTTATTTTGCTCCAGATCCTGAAATCTGTAGTCTCTTGTGCCTCCTAGAAAGGTAGAATTGCTGGATTTTTTCCTAGGAAACAGCAGTCATTATATCATAATGTTTAGAATGGCTCCGGGAAGGTATTGCAATTTGCCTACTGGCAGAACAGGCCCACAGCAGATGACATCTCATTGGCTCTTCACGCAACCGTGGAACATTTGAACAGCAAAGATGCATATATCAAGATGCTCTTTATCGCCTATAGCTTAGCATTCAATACTATCATCCCCTCAAAACTGATCAATAAACTTTAAGACCTTGGCCTCAATACCTCCTTGTGTAATTGGATCTTCTTCACTTGTAGACTCCAAAAAGTTCAGATTGACAACATCTCTACAATCTCCATCAGCACAAGTGTACCAAAAGGCTGTGTGCTTAGCTACCTGCTCTACTCTCTTAACACTGATGGCTGTGTGGCTAAGGTCAGCTCCAATGCCATATTTAAGTTTGCTGGAGACACCACTGTCATAGGCTGAATCAAAGGTGGTGATGAATCAGCATATTGGAGGAAGATTGAAAATCTGGCTGAGTGGTGACACAACAACAACCTCTTACTCAATTTCAGCAAGATCAAGCTGATAATGACTTTCAAAGGTACATTTAATGTCAGAGAAATGTATACAATATACATCCTGAAATTCTTTTTCTTCGCAAACATCCACGAACACAGGAGTGCCCCAAAGAATGAATTGACGGTTGACTTCAGGAGGAGGAAACCAGAGGCCAAGAGTCAGTCCTCATGGGATGATCAGAGGTGGAGTGGGTCAACAACTTTAAAATCTTCAGTGTTGTAATTTCAGTGGACCTGTCCTGGGCCCAGCATGTAAGTGCAATTAGAAAGAAGGCATGGCAGCTAAAACTTTTAGGAGTTTGTGAAGATTCAGCATGACATCTAAAACTTTTGTCAAACTTCTATTGATGTGTGATGGAGAGTATATGGACTGGTTACATCACAGCCTGATATGGAAACACCAATGCCCTTAAATGGAAAATCCTTCAAAAAGTAGTGGATACAGCCCAGTCCATCATAGGTAAAGCCCTCCCCATGTGAAGTGTTATTGCAGGAAGGCAACATTCATCATCGGGGTCCCCACCACCCAGGTCATGGTCTCATCTCGCTGCTGCCATCAGGAAGAAGGTACAGGGGCCTCAGGACTCACCACCAGTTTTAGGAACAGTTATTACCCTTCAACTATCAGGCTGTTGAACCAATGGAGATAACTTCACTCAACATCACTTACCCTGTCACTGAGATGTTCCTACGACGTATGGACTCACTTTCAAGGACTCTTCATCTCATGTTCTTGATATTTATTTATTAATTATTATTAATTATTTTTCTTTTTGCATTTGTACAGTTTGTTGTCTTACTGGTTGGTTGCCCAAGTTGGTGTAGTCTTTCATTAATTCTATTATGGTTATCATCCTACTATGGTTTAATTGAGTATGCCCACAAGAAAATGAATTTCAGGGTTGCCAATGGTGACATGTATGTACTTTGAACTTTTTGAATTTTGATATAGACCACATTAAAGTGAAAGCAGTCAATCGGAGAAGGGTCAATTTTAAAGGAATGAATACAGATCTGGACTAGGTAATGTTGAAGCTAGCAAAAATGCATTTGAACAATGTAGACCTTTAAAATTAAGATAACTTGTGAGGGGAAGGGTCAGAACATTAAATCTACTATCTTCATGAATGAGCTAAAGAGTAGAGAGCAAAACTGGAAAATGAGGACTTGACTTGTGAAATCAGACTGATCATTGGAAGTTCACTCACGGGAAATAAAAGCAGATGGAAGCCAATGAGAAAACACTGGTGGCAAACTCAAAAAGGAATTCAAAAATATTCTAAGGGCATGTGAACTGGAAATGGGTACCAAGGGGAGAAATTGAGCTGATTAGAGACCAAAAATGAAATTTACTCGTGGAGGTAGAGGAAATAACTAAAAATAATAAATACCTAAATTACATCAATCTTCAACGAAGATAATGCAGTTGGGGTCAGAGCAAACTGTAATTGAGAGTTTCAGAAATTCTGAACATTAAAAACATAGGACTAGCAAAGGTCTTACTGTGCAAATGCCAGCTGATCCAGATGGAATACATCCAACATTGTGGAAAGTAGAGGAGGAAATTACAATAATTTTCCAAACATCTGTAAACTCTGGATGGGCCTTGGGGACAGTAAAACTGTTCAAAAAAAAAGTCTTGGGATAAATCCAGCAAGCAGTGGCCAACCATTTTAATTCCTATCATTCCTGTTCTGACATGTCGGTCCATGCAGTCCTCTTTTGCCATGATCAGGGCACACAGAGAGTGGAGGATCAACACTTTATATTTTGTCTAACCTGACTGTATGAACATCAATTTCTCCTTCCAGTTATAGAAGAATTTATTCTACACTTTGGCCTCTTACCTCTTCTCCTCATCCTCCTATTACTTTCCCCTGGTGCCCCTCCTTCTTCCCTTTCTCCCATGGTCCATTCTCTTCTCCTATCAGATTCCTTCTCCATTCCTTTACATTTCCCACCCACTTGGCTTTACCAATCACCTTCTAACTAGTCCTCTTTTCCCTCCCCTCCCCTCAACTTTTTATTCCTTTCCAGTCCTGAAGGAGGGTTTAAACCCAAAACATTTATGTTTATTCATGTCCATAGTTGCTGCCTGATCTGCTGAGCTCCTCCAGCATTTTGCGTGTGTGGATTTCCAGAATCTGTGGAATCTTTTGTGTTAATAAGTACACGTCAGATTGTTTAACTTCTGTGGTAGCAAAATTTTAGAAACATTTGGAGAAAGGACAAAATGTAGATCAATTGGGGAAAGCCAGAAAAGGTTTGTAAAGGCAAATCACATGGAATTAATTTGACAATAGTTTTTTTTTTATGAAGTGAGGCTGATGAGGGGAAATGTGTTTCATGTACAGGGTGCCACATAAATGTTTGTTCTTCAGTTTGAAGGCTGTGGAATAAAATGGGTCACAGTATACATAACTAAGTATCTAAATAACAAAGACTAGACTAGTGCTGAAAGGTTGATTTTTAGACCTGAAGGAAGTGTACAATAGCAAACCCAAAGAGAGCTTCTTGGATCACTGTTTTACGTAATATATGTGGATTTGGCTGGAGGGTCTAATTTTAAAATTTGCTGATGATGTAATGGAATATTGAAGTTACAGGAGGTATAGGCAGGTTGATGGAATAGACAGACAGTCTGATGCTGAAAAATATGTTGGAAGGGGAATGAGTCATTACAAACTAGAGGGCACAATTTTCGAAGTAATACAAGAACAGATAATAAGGTCAAGGTTTCTTGAAAATGTGAGGGTAGGTTGAGAAAGTGGCTTTAAAAAAAAAACCAAAAGGAATCCTGGAGATGGAAGCAACAGCAGACACAAGAATCTGGAGATAAACCAAAAACCTGACGCAGTGTATCAACCCAAAACATTAACCATCCCTTTGCCTCCATAGATGCTGTTTGATCTGCTGTACTCTTCCAGCCTTCAGAGTCTTGGGCATTACTAACAGCGGAATAGAGGATAAGAGCAATGAATTCATGATGAATACTTAAAAAATGTTTCTTTTTGGCTATAATTGGATGCTTGTGCACACAGTTTAGGAAAATGTGAAGACTGGAAGTGATGCAGAAGGGACTTAGAAAAATAATTCCAAGGAAGAGGATGTAAGTATATTGGCAGACTTGTGAATCTACAATGATTGAAGTGGAAGAAAGCAGGAGCTCATGGGTGAGATCTGATAAAGGTATTTAAAATCATACAGGGTGGAAATTGGAAATAATGAATTCTCATTGTCTCGGGATCAAGAGCTAGGGGACAGAATGAATGTGATTGTCAAAAGAACAAAAAGTGACATCATTTGATTATATGCAATAGGTGGTTAGGTATGTCATTCACTGGCTATGATTGTAATGGAGGCATATTCACTATGACTTGTCTTATTTGGGAGCTGTACTTGGGTTTTGGTGTTTGTTATATTTATCAATAGATTGGATGAAGGATTAGAGAGTTTGTATTAGGTGTGCAGTAATTTGTGTTACCTAGAGCAGAAAATTGTAAAGAGTTATTATGAAGTTGGTGAGCTGAATTGTGGCAATGTTTGGATGAAGCAATCTAGTTTGTTTCTGATTCAGTTTATCAGTGTATTTTCTAAGTGGCAAAGCTTTGGGAATTAGGAAAAAATCAGCAGGATTGGGTTTCAAGTACAAAAATCAATTCGATAAATGGACAGATATGAAAAATTGTATGAAAAGCTGGGTGTTACCTAAAAGGGCTTCACTATACAGAAGGATAGGAGTTAAAGTTGAAAAGATACATGGTACCAATCAGAGCTTGATTAGAATGAACTCTGTGATTCTTTCTGTGTCCTGAACCTCAGGTAGGCTTTTAAAGAGGTGCAACATCAATTCTCCAAAATGATTCTGGAGATTACAAAGCTAAATTTGACAGATGATAGTGTGAAAGTATTTGATAAGGCCGTGCATGTCAGAAAGATACAAATAGTTTAAAGGCACAAGTGATCGAAACTGTGTTGGCAAACTGGATCCAACCGTGCTGAAGATTGGAGGCAGAGGGTAATGATGGAAGTCTGTAAAAATGTAGTGCATCTCATAGATCAGTGCTAGGGCCTTTTGTTTGTAATATAGCATGAAAATATAGTTGGTATTGTTAGTAATTAGTTAACATTCTGAAAAATGGTGGAATCATAGATAGTGAAGGGAGCTATCTCAGGATTCTGTAGAACAGAAACAACCTGAAAAGTTGGGTCAAGTGATACCAGTAGGCACTTCAGACAATTGTCAGCTAATATACTTTGGGAAGTCAAATTCTGGTATGATATAGGGACCTTCATACTGTTGATGTACTAAGAAACCTTGGGATGCAAGTCTATATCTGTCTAAAAATGGCGATAAAGGTTGATACGGTGAAAAAAATATTTGTAATTTTTGCCTTCATAAACCAAGGCATTGAGTATAAAAGTTGGGATGTCTTGTAGTTGTACAAAAGGTAGGTTGGACCACATGATAAGCATTGTGTACAGTTCTGGTCACCAAACTATAGGAAGGATGTGTCAGTAATAGAGAATGTAAGAATGGAGGGTTATAGATACAAGGTAAGTTTGGATTGGTTGGGTTTATTCACACTGGAAGTTAGGAGGCTGACTGTATCCTTACTGAGGTTTATAAAATTATGAGGAGCATGGTTTGGATAGGTAATCTTTTTGCTAAGGCAGGGGAATCTAAAACTACACGGTGAGAGGGGAGAAATGTAAAGAATATCTGAAGGGTACGTTTTTTTACACCTTGGTGAATATCTGGAATTAAGTGCAGTGAGGTTATGGAAGCAGATACATGTGCAATATTTATCAGGTGTTTGTACAGGAAAAGCTTAGAGGGATACTGGCTGAAAGTGGGCAAATGGAATATATGGCGATAATGCATCACTAGACAAATTGAGCTGAAAGGGCCCGTGTCAGTGAAGTATGATTCTGTGATCAGCAGTTTGGAGAGAATTTCTTGCCAGTTTTTGAGGTCGTATGTTAAAAACTCAGTTATCCTGTACTTAACCTTGCACTTTGTGGGTGGGGGGGGAGGGAGGGAGGGGGTTGGCCAGGCCAACATTGGATTAGCATTTGGAGAGCACTTTGACTAACACTGGGAGGGCCCTTGATAAGCTCATGTTTGAGAGTGGGTATGCTGAGGGAGCTCCAGGGCTGACGTCAGCTTATTCAGAATCAGAGCCACACACACAAAATGCTGGATAACCTCAGCAAGACAGGCAACATCAACTTCTTGGGTCAAGACCCTTCATAAGGTCACTTCATCCAGAGACCCTCCATAGATGATGCTTGACTTACTGACTTCCTCTAGCATTTTGTGTGTGTTGCTCTAGATTTCCAGCATCTGCAGAATCCCTTGTGTTTATGAACCAGAGTCATGACATGTACAGAGCAATTGATTTAAAAATTCTGTAAGTTACGATAAGAAATAGATAACAATACCTAGTGCAAAAAGAGTTCAAAGTAAATTTATTGTTGACGTATGTATATGTTACCTTGAGATTCTCACAGCAGAAGAAAGAGCAATAGAATCGATTGTATTTCTTTGTTGTACTGTGAGAACAAAATAAAGAAAACAAAATAGTGAGGTAGTATTCGTGGGTTCATGGACCATTCAGAAATCGGATGACAGAGAAGAAGAAGCTGTTCCTAAAATGTTAAGTTTGCACCCTCAGACTTCTGTACATCCTCTCTGGTAGTAATGAGAAGAGTGGGCACATCCTGGATGGTGAGAGTCCTTAATGATGGACGTTGCCTTCTCGAGGCACTGTCTTTTGAAGATGTCCTTGATAGTTCACCATTCTTCTTTAATCAGCAGCTTAGGTAAGGATGAGCTAATGAATGTGATGCATTGGGCTTTTAAAGGATCTTCAATGGGGTGCCACAGAGATTTTAGCAAAATCAGAGTGTACAGTTTTGGTGTGATAAATGTTCAAAGTATATTATCAAAAAATATATATATATGTCACCATGCACAACCCTGAGAATCATTTTCTTGTAGGCATTCATGGCAGAACAAAGAAATAAAATAGAATCAATTGAAAGCTGTACACCAAGACTGACACACCAGCATTGTGTAATCAGCTCAGTTCTGAGGTGAGTGAAGTTTTCCATTCTGATTCAAGATCCTGATGGTTGAACTGTCCTTGCTCCTGTACCCCCTTCCTGAAGGCAGCAGTGAGAAGAAAGCATGGCCTGGATGCTAGGAGTCTTTGATGATGGATGCTGCTTTCTTGGGGCAGTGTTCCTTGTAGATGTGCTCAATGGTGGGAAGGGGCTTTCCTGTGATGGACTGGGCTGTACCCACCAGGCTGTACTGCCTTTTCCATTCTTGGGCTTTGGTGTGGCCATGATGCAACCAGTCAGGAGACTGTCCACTGTGCATCTGTAGTTTGCCAAATCTATACAATCCTCTAAGAAAGTAGAGGCACTGCCATACCTTCTCTGTAATGTGTGGATGGAGCATAGGTTAATTGATACAGAAAGTAGGCAGAATGGGTGATACTCAGTTCAGGAGACTGAACAATGGGGGATCACTGCTTTCAATCTGTCTTAAAGACCCTATTAGATGGTTATGGTAAACATTAAAATTTTCTGATAATTCATGGCAGATGAACTGTGGAAAAATGAGGTCATTAAGTTTGTGGGAGAACTGGAAAGGTATAACACTTTATCAGGTGAGAGGTTGAAAGTTGACATTCATCGGGAATTGGGTCTCCTTGAGTAGTGTTCAGTGATTCCTTGAGTCACATACTGTAAAGTTAACATGCAAGTTCAGCAAGAAATTAGGAAGTAAACTGGTACCACAAGAGTCTGCAGACATTGGAATGTGGAAAAATGCTGGATGAACTCGTGGAGAGAAATGGATGGTCAATGTTTCAGGTCAAGACTGTTCACCTGGACTGGCGTGGTATATAGAGGTATGGTATGTTAGCCATTATAGCAAAAGGATTTGAGTGAGAGAATACAGAAAGAATGGAGTGACTGCAACAGGAATAATCTGCAGATCTGGTTTCCCTACCTGCAGTAGATGGAATGCACTGCACATTTGCTATGACATGACTGTCATTGCAGATTAAACTGACTAGACTGATAGACTCCAGAGTTTAGAGAATGAAAGATAATCTAATTGAAATATACAGGATTCTTAAGTGACTTAACAGATTTGATAGAGTTGAAATTTTCTTTGGCTGGGATACTTGGGATACTTAGAATACTCAAACAGTATTAAAGAGAAACATATTTACCCAGAATGTATTGAACCTTTTGAATTCTCTAGACAAGAAAGTTGTGTACACTGTCACTAAATATGTTGAGAATATGCTTTCAGATATTAAGAGAATCAAGAGATATGTTAGAATTCTTTGAGGAGGTAACAAGTAGGTTAGACAAAGGAGAGTCATGGATATTATCTACTTTGATTTTCAGGCGGCCTTTTGAAAGGTGATGTACCCAAGGCAGCTAAACAAGAGCCTGTGATGTTAGAGGCAAAGGTTCTAGCATGGTTAGAAGATTTGTTGCCTGGCAGAAGTCAAGCAGTGAGCAGAAAAGGGTCCTTTGCAGGATGGCTGTCGATGAATAGTGGAGTTCCGCAAATCAGGTTTAGTATCAGAGGCGTATGTCATGAAATTTGTTGTTTTGCAGCAGCAGTACATTACAATACATAATCAGAGAAACTATAAGTTCCAGTATGTCTATATTTTAAAAAATTAAATAGTGCAAAAAGAGAGGGGAAACGTACTGAGGTAGTGTTCATTGGTTCATTGTCCATTCAGAAATCTAATAGCAGGGGTGAAGAAGCTGTTGAGTGTGTGTCTTCAGGCTCTTGTACCTCCTCCTTGATGGTATCAATGGGAACAAGGCATGTTCTGGGTGACGGGGGTCCTTAATGATGAATGCCGCCTTTGAGGCACCACCTTTGAAGATGTCCTGGATACTTGGGAGGTTGGTGCTCACGATGAAGCTGACCGAGCTTACAGCTTTCTGCAGCTTTTTCCGATCGTCTGCGGTCGCCCCTCCATACCAGACAGTGATGCAAAACAGTTAAAATGCTGTTCACGGTATATCTGTAGAAACTTGCAAGTGTCTTTGGTGAGATACCAATTCTCCTCAAACTCCGAATGAAATGGAATCCCTGTCATGCCTTCTTTGTAATTGCATCAATATGTTGGGCCCAGGATAGATCTTCAGAGATGTTGATACCCAGGAACTTGAAACTACTCGTCCTTTCCACTTCTGATCCGTTGATGAGGACTGGTGTGTGTTTCCAATACTTCCCCTCCCTTAAGTCCACAAACAATTCCTTGGTCTTACTGAGATTGAGAGCAGGGTTGCTGTTGTGATACCACTCAATCAGCTGATCTGTCCTGCTCCTGTGCACCTCCTTGTCACTATTTGAAGTTCTGCCATCAATAGTGGTGTCATCAGCAAGTTTAAAGATGTCATTTGAACTGTGCCTAGCCACACAGTCACAGGTGTAGAGTAGAACAGTGGGCTGAAAAGGCTGACCCTGTGCTGTGCTTCCTGTCTGGAAGGAAGCAGTGTGCCAGGCTGGGCTCCTACTTGTCTGATCCACAGGCTCCCCCCAGGGTCGTTTTTTTTTCACCCCTCCTGTTCCCACTTTATATAAATGACCGTGTCTCCACTGACAAATCCATCCCTGATGAAGATAGCGGGGTTTGTCATTGGTACTTGTACCCGGCTGGAAGCCTGAAAAGAGTTTATTCGTCATATATGTAAGGAAGGCATTAGATCTTTTTTTTCAAATCCATTAAAATCCTAGCTCATGGACGACATGACACGACTGTAGTTGGTCTCAGCTTTAATAATGACGTGACCAATCAGAGAGGCGGACTGTCTTGCAGCATGGTGTGCTCATACCTTGGAGCTTTATGCTGTCAGGATAGTGGACATGAGGAGTGACTTCCACCAACAACCCCCTACTTGCCTTCTCTTGGAAGTTAATGGTCAGGCTGTGCCTGTGGTCGAGTCTTTCGAATTCCTGGGGACTACCATTACCTACATATTGAAGTAGGACGAGCATGTTAAGATCATCACTATGAAAGCCCAGCAGGTTGCCCTTCCTACGCCAGTTTAGGAAACTAAAATCTCAGCGTGTATCCTGATGAATTTTTACTCGGCCATCATTTAAGAGTATTGTGCCCACCTCAATCACCGTTTGGTTTCCCGCCGCCTCCCCCCACTCCAAGTCCAGGGTGGAGCGAGTGGTCCAGTCAGCAGAGTGGCTGACAGCTACCGACATTAGAAGAGCAGAAAAAATTACTGCCGACTCCACCCACTCGAGCAGTTACCTATTCACTAAATTGCCATCAGGGAGACGCTGTAAGTCCATCACCACCAGGAGTACTTGTTATCTCTTAACCTTCTTTCCTGTAGCTACCTAGCTTCTCAACAAAACTCACTCGGGGGGTAATACCCTAACTGTCCCTGACTTTCTGCTCCCCTTGCTCTGTTGATAATTGTTCAATCTGTTCATATGTTCACATTTATTTGATTATTGACGTTTGTTCATGTAATCATTCTGCTAATTGTTATTTCTCACTATTTAGTTACTATTGTCTGTTACGGTATTGTTCTGTTTTAGACTTGGCACCTAACCACAATCAATTCTGATAAGTTTCATATACTGGCAATAAAGTGATTCTGAATCTGTACTGTTCTATGTTTTAGTGAGGGACTGAGAGGCTGGTTTCTCAGGTTTTTTGCAATTTCAGTGAGATACTCGGCAGGTCAAGCAGCAATTGTGGAAGAAAGTGTTCATAGTTCCAATAGGTAACCTCAAGGTAACAAATGACCGTGTCAGCATGCAGCGGTTACTGGGTTGCTCCAGAAATAAGTAACCGTACTTCTGAATATTTAGTTTTTATTTCAGATTTTCAGTATTTGTGGTTTATTTTGTACGTGATTGATACTGCCAGTCTCCGTTAGAACAAAAAGAATATGATTACATTATTACTGGACACAGACTCCAGGGAGTACAATATTGCCGTCAAATTCTGAAATTAGGTAGCTGATATCCAAATTCCAGAGCTCCACAGAGACTATTGTAAAATTGTTAGATATGAAAACGTAGTGAGTAAAAACAAAAGGTATAATTGCAAAAATACGGTACTTCCATTAAAATACTATAAAATATTTGGAAAAAAAGAACTGATATAAAACATTCAAGTAATCTGTTCCCGCGGTGGCCTGTAGGTTCCTGTGATTGTCTGAACCAGGTGCCTGCACCTTCTAATGTTCCCTCAAGGGTTCTCTGTTGCTCGGTTGTCCGACTATTCAAAGTCTGGATTTTATTAGGTCAAACTTTCAGTGGCAATCTACAAATAAATAAATAAATAAATACACACATACATAAATAATAATTAGCTGCGCTGGGACAAGCGCTCCCTCCTGACACTTGTTTAATCCGTTTTTTGGCAGTTTATGATAAAATGCAGATTTTTAAAAATCTGGTTGCATCACTTACGGCTGGAACCTACTGTCCATTCGCATTGGAACATATGAACGCTGCCAGGTTCTAACCCAAACGAACGACCGATGAGTGTTGATGGATCATTTGGGCGAGTTGCAAGGGATGTTAGATGCAGCAGACACGTTACTCTGGTGTTGGGGTTGATCTAGAATGTAATTACTATGTAGTCGATGACACAGCGGCAAAAGGTGTTCCTGTTGATTGTGATTCCATGTATAATTACGGATTCAAGTGCGGAGATGCTCCGGTTGGTGAAGGTGTAGGTTCTCCGCTGGCTGTGTGTATCGCTCTGGATGTGGGTGCATTGGGTACAGTTCTTTCTGGCCGTAGGTGAGTTCCGGCTGAAGACCCCTCGGACAATAATATCACGGTGAACCCAAATTCTATTTACATTATCACGCAGAACTGAGAGCGGGCCGGGCCCGGGACCACTTTGTTTTTGTCCCGGATCAGGATAGGCTGGTTTCCATACTGTCGGTACCACATGCTCTGACTCCGGCCCAAGAAACTGTCTGGCCCAGGCCCCGGGCCCGATCCCATTGCCCGCTTCTCCAGCTCCTGCTGCTGTTGTGTCCAGATCAGCAGCGACGTGTCATGGTAACGGAGCCGGCCGTAAGGCTCCGACAAGGCCTTTTCCGCCAGTGGCGTCCGCCCGCCCGCTGCTGCGCTCATCCTCCGCTTTGCTAGATCCAAGCCCTGAAATCCATCGCAATCTCCGGAAACACCCGAAGCGTGGAAACCATGGCAACCGCTGCCACTCAATGTCTCCGGAAATACTCGAACCACGCAACCCACTGGGGGGGGGGTCAATCTTCGGAAACAGCCGAAAAGCAGGAACCATGACAAATATTGTCAATCAATGTTTCCGGAAATACCCGAACATCGGCAATTTCTCAGTCCATCTTGGGAAACACCCGAACCATTTCAGCCACGATTACCGTTACCAGTCGTTTTCTAGAGAAACACCCAGACAGCGGGAACCGCTAACTACTATTGTCTCCGGAAACACCCGAGGCTCGGAACCATGGCAACCATTGCCACTCATTGTCCCGGAAACAGCCGAACACCAGGAACAATGGCAACAATTGAGTCTCGGAGCCCTCGGAGTCACCCGAGTCAGAGGAACTATGACAACTACTGTCAACGGGAACACCCGAGCCTCGGCAACCAAGGCAACGGACGGCGCTTCAGGCTGCAGTCCGCCTCCGCAGCCCAGGTGCGGCTGTTGGACAGTCCGGCAGATGGTGCTCACTTCCCGAAGTAATCAACCACAAACCCCGCGAGTAAACTGCCTTTTCGGGGAATATGCTGCCCCGAATATCATTAACAAAGTGTCCGCCTCTTCCCATTACCTCAACGTAGACCACTTAAAAGACCAAATTTGAAGTAAATTTGCACTAACGCCCCACAAGCAGCACCTAGCATATTAGTAAAAGCAAAATAAAAACTATTGGAAATAATCCGTAAATCAGATAGCGTATGTGTGGAGCGAAACGTGTCAATGTTTTATCAGAGCTTGACAAGTTTATATAGGTGCTGGGATATGGAAACGAGATGAAAGGTGTAAAGAGTGGGAACGAGTAAAGAGTACTAAACAGAAGTTAGTAAAGGAAAATACCAATTACAGAAACAAAAGGTTGAATTTTCAGGAGGTTTAAACGGGAGAAAGAATGCTTATCTGAATCTTTTCAACTTTGTTGAGCCCAGATGGGCGCCATTGAAAGGCCAAGTACAGTTGTTTGCGTTTGTGCTGAACTTTACTAAAATACTGTAAGAGGCTAGATCAGAATTACACTGATAATTAAAGTGACAGAAGCCGAAAAAATGTGGGGGTCCGAATGGAGTTGTTCGATAACCAGTGACCCTCCCCAGTGTTTACAACTCAGAGGCAGCAGTTACACTATTTTAATTTGAATAAATACAAGCATATCACTGTTCCAATTGGTACAGTTCTTAAAATTCCCGTATCGACTTCTATTTCTCACCTAAGATCTATTAACAAGGTTGTCCTGGGTAGGCCCATTGTTTCTGCCTGTCCAGTTTAGATTTTAGTTGGAAGAATTGTAATGCGTCTTTTAAAAAGAAAAAGGTGGCACGAGGGAGATTCAATAAGAACTAACCACAGGGAAGTTCCTAAATATGGCTCTTCGAGTCTGCGCTGCTATTCATGGCAGGTAATACGTTGGAGGATCGGGATACATGATGCTGTTGAATTGGAAATAAGGTGATTTAGTTAAGCAGATAACAGCTAATGTCAAAGAGAGCACCAGAGCTGTGAAAGGCATTAGCCTTTCGAAGATACAGCTGTGGGATTTTTCTTTGATGAATGTCATTTGGAAATACTGTTAGCCAATGAAATATTCGGTGCAGCAGAAGTTATTGTACAGAATTTGACGCCGATTTCCTTAGAAAGCATTGACAATTTAAATAACCGAAGAAAGAGAACGCATGAATTCAATATCTCCTAATAAAATCAGGATAATCTTTCTTGAAAATAGTTTGTGCAGGATAATTACATATAAATTAAATGAATAAGATCAATTACTTACTGCAAAGTGAGCACGTGCTTCATTGATAGTAGAATTACCCAATCATTTCCACTCTCCCAGAAAATAACTCACAAATGCAAACTTTCTTCGCTCATCAGCACTTTTTCATTTTTCACATGTATGCTGAAAACACCCACCTCTACCTGACTACCTCTTAACACAAAGTACTCGCTACTGTTTCTAAATAGTGACGCTGTCAAACTGGGGGTGGGGAGAAATCTGCTCCAACTAATTGATGCAAGGCCCAAAGCCTGTCACAGTCTCCATGCCTTGCAAACTTAAAGTCAAGTTTGACCCAAAAGTGCACTATTCTCCATAAATCCAATTCACAATTCCAATATTTTCCCCATGCATAACATTACTCGTATCTCCTCCTGTTACTGAAACTCTGATTCATACAATTGTTACCTCCAGTCCTGAGCTTGACCCACTTGCATCCAAAGTTTTATTCTCATAAACAATTGCTCATACAAACTTCATTAATCATCATCAACAGTTTTCCCCATTCGTCCATCACCCTGTGCTGCTTTGGCTTTTGGCTAAGAGTCACATTTACAAAAACTCTTATCCCTTTCAAATAATTTATGTCCTTGCCCTTCCTAGCTCTACAGTTTCCTCCCTACTCTTCGGACAGTTCTCTGCTTCTCCAACTCCTACCCATTGATCTTCCCCTATTTTGTTTGCTTCAGAATAGGTTAACATGGCTTTTGCCTCTAAACCCCTCATTTGTAGAGCAACAAATCATGAAAAAAGCTCAATGAAGAATAAAGGGTCTCAGCTCAAAACACTGACTGTTTATTCCTCTTCATAGATGCTGTCTGACCTGCTGAGTTCCTCCTGCATTTTGTGTGTGTTCCTCAATAATTCTAGCATCTGCAGAATCTCTCAGGTTCAGAAAAAATGAAGAAACATTTACAGCTTTTCTGTTTCCAAATCTGTGGAGTTCTTTCTCATGACTTGCGACTTGGAAGACCTTTTTCCTCTAATCTTTTGAATAAGCTTATTGTCAATTGCTCTGATAAATAATATTTTGTTAACAGTTCTGGAAAACAATTTGGGAAATTACAATACGCTTTTCAAAGAACTGTCTAAATGATCCAAGTAATAAAATAAATCTAGAAAATGCTGAAGTGGAATAAAAAGATCACCAGTGACTGTAGAATCTATGAAAAGAGAAACAGATCAGACCCTTTATCAGAAATTAATTTGTCCCATTCCTTTATTTGGGTGAGATTTTGGATTCCTAAAATGGTGTTGATTCAGACAGGGGGTAATAATTAAAATATTGTTCTTCAGGAAGTATTTGAAAACTGGAATGTATTTTAGATGCATGTAATATAAAGTCAAATTCAAAGTAAAATTTATTATGAGGGTACATACATGTCACCACATGCAATCCTGTGATTTTTTTTTCTGTGGACATTCTTAGCAAATCTATAGAACAGTAACTAAACAGGATCAATGAACAACAAACTGTGCAAATGCAGATATAAATAAATAGCAATAAATAAGGAGCATGCAATATCAAGATAAAAGAGCTCTTAACTGAGTATAGTTATCCCTTTTTGTTCAAGAGCCTGATGGTTGAGGGGTAGTAACTATTCTTGCACCTAGTAGTGTGAGTCCTGAGACACCTGTAGCTTCTACCCAATGGCAGCAGAGAGAAAAGAGCACTGTCTGGGTGGTGAGGATCTTTGATAATGGATGCTGCTTTCCTACAGCAATGTGTGCAATGGTTGGGAGTAATACAATACTGTATTGAATTAGAAGGACTTACAGCAATAAGCATAGGAGTAGCAATAATTTCATATAATGATTCTCCCGCTCTCAATATTCCCCCATCCTCTGTTTTTGCCCCATTGCATATTTGAGATGCCACTGCATCCCCTCCATCACCTCCCCTGCTCCTTCGATCACTTCCTCCTTTCCCTTAAACTCTCACATATTCACAATATATGTTCATCTGTCCCTTTAATATTTTCCAATTTTGACAGGAGGTGATTGATCTGAAAAGATAATCTCTGATTCGCTTTTCACTGCTGCTGATAAGTTTGCTTATTAACAGCATTTCCCATTTTTTTTCCAGAAAACAGTCATCTGACCAAAGAGATCCATCCAGTGGACAGAACTCTATCTACCCTATTTCAGTATCCATCTCCTCCTTCCTCCCTCACCTATGAATATAACACAGCATAGACCAATCTATGATTTCTTTGATTGTACCTTTTGAGATGTTTGTTTACTGGGGAGGCACATTTATTTATCTTTAGTTATGCCACTGCCTTGCAATCCTTGGAAACTGCTAGAAGAAGCATCGAAGTAGGTTTAATAAGTAGATTTTGGAATGTATGCATGTTAAGGAATATAGAAGATCCTGATCAGAGGATGAGTTTGTAGCAATGCAAAGGTATTTTGGGTTATGGTCAATGGAGATTAAAAGGGAGCTGACAATTATTTAAGGATATTAAAGGATAAGGAGAGCTGGGATTACAATAATAAGTTAGGATACTTTCCCGCTGTTCTCTCTCTTTCCAGTACTTCCCGGTTAATTTAGATTATTTGTAAACATACAACTGTTTCAGAACAAACGAGAAAGCCTGCAGATGCTGGATCTCCAAGCAACACACACAAAATGCTGGAGGAACTCAGCACCTAAGGAAAATAGTACAGTCGATGTTTCAGGCCAAGTCCCTTCATCACTCTCCAGTCCTGTTGAAGGGACTCGGCCCGAAACGTCGAGTCTATTCTTTTCAATTGATGTTACCTAGCCCGCTGATTTCCTCCAGCAATTTTGTGTGTGTTAACTGTTAAAGAAAATGGATTCAAATCTAATCAAAATGTAGAATTAAATTCGGTGTTTCATTGTTGCATAGGCGCTAAGCAATCCAGTGGATGAGTTTTAAAGATTATCAAACAGTAGATCATGATTGCAGCCGGAAAGCTTGCGCACTGATGCGCGCCCACGCTGCGCGCGCCGGCGAGCGGCGTGCACATTGGCCACTGTGTGTCCGCTGATCAGTCGCTTGGAGGGAATCGTGGGGCTTGGATACAAAGTTACAGAGCGGCCAGACGGAGATATATTGTGTCCGGAGAGGGGATTCACTGCACGTCGGATCAGTGCCACTGGGAAGGCCGCTTCCTCCCCGCTCAGGTTCTATGGGAACAGCCTCAGCCCCGGCTCTGGCCCGGGATCCCGCTCCAGCCCGGCTAGCTGCACCCTGAGCCCGGCTCCCGATCTGCGCTTCAGTGGTAGCGACATTCGGACCCTCAGCACCCTAACCTCGCAAAGGAGACCCGATCCGTAGTCGCCCTACTTCCCAGGACCGCCACCCTCTAACAAGCTCCTAATCACCGTTCGGGACCGCGACCCCCACCACCCTCCCCTCCACACTCCGACAGTCCCTAAAGGACGGCGCGTCCACCGGCATCATTCGCCCCACCCTCCGCAGAACCTGCTCTTCGGTCAAACACACAGCACCTCCTGCCGTGCCCACCTCCCTTTTCCCGCATCCCCTACCTCTCACTCCTTCCACAGAACACTCCGCCGCTCCAGGTAGCTATCCCTCTGTGCTACCCGGGACCTTTCACCCCAGCACCCTCATCCCAACTCTCCCCACGAACAACTTGGGTTTCATTTCTCCTCCTCTTTGACTTTGGTTCCCTTTCGCAGTCCCTACACGTTCTTTTCCTCTTTCCCCATTGTCCTCTGGTCGCCCCCACCTGCCCCTTCCTAGGATTAATTTCCCAAGAATTTTGAACCCGATCCTCCATCTCCATCCCCTGCACTGCCACTTCATCCTTTCTCCTCGCCTCATTGCCCTCCCTGGTCCTTCCTCTTAATACTTCCTCGCGTCTTCGCCCAGTTTCATGATGGAGGAATGGCGCCAGTGTGGTCGCTGGCTCATTGACTGCAAGGTGCTGCCCCCAAATCACCGTGTGGTGTGGCCAGCAGCCCAGGTCTTTGACCTGGCACAGGCGCTGAGAGATGGAGTACTGCTCTGTCAGCTTCTGCACAACCTGAGTCCTGGGTCCATCGATCTCAAAGACATCAACTTCAGGCCACAAATGTCCCAGGTAGGTGTTGAGTTGGGTCGAGGGGGAGGGTGGAAGCGCAGGAGACTCCGGATGCTGTAATCGGAAACAACAAAATGGTGAAGCTGATATGCATCATTCGTGGAGGGAAATGAATAGTCGAGAGTTTCAGGTTGGGTTGGACTGGATGAAGGTTCTAGACCTGAAGTTCCAGTTGTCCATTTTCCTTCCGTAGTTGCCGACTTTCTCTAGCATTCTGTTTGTTGCAGTAGGGAAGGTTTGGGCAACGTCTGAGACAGGCGATGTGATTTTGGGACCAAAAGAGATCAACTGTTGTGAGACTGCTCAGTGGACACCAACAGACTGAGTCCAGCTCCTAACCTTTGCTGAGAGAGAAAAAAAAATTGCTGGAAATTTGAGATCAGAACAAAAATTGCAGGAAGTATGCTTGGACCAAAAGCTGTTTTCCAAGCACAGCGAAAGTTTGCAACGATGTTGCCGGGACCTGAGGTTATGAGTTTTTGGGAACGTTTGAATAGGTTAGAACTTTATTCCCTGGCTGTAGGAGCACGTGCAGAAATCTGGTAGAGGTATGCAAAATTATGAGAGGTGAAGATAGGGTCAATGCAAGCAGGCTTTTTCCATTGAGGTTGGGTGAAACTAGAATTAGAGGCCGTGGGTTAAGGGTGAAAGGTGAAATATTTTAGGGAAGTATGAGTGGGAAATCCTGATCATATAGCAATTGTATTAACAGAATAAATTTAATTTGGAGTTTAGTTCCTCAGCAGGGTTTTCACTGCACCTGCTGTTAGGGTTGGGTAGTACTGGTTACTGCAAAACACCTGGATCAGTTCCAGTCTGATAGAAGTTGGTATTGGACTGAACAGAGTACTGATGGACACTTGCACAGTGATGCATTAGTGGTGGGTGTAGGCCTGTTAATAGAACATAGAACATAGAATAATACAGCACATTACAGATCCTTCGGCCCACAATGTTGTGCCAACCCTCAAACCCTGCCTTCTATATACCCCCCCCCCACCTTGCCACCTTGTTACCAGCCCATTTACTATAAAATACTATGGGTTACTTATTGGTCTGTCTTTATTTGACACCAAGGCGTAGTACTGGTGTACATATGTTGCTTTATACTGCTGCATATGTAGAATTATGCAGAATGCCGGTGTGTGCAACATAGTGTTCCGGAAGTTCGGACTGGGAGATGCAGGTCTGTCACTTTGTAAGGTGGGTGTAATGCAGGTGAGAGCAAAACTAGTGAGGTCTGAAGTAACTTGCTTTTTCTGCCATCTTCTCTTTGGGGATTAGTAGCAATGGTGATGATCGATCAACAGAAATGAATGAGTGTTGGTTTTGTTTGAGAGGACGTGAGGGAGGGAATCTACAACTGTGAATGAGCAGCATGCTGAAGGAATAAGTGATCGGTGTGTATGACAGATTGTGCATACTGTAGTTTGTTGTGAGCTAGAGTCATTTGTAAGAAAGTGTGAAGTATTTAGGACAGACTTTTTGTCAATTTCCCACAGATATGTTTTCTCAGTGCTCCTAGTATTGCCCTGATGGCGCCCAGATGCTAAGACTGAAGTTTTGACCTCTACCTCTTTTGAGAATTGCAGACATGGGAGATAGCCAATGATCGATTGGTAGAGGTTAGTTGTGGATCAAAGGTTAGGTGTCCATCAATGGAAGGTGTAGGCTAAAAATATCCAGTGACTTTTGAGTTGCAGCGCAGAAGACTTGTTTCTTTCCTGCCTCTCTCCCTTCTTTTGACTCTTGTGTTGGGAGTCAGACCTCCTGCAGCCAGACACTTATCATCAGCAACTAGTCTGCATGTGTACATCCACCTGACCAGTACTGTTGGTTCTCCCTGATGAGGATTTGCAATTGTTCCTCTTTCTGCTGTGCACATTCCCTCTCCGTCCTTCAGCAAGACTACTGTATGTTCTCATACTTGGCAGTGATTATCTCCAGACAGAGGAAGTCTGGAAGTCTGGGTAGAGCAGCATCTGTGGGAAGAAATAAACTACAGACATTTCTGGTTGAAGCCCTGCATCAGAACTGAGAATGAGGAGGAGGGATGGCCTGCGGATAGAGGGGAAAGGGAGCGGCAAGAAAGATTCCAAGTGATTGGTGGACAGAGGATGGGGTGTAAGGTGACAGGCCGGGAGTGTCAGGAGGGGAGGTGAGCAGGGTTGGAGTTGGAAGGCTGAGGCAGGTGAAAGGGGCCCCTCCACTCTAAGTCCCGGTGCAAGGTTTTGAACTGAAGTATTGACAGCTTATTTCGTCCCACAGATGCTGCTTAACATGCTGAGTAATTCCAGCAGGTTGTGTGTTACTTCATATTCCAGTCTCTTGTGTCTCTGGTCTAGTCACTACCCACTGACATTTATGGAATTTTAAATGTCAGATTCATCACCAACAGTTTCCTGAGTTTTACTGTTTGACAAGAAACTAAATAGGCCCAGCCACGTTAATATCTTAGGAACCTTGTGGTGAGGGATTCACTGGACTTCACATGAGTTTAATCCTTTTCAACAAGTCAAGATTATCTAGAATATGCAATACTGCTTGGATGAATCCTGTTCAAAAAATGAAGTAGTCCAACAGAACCCAGGGCAAAGGAAGTGGAATTACATATTTAAAAAAAACTGCAGATGCTGGAAATCTGAAATAAAAACAGACAATGCTGGAAGCACTTGTGTCAGGCCACACTTGTGGAAGGGGAGAAAGAGTTAATATTGAATGTTTGGAGAAACGCTAATTTTGCTTCTCATTCCATTGATGCTGACTACTTTCTGTTTTCTGTTTTTATCCAAAGTCACCCCTCCGCTGTCCATCAAAGGAAACAGTCGTTCTCCCAATCACTGACATATCATAGTCACTGTGTATCATCTACTACTTACCAAATCTTTTCTGACACGCTTCCTACAGCGGTGACCCCTCTCTCTCCCACCAACATGGAAGTGGGTCGATGTATCAGGAGTGCAATGGTGTATTGTAGTGTTCTATTAGTAAGCTGTGGTGAGCAGGAATGGGGTGTTAAAGGACTCTTGCAACATAGGTCTACCAGAAAGAACAAAATGTGAAGCATTTTCTGAATTGAGAAACATTGAAAATATAGTTTTCTGCTTTTATTTAACAGATTTCATACATCAGTTGCTTGAGCTGTGACAGAAATATTTCTTGTCGTAAACTGTTTGCAGTTTTTTTACTATCTGATCTATTATAACTGTTAGATTAATAATTAAAATTAACCTTCTGTAAAGATATTTTATATTTCCCTCGAGCCTCTAGGCAGTTGCAGATTGAAAGTGTACCTAGCGGTGGTTGCATATTTAAACCCCAGATCATATTGCTTTGTCTTCATTACTGTTGTAATAACTGCATATGAATCTCGGGTCACAATATAATTGGAAAATCAGTCTCTCCCTCGGGATTGATCAGAATTTTTGGTTGGGGGGTGGTGGGATGGAATTTATTTATTTTATTTTTTTGTTTTCAAATGTTTTTATTGTGAAGCAACATCAGCATAACCACAACCGACAATGTCCTAAAGTACAACGCTTCTTTTTCCTTTTCTTTCTTGTAACAACATAATGAAAGTAAAATGAATGTGTGTATAGTAAACAAGCAAAAAGCAAAGGAAACCCTACCACCCCGTCTCCTTTCCCCTTCCCAGCCTTCCCCTCCCCTCACCTCACCCCACCCGTATGTGCTGTTTAGGTCCTACCGCCCCCCACGCTTAGTTCAGCTGTCAGTCTCTTCTAAATACAACAGTAATGGTTGCCAGATTTTTTCAAATTCCTTGAGTCTGTCCTTGATAACGTATCTTATCCTCTCTAGATGCAGAGTATCCATTAAAGTAGCCAGCCATTGTCTGAGTGATGGCGTTTCCTCCTTTTTCCAGAATATCAGTATGAGTTTCTTTCCATTAAGTATGCCATAGGTCAGGAGTTGTTGCTGGGTAGCCTGGAATTTATTTGACCTCGCAGAAGTTCCAAAAATTATTAAAATAGGGTCTGGTATTATCTGAACCTTTAGTACCTTCGATAGGACCTCGAATATTTGCTTCCAATACTCTTGTATACTGGGACATAAAGCATGCCTATGTTAGAAATTTGCCTCCGAGGACTTCCATTTCTCACACATTGGGGACACTTCTGGGAATATTTTCTGAATCCTTACTTTTGAGTAATGTAGTCCATGTAGGATTTTAAATTGTATTAAACAATGCCTGGCATTGATGGAACAGGAGTTAACATACTGCAAAGCCTCATTCCATATAACCTCCTCTATTTCTGTACCCTACTCCTTTTCCCACTCTTTTTTAGTATTATCCATTGTTGTATGACACTTGTTTTGTACGGCATCATACAGATAGGCGATGATGTGCTCTGTCCCTAAACATGATCTTAAATGATTATCTAATTTATCAGGTTCTGCCGTCTCAAAAACAGAAAGATGTGATCTTATATAGTGTCTTAGCTGGAGATACCTGAAAAAATGACTCTTTTTGCAATCCGAATTTGTTCTGGAGCTGCCAAAATGATGCAAAAATCCCTTGCATATATAAGTCGGTGGTGGGGGGGTGGGTGGGAATGGAATTTGATTGTTCTATTTGGCGGATCAGTTGATTGTCTCAGGGTTTGATGCATTGAACACTATCTTCTACGATTGGGGGTCCATTTGACTTACCTCCCCGTCTCTTTGGCCTTCAGAAGATCAGTCCTTCTCCCCTCACTGTGAGGAGCAGCTGATACGTCCCTTGCTGTGTGCTGGTAATTGCTTGTGTTTTTAGTATCTCATTATGTTATAGAGCTGGCATTACGAGTCTTTCACTTATCACACCAGAGTGCAGTAATGTTTGGTGCATGTGTTATACCCCATGGAGAGACACACACTGATGTGAGACACAAAGACTTCTGATTCATATAACTTGCCTGTAATTTTGATGGTGACTAGTATCAGAATCAGATTTTATATCACTGGCATGTGTTGTGAAATTTGTTAACTTTTGGTGTTGGTTTAAGCAGGCTTTTCTTGTAGTCACCAACACTGATCTCCAGAAAATCAGGGGCATTCTGTTATTATTATAACAAATTCTAGGATACTGATTCTGAAATATTGATAGTGTTGCATACTTGTATGTAGCTTCTGGTGTGGCCATAGTAAATGGTGAATCACTGTTTCTTTTTTTTTGTGAATCACTGTTTCATCTGATAGTTAAAGTGGAAATGATTCTTTAGCATCGTATACCCCACCTTAAAATATCTGCTAAGGTTAGTCACTCGCAATACTGTGGAGCTTGTCCTGACCCTTCCTTCTTTTCGGCAGAGAAAGGTGCAGAGATTTAATAGAATGGTAGCAGGATTGAAAAAGTAATGTGGAAAGACTGAAGAACTGAGATTCGCTCCCCAGCACAGAGAAGCTTTGGGGACTTAATGCAACTGGCAAAAAGTATGTGTTTCAGCAGTAAATATGGAGAAATTGTTCCTGAATGTGGGATAAGACAACTGGCAAAAGAGTCAGAGGTGCTAAAAAAGAATTTGTTTTTATGTGGTTGCTTTCTTGGATGGAATGGCTGAAAGGATGATGTGAACAGATTTGTTCAATGCTGCAAGTGTCTCAGATCCCTTCCCTCTTCCTCTTCCACCCTCTCCCGTCTTCTACCCTCTCCCTCCCATCTTACACCCTTCCCTCCCTTCTTCTTTTCCCCTCCACTCTTCTTCCCCCTTCCTCCCACTTTTCTTCCCCCTCACCCCTTCCCCCTCACCTCCCTCACCCCTTCACCCCCTTCTCCCTCACCCCCCTCCCCCTCACCCCATTTCCTCACCCTCCCCTTTCCTTCTCCTCTCTTTTCCCCTCTTCACCTTCCCCTCCCTTCACTTCTCTCTCCCTAAGTTGCTTACCCACCCCACCTCGCACGCAGACACCGATGCTGGTTGCATTTCAACATCAGAGAACTCAACTGCGGTCGACATGTTGACTGGCCACTCGGGCATTGGAGGTTAACTTGTCACCTCTCAATGTGGGGCCGCTGGGAGCTGCTACTTTGGGAAGTAAAATTACTACATAATTTATTCTTAAAATATTATGAAATATGCAATAGCTGAATTAATTAGGTGTTTTGGTGTGGAATGCTGAATGGTGACTTAATAAATTTTGCACTATCTTCAGTACTTAGAAGATCCTGAATTAAGGTAAAAACTACTATAGATTTTTCTCTAAGTTCTTAATAGCAAAGTTCCTTTCTCCCTAAATTCAGCTTTTGCTTTGGATACTTGCTTTCAGACTTCCTCTGACTATCCACCAGTTTGCTTCTCTTGCATACCCATTGACTCGCACTTTACTTCAGTTTCATGAACATTCTTCCTCACTAGCCAGTCACTCTTCACTTGTGTCAGATCTTCCACACTAGTCAGTCACTCTTCACTTGTGCCAGGTCTTCCTCACTAGCCAGTCACTCTTCACTTGTGTCAGATCTTCCACACTAGTCAGTCACTCTTCACTTGTGCCAGGTCTTCCTCACTAGCCAGTCACTCTTCATTGACCAGTGTGACAAAGTGGTGAACACTGGCAAATAATGCACCACAAACAAATGAAGCCCCAGTGAACACTGGTGAGTTTCTTTTCCTTTCCTGTTGACAGCAGCTCTGTAGGTCATGGAGCCTCTGTTAGTCAGTTCAGTCCAACACCCCTACTGGGGCAAATGCCACTGACTGCAGCTTGCCAGAGCCCTCTGTCCGGGGCCAGTCTCTCAAGTTGTCCCCAGGCGTAGCCCATCTTATGTCAAAGAACCATCCTCTCCGAGGAATGAGGTTCTTGGAGCCTTTGTTGGCATTTCAGTAGCTCTGGGATTTTATGAGATGGGGTTGCTAGCCCAATGCCCAACCCTCCTCCTTTTGCAGTGGAATTGGGACCATCCATGACAGAGTTATGTAGATTCTACACCACTTTTAAAGGACTATTGAATGGACCTGCTGTACGATCAAGCAGAACTTTTGACCTCAATCTACCTCATCCTGGCCTTTGCACTTTGTGTTCTACTATGCTGCACTTTCTCTGTACGCATAACACTATATTCTGCATTCTGTTATTACCTTTCCCTTATACTAACTTGATCCACTTGTTTTTCTTGAAATGATCTGCGTGGATGCCATGCGAAATGAGTGTTTCATTGATTCTTGGCAAATGTGATGATAATAAACCATTTACCAATTATGCAACTCCACAGGGGCTGAGATAGACACAGGCTGGACTCGGAGTCTTCTGATGGATAGAATGGTCTGGTGGTAGGTGATAGCTTTTTCAAGTGAGCCACCATGAGTTTGGGTGCACTTTGCAAGATCCTACGCATAATGATGTCAATCCCAACACTTCCCTGGTGGCGTGACATAGCCCTTGTGCCCACCTACCTGAGCTCCGATGTTGGAGGGTGATAGAACATACAGACTGCACAATTGGGATCTGTAAAATTGGATTTAGAGTCTCTCAGGTGCTGGACATTGGAAGGCCATTTATTGAAAGATCATAGCATCATCCGTCCACACTCCCGTGCCCCTAACCATACTGATAATGGTTTGTTGATATTTCAGTCTCTCTCATGCCTATCAGACGACAAGATAGGGACTGTCATTGTGTTGTGCTTAATGTCGAGGTCACTTGTGTGCACATGGGGTGTTACCAGATCAGGACTCTGATTATATTCCTGTGTGGGATGTAGAAATACACTCAGCCTGTCACAGTGAGGATTCAATTTTGGGAGAGCAGTGCAGCGAGACGACAGATTTTGAATAAACTGACACCCGGGCAGAGTCTGCCTGGGGGCTCTCAGTGCAACCTAAGACAAACACTTCCGAAATGAGATTCAGTGACCTCTGCAGCTGCCTCGGCCACTGTGCAGCACAGTGAAGCATCTGGTGCAGAAGAAACCTGAGGCCATTGTTGCCTGAGGAGCTGAATCTTCAACATGGTCAGTACCTCCAGTTGAACTTTGACCTTTTTGTGTGCTCCCTGCTAGCTGTCAGTCTGTGGTTTTGTATTGCCATGTGCTCTTGTTTGTTTTCATGCCCCATGTTCTCCTTTGCCCACTCCTGCTCTACTGTATTACGGCCCTTGTATTACTGAGTACTCCACCTCTTACCTGTTTCTCATTATTACCTGTTTTGCTGCCACCTGTGTCTCATTGTGCTCCACCTATCATCTACCTCTCTGTTTATTGCTCAGTGTATTTCAGTCCTGTGTTTTCACCTGTTTGTTGCCAGATTGTGCCAGTGAGTTTTCCTGAGCCTTTCCAGCATTTGTGTCTGAACCTTGTCCGTCTGAATATCGACTCTGCCTGTATCCTGTTTCTGGTTTTTGGATTTCTGTGGAATTTTTCGTCTCCACCTGAACTTTGACGCTGACTTTGTTGCCCCTCCCCCTCCCTGGATTTACTGCTCAGTAAATATCATTGTGCACACAGTACGTGGTCTGCGATTGGGTCCCTGCTTCAGCGTCCTGACAAACGTGGACAAAAGTCTTCAAGCAATCAAATATGAGGAACAGGAGGCTGGTGATTGGGGCATCTGTACTGTAGGAGTCTGGTGAGCGGGCTGGAGTTGCTGAGTGGGGCAATCAACAAGAGGCTGGAGGGTGGGGCATTTGTATTGTAGGTTCCTTAATATTTGCAATTATAGAGTCATAGTCACGGAAACAGGCGTCTTGTCCCAACTTGTCAATTCTGACCAAATTGCCTACTTGACTTCAGTCCATATTTCTGTAAACCTTTCTTATCCATGTACCTGTCGAAATGTATTCTAAATATTGTATTTGTACCAGTGTCTGCAACTTTCCCTGGGAGCTTGTTCCACATACTCATTATCCTTTGTTTAGAAAAAAGGCTGCCCCTCGTGTGCCTTTAAATCTTTCCCATCTCACCTTAAATCTACCTGGGAAAGAGACTGAAGCTATTTACCTTATCTATGTTCTTCATGACTTTATAATCCTCCGTAATATCACCCATGTTCCAGTGAAAGAGCCCCAGCCAATCCAGTCTCTCGTTATAACTCAAGGCTTTCAATCCTAGTGACATGCTTCTGGATCTTTTCTACGCCCTTTCCAACTTAATGACATCCTTTACTGCTGGTTGACTAGAACTGCACAAGTACTCCAAATGTGGTCTCTCCAACATCTTGTAAGGTGTAGCATCACTTCCCAGCTCTTGTACCCAGAGCCTTGACTGTTGAAACCAAATGGCTTCTTCACACCCTGTCTACCAGTGTTATCACTTTCATGGAGCTATACACCTGTACCTCTCGCAATAAATGAGCTCCCGAACAAACTGGGTCAGGCAGCATCTCCGGTGGGAAATACTGTAGATATCTTCATATTCTGGGTTTCACTTGCCTCATCATCATTGAAATATAACCACAAACTATGGACTCACTTTCCTGGACTCTTCAGCTAATATTCTCAATATTTATTGCTTGCTTATTTATTATTTCTTTTTGTATTTACACAGATTGTTGTCTTTTGCACACTTGTTAGACAAACGGTCTTTCATTGATTCTATTATTATTATTCTATAATGGATTTATTGAGAATGCCCACAAGAAAATGAATTTCAGGTTGCCTCCAGTGACATATATGTACTTTGATAATAAATTTACTTTGAACTGTGAAACACTTCATTTGTACTGAAAGAGTGGAGGGAAGATGGTCACTATGAAGAGGTGAGGGGAGGGGGTGAGGTAGCAAGTGATAGGTAGAGTGAGGTTAAGAGGGATTGATTGGCCATGGACTCAGGTGGAGGAGGGTGGTGTTAAACTTATAGTGAAGGCAACAAAGAGCTGCAGCTTGTGGAATCTGATAGAAAGGAAGATGATCCAGGGACCTCCCTGTCAGGCGAGACAGAGATTCAGAGATGCTGCCTGACCTGTGGAATTCCTCCAGCAACTTATTATTTCTTTTGGTCCATCTTCCAGCAACCACAGTATATTGTGTCTCTATTTGTACCCCCAGGTCTCTCTGTCTACAACACTTTCAAGGGACCTGCCAGTAACTCTGTAATTCCTGCCCTGGGGTAACTTAAAAAAATAAAAGAATTCACACTTGTCCAAGTAAAATTCCATCTCCTATTCTCTGGCACACTTTCTCTGTTGCTTTTTTGATCATAGATAACCTTGTTCACAGTCCAGTAAATCAGTAATTTTGGTGTCATCTGCAAACCATGCCACCTCCATTCATTAATATAGGTGATACGAGTATAGGGGGATGTCAGAGATACTTTTTTTAAAACAGAGTCGTTGATGTGTGGAATGTGCTACCAAGGATGGGTGGTAGAGGCAGATACTCTGGGGGCATTTAAGAGACTCAGATAGGCACGAGGATGAAAGGAAAATGGGAGGGCTATGTGGGAGGAAACTCAGCACCAATCCCTGCAGCACAGCACAGGTCACAGGCCTAAAACAGTCCTCCATTACTCCCTTCAGATACCTTTCATCAAGCCAAGGAAATGCACCACATTTAAAGTTGGAGTTGTGTTTTTTTTTCTTTCCCAATAGTTAGTTCAAGCTGGTTGTGTATCAGTGCCAAGAGAGCATTGCTCTTTCTGAGGTTCTGTTTTATGTGGATGAAGCTTTTTAACCGAGACTCCATTCACGCTTTGGATAGACATCATCAATCACAATGGCGTCGAATGGCAAAGCCCAGGAGATCTCCAAGTAAAAACAAAATGCTGGAAACACTCAGCAGTCAGGCAGCATCACTGGAAGGAGACCCTGTGTCTGAACGAAAGGTCTTGGACTTGAAACGGTGTCTTTGTTTTTGTTTCCACAGATGCTGCCCAGCCCACTTTGTTTCCAGCATTTTCTGTTTTAATTTCAGATTTCCAGCACTTTAAAAAATTTGGCAGTGATACTTCTGCTGCTGTCTGGGAGATACTTATCCCTCAACCAAAATCATTTCAACAAATGAACTGGTTATGTTTCTCATAGCTGTTAGTTTAGAACATAGAACAGTACAGACCCTTCGACCGGCAATATTGTGCCGACCCTTTAACCTACCCCAAAATCAATCTAACCCTTCCCTCCCACATAGCTCTCCATTTTCTTTTAATCCACATGCCTCTCTAAGAGTCTCTTAAATGTCCCTAATGTATCTGCCTCTACCACCCATCCCTGGCAGCACGTTCCATGCATTAACCACTTTGTTTAAGTACCTCCGACATCCTCCTGTTCTTTACTCCCATCACTTTAAAATTATACCCCTTTGTATTAGCCAGTTATGCTTTGGGAAAAAGGCAATGTTGTTGCTCTATCTGTGCCTCTTATCATCTTACATACCTCTATCAAGTCACCTCTCATCTTCTTTTGTTCCAAAAAGACAGCCAAAGCTTGCTCAACCTCTTCCTCATAAGACATGCTTTCTAATCCAGGCAGCATCCTGGTAAATCTCCTCCACACTCTCTCTAAAGCTTCCACATCCCATAATGAAGTGACCGGAACTGAACACAATACTCCAAGTGGTGGTCTAACCAGAGTTTTATAGAGCAGCAATATTAGCTCACAGCTCTTGAACTCAATTCCCTGACTTATGAAGGGCAACACACCAAATGCTTTCTTAACCTCCCTATCAACTCATGCAGCATCTTTGGGGGGTCTGTGGACATAATCTCTTTGTTCCTCCACTCTGCTAAGAATCTTGCCATTAACCTTATACTCCGCCTTCAGGTTCAACCTTCCAAAGTGTATCACTTTGCCCTTTTCTGGGTTGAACTCCATCTGCCATTTCTCATTCCATCTCTGCATCCTGTTGTAACTTGGACCACTTTCTACACTATCCACAACACCACCAACCTTCATCTGCATTCTTAATAACCCTCTCCTCTACTTCCTCATCTAAGCTAAACTTCCTCATCTAAGAGCAGGGGTCCCAGAACACCACTGGTCATGGACCTCCAGCGAGAATACGTTCCATAGAAACATAGAAAATAGGTGCAGGAGTAGGCCATTCGGTCCTTTGAGCCTGCATCGCCATTCAGTATGATCATGGCTGATCATCCAACTCAGAACCCTGTACCAGCCTTCCCTCCATACCCCCTGATCCCTTTAGCCACAAGGGCCATATCTAACTCCCTCTTAAGTATAGCCAATGAACTGGCCTCAACTGTTTCCTGTGGCAGAGAATTCCACAGATTCACCACTCTCTGTGTGAAGAAGCTTTTCCTCATCTCGGTCCTAAAAGGCTTCCCCTTTATCCTTAAACTGTGACCCCTCATTCTGGACTTCCCCAACATTGGGAACAATCTTCCTGCATTTAGCTTGTCCAATCCCTTTAGAATTTTATACATTTCAATAAGATCCCCCCTCAATCTTCTAAATTCCAGAGAGTATAAGCCGAGTTGATCCAGTCTTTCATCATATGAAAGTCCTGCCATCCCAGGAATCAATCTGGTGAACCTTCTTTGTACTCCCTCTATGGCAAGAATGTCTTTCCTCAGATGAGGGGACCAAAACTGCATACAATACTCCAGGTGTGGTCTCACCAAGGCCTTGTACAACTGCAGTAGTACCTCCCTGCTCCTGTACTGGAATCATCTTGCTATGAATGCCAGCATACCATTTGCCTTTTTCACCGCCTGCTGTACCTGCATGCCCACCTTCAATGACTGGTGTACAATGACACCCAGATCTCTTTGCACCTCCCCTTTTCATAATCGGCCACCATTCGGATAATAATCTGTTTTCCTGTTTTTGCCACCAAAGTGAATAACCTCACATTTATCCACATTAAATTGCATCTGCCATGAATTTGCCCACTCACCTAACCTATCCAAGTCACCCTGCATGCTCTTAGCATCCTCCTCACAGCTAACACTGTGGTCTGTCTACGACCACGCTCCGCCATCTGTGGGCAAGCCATTTCTGAAACCCTGTTCACCCGGATCCTATGCCTCCTGACTTTCTGAATGAGCCTACGGTGGGCAATCTTGTCGAATGCCTTATGCGGCACAGTAGCGTAGTGGTCCGCATAGTGCTTTACAGTACTGGTGACCCAAGGGTCAATTCTTGCCGCTGCCTGTAAAGAGTTTGTATTTTCTCCCTGTGACCATGCAGATTTCCTCTGGGTGCTCTGGTTTCCTCCCACAGTCCAAAGACTTGCCAGTTAGTAGTTGAATTGGTTATTGTAAATTGTCCTGTGATTAGACTAGGGTTAAATTGGGGGTTGCCAGAGAGCCTATTCTGCACTGTATCTTAATAAATAAATAAAAAATAAAATCCATACACACCACATCCGCTGCTCTACCTTCATCAATTTGTTTTGTCACTTCCTAATCTGACTATTTATTCAAAGCTCAAAGTAAATGTATTATCAGAGTACATATATGTCACCACATACAACCCTGAGATTCATTTTCCAGGCTAGTTATTCCTTATGTTCTGGCTAGTTGACCATATGTGCCCATATCAGTCACTCATTTTTCAACAGTACACAATGACAAATATGCTGTTGGCTGTAAAGCACTATACGGTCTTGAGTGGAAATGCTTCATAAGTAGTTTTTTCCCCCTTTTTTTATAGTAGTTCATTGCATTCAAAGGATTCAAAGTGTGTATAAATTATACAACCTTGAGATTTGTCTGCTTACAGGCAGCCACAAAGCAAGCAACCCGAAAGAACCCAACTTTAAAAAAAAGACCAATGCTCAATGTGTGGAGGAAGAGGGAAAAAAAACACAAATCATGCAAACAGCATATCATCAGGATAGCATAGAGCATGGAACAGGCACTTTGGCCCACAATGTCTGTGCTGAACACAATACCTGATTAAACTAAATGTTTTCTGCCTGCACATGACCTATACCCTGTCTTATATATTCAAGTGTCTATTTAAAAGCCACTACTGTATCTGCTTCCATCACTATCCTTACCAGCTCGTTTCAGGTACCTACCACCCTGTGTAATAACAAACCTGCTCCACACCTCCTCTGAACTCTCCCATCTCACCTTTAATGCACATTCTCCACTTTTCCCTTGCACATTCCTCTCACCCCTCACTGCCTAATACTCCTTCACCAGTCAATTTTAAATGGAATTGGATAACTTTTGTAACCCTTTTAACCCTACTTTATAAATGTGCCACCAAAACAGTTTTCTTGACTGACGTTCCTTGTTCAGCTGGTCCAGTATGTGTTGGATAGGAAGTTTCGTGACCCAGAATTCTCTCACATTCTCTTGGCACGAACTTGCCTCCATTCACTCTCTGCACATCTACCCCTGACTGCTTGCTGTATCTGCAATTCCTTCAGAGAGAGAGAGATCAAGCAAAATAATTGGAAGGTGGTACTAATTAGATACAAGGGGTGAAGGTAGGGACAGGCAAAACAAAAAGACAGGATCAAGCCAAAGCCAGCAAGCCGTTTTTGCAATAGGGTTGGTATGAAGCAACAGAGCAGCATAAAAGCCAAAAATAACCCAAAAGGATACAAAGTTGATGTGGAAAAATTTAAAACAAACATTGAAGATTGTGGGAGAGAGAAGAAATCTCTCTAAAAAGGAAGAAAGAAAAGCTTCAAATGTCTGCTATCTGTATTTTTTCCCTCTACCTCTGCGATGCCTCCTGGTTTCTTTCTCTCCTTTGCACTCTGAGTCCATCTGCCTTCTTCCCTCCCCCCACAGCTGCGTCTTGCTTGCCAGCAGTCTCTGCCCTGCCTCCTGTGTGACATGCTGAGGCTTTGGTAATGTAGCACTGATACAGTCTATCCACCAATAATTTGATCGGCGGGGATGTGTTCCAGCATGCGTTGTGTGCAGTAGCTTGTCAAGAGCATAAGAAGAGTAAGCTGAAAATAAATGCTTGTTAAATTGAGAGGAGTAAGAGAGAATGACCCGGTTTAACAGCATTTGAGGCAGGGTGGTGGGGGGGGGGAGTTGATGCTCATGGTGGGGGTGTCAGCTTGCTGTGTGAGTCACACAGTTGTTCTAACCTTGTAATTCTTGAGAGCCAAGATGACAACCAGTAAAAGAGGTTTGGGTAAGCATAGAGTATATTAAAAAAAGATTCACCCCCCCCCCAAAAAAAAACAGGCTATTTTTAAACTCCTGACCTCTGGAGCACAGCTTCATTTGGGTTGTGTACCAGATAACTAACACATTTAACTCTATGTTTCAGACCCTCCAGGCATCTTGAAGCGTTTCAAAACTAACAGGCACTTTTCACTTTCCAGTTCTAATTGTTTAGCCTTCTTGAATACAACAGTATCCAAAAATCCATAATATAATTCTAGAGTCGAGCTGATTTGAGTTTTCCTTTTGGAAGGATACTGTTCAGATTTCAGTAACTTTTCCCTCCTCTTCCAGTAGCTGTTGAATCTCTTCAGTATACCTGATGGGGTGAATTGTCCCTGTAATGGTGCAGCCTCCTTTCTAAGTTGCACATAGAAACCAGTCTTCTCTCCCTGGACTCTGTCTACGTTTCTTCCTGCCTCAGGAAAAGAATCAAAGAACCGTCCCACCCTGGATGTTCTCTCTTCTCCCCAACCCCCACCCCATGGACAGAAGGAACAAAAACTTGAGAGCATGTGCTGCCAGGCTTAAGAACAGCTTCTAGGAATCGAGAATGGACTTCTTGTACATTAAAGGTGAATTTAATGCTCCTGGAGTACTGTGTGCAGTTCTGGTCTCAATACTTGAGGAAAGGTGTACTGGCTTTGGAGGTTCACCAGGTTGATTGCAGGGATGAAGGGGTTAACCTATGAGGAGAGATTGAGTGGCCTGGGACTATGCTCTCTGGAGTTCAGAAGAATGAGAGAGGATCTTAAAGAAACATACAAAATTTTGAAAGGCATAGATAAGATAGAAGCAGGAAAGTTGTTTCCATTGGTAGGTGAGACTAGAACTCGGGGACATTGCCTCAAGATTCAGGGGAGAAGATTTAGGACAGAGATGAGGAGAAACTGTTTTTCCCAGAGAGTGGTGAATCTGTGGAATTCTCTGCCCAGGGAAGCAGTTGAGGCTTCTTCACTAAATATATTTGAGATACAGTTAGATATGCTTTTACATAGTAAGGGAATTAAGGGTAATGGGGAAAAGGCAGGTAGATGGAGCTGAGTTTACGGACAGATCAGCCATGATCTTATTGAATGGCGGGGCAGGCTTGATGGGCTGGATGGCCTACTCCTGCTCCTATTTCTTATGTTCTTATTCTCTACCTTGTCATGGTCTTACTGTCTACCTGCACTGCACTTCTACTGAAACCGTAACGCTATGTTTTACCTTCTATTTTCAGTGTTCACTTGTACTAAAAGTTGGATTAGCTTTATTTGTCACATATGCATTGAAACATACAGGAAAATGCATTGTTTGCATTAAATCAAATCAGCGATCATTGTGCTGGGCAGCCCACAGATGTCGTCACACTTTCGATGCCAATAAAGCATCCCCTCAATTGAACAACACTAACTGTACATTTTTGGAATGTGGGAGGAAACCAGAGCATGTGGAGGAAACCCACGGGGTCTCGGGGAGAACGTACAAACTCCTTACAGACAGTGGCGGGAATTAGACCCCAATCTTGCAGTTGGCGCTGTAAAGTGATTGTGCTCACTGCCACTACCATGCTGCCCCAATGCGCGACTATTTCCATGTACAGTGGATTTCCGTTTAACTGAGCTGCTTATTTCGGCAACTCTTAAAGAACAAAAACTAATAGAGAAAGTTGCGCATGTAACTATGCATGTAAGTATGTGACTTAGTTGGGGCAAGGGTCTCTTGCCAAACAGGTCCTAACTAGTAAATCACAGACATGAGAAAACCTGCAGATGCTGGTGTCACTGCTGTGCACATGTGTTGCTGTTAGATGCTACACAGTGCTCAGAGCGAACAGTTTTTAAATAATGTCAGTCATGTGCATTTGTGTTCAAAAAGCAGTGATTTTTGTTACTGATAATTGGCCAGAAATAAGCAGTAAGATAATTCTGAACTCTTTTGCTCACTGTGGTTTCAAGTATTCAGGCTTGGACATGGCAGAAACGGCCAGAGGTGAAAATGAAATGATTTCACTACTTCAGCAAGTTAAGCACTATGAAGAATTTGAAGGTATCGACAATCATCTTGAATGTTACAATGAAAATGAAAATTTGGAGAATGCAATCGTTGATACCATTGTAGTAATGAATGCAGTCCATTATCTGCATTAGGTGTCTGCTCTGATTTTGTTCATTGCATACACTAGACAAATTCCTCCGCCAATAACTATTAGGAACTAAGAGACTTTATAGTACTGCAGTACTACTGGTAGTGTTCTAATATGTTTTACATTTCATTTAAATATGTAATTCGTTGCTCGGTTTGTCTTTTATATACCTTTTTAACTATTTCTATGAAACCATAAACCATAGAAACCATGGAAACTACAGCACAGAAACAGGCCTTTTGGCCCTTCTTGGCTGTGCCGAACCATTTTCTGCCTAGTCCCACTGACCTGCACACGGACCATATCCCTCCATATACCTCCCATCCATGTATCTGTCCAATTTATTCTTAAATGTTAAAAAAGAACCCGCATTTACCACCTCATCTGGCAGCTCATTCCATACTCCCACCACTCTCTGTGTGAAGAAGCCCCCTCTAATGTTCCCTTTAAACTTTTCCCCCCTCACCCTTAACCCATGTCCTCTGGTTTTTTTCTCCCCTTGCCTCAGTGGAAAAAGCCTGCTTGCATTCACTCTATCTATACCCATCACAATTTTATATACCTCTATCAAATCTCCCCTCATTCTTCTCCGCTCCAGGGGATAAAGTCCTAACCTATTCAACCTTTCTCTGTAACTGAGTTTCTCAAGTCCTGGCAACATCCTTGTAAACCTTCTCTGCACTCTTTCAACCTTATTTATATCCTTCCTGTAATTTGGTGACCAAAACTGAACACAATACTCCAGATTCGGCCTCACCAATGCCTTATACAACCTCATCATAACATTCCAGCTCTTATACTCAATACTTTGATTAATAAAGGCCAATGTACCAAAAGCTGTCTTTACGACCCTATCTACCTGTGACGCCACTTTTAGGGAATTTTGTATCTGTATTCCAGATCCCTCTGTTCTACTGCACTCCTCAGTGCCTTACCATTAACCCTGTATGTTCTACCTTGGTTTGTCCTTCCAAAGTGCAATACCTCACACTTGTCTGTATTAAACTCCCTCTGCCATTTTTCAGCCCATTTTTCCAGCTGGTCCAAGTCCCTCTGCAGGCTCTGAGAACCTTCCTCACTGTCTACTACACCTCCAATCTTTGTATCTTGCTGATCCAATTTACCACATTATCATTCAGATCATTGATATAGATGACAAATAACAATGGACTCAGCACTGATCCCTGTGGCACATCACTAGTCACAGGCCTCCACTCAGAGAAGCAATTCTCTACCACCACTCTTTGGCTTCTTCCATTGAGCCAATGTCTAATCCAATTTACCACCTGTCCATGTATACCTAGCGACTGAATTTTCCTGACTAACCTCCCATGCGGGACCTTGTCAAAGGCCTTACTGAAATCCATGTAGACAATATCCACTGCCTTCCCTTCATCCACTTTCCTGGTAACCTCCTCGAAAAACTCCAATAGATTGGTCAAACATGACCTACCATGCACAAAGCCATGTTGACTCTCCCTAATAAGCCCCTGTCTATCCAAATCCTTGTAGATTCTGTCTCTTAGTACTCCCTCCAATAATTTACCTACTACCGACGTTAAACTCACCGGCCTATAATTTCCCGGATTACTTTTCAATCCTTTTTTGAACAACGGAACAACATGAGCCACTCTCCAATCCTCCGGCACTTCACCCGTAGACAGCGACATTTTAAATATTTCTGCCAGGGCCCCCGCAATTTCAACACTAGTCTCCTTCAAGGTCCGAGGGAACACCCTGTCAGGTCCCGGGGATTTATCCACTTTAATTTTCCTCAAGACAGCAAGCACCTCCTCCTTTTCAATCTATACAGTTTCCATGATCTCACTACATGATTCCCTCAATTCCATAGACTTCATGCCAGTTTTCTTAGTAAATACAGACGCAAAAAACCTATTTAAGATCTCCCCCATTTCCTTTGGTTCCACACATAGCCGACCACTCTGATCTTCAAGAGGACCAATTTTATCCCTTACAATCCTTTTGCTAATTTGGCTAATTTTGACAGCTGCTTAATTGGGCCAAAATGTCCTGTTTCCAATGTCCCAATTCACCAGAATCCACGATATTTTTGTTTTGAAATAATCTGTATGAATAGCTTGCAAAGCTAAGTTTTTCACTGCATCTTGGTACATGTTATACCAATATCATGTCCTGTTTCATGGCACTATTGTTCCTTTAGAATCAGATGGTGAACTGTGCTTTGCCTCAGTGGTGGCCATCTGTAAGCACAGTGTTCTGAATATGGCACTTTAGTTTCAAGGGGATTCTTGTCTTTTGTCTGTCTCATAGCTGAACTTAAGCAAGTTGTCGCTCTGCCACATTGCATTTTCCAGCTGGAAGCAAACTGTTCTGTTGGAACAAGATTGCGGGTGAGAGATGGTGTCTGGTGGCAGATTCCTGCTGGTTTACCTAAATCATTTTCCATTGAATGGATCATGTTGCAATTAATTCTTTGGTAAATTCCTAGTGGAGGACTGCATTCTGTTCCGGACTGTATACTGCTTCTCAGAGAAAAGTATAACAGACTTGGAGAGACCCCAGCTGGATTCATGTAGTCATAGTCATACTTTATTGATCCCGGGGGAAATTCGTTATCGTTACAGTTGCACCATAAATAATTAAATAGTAATAATACCATAATAATTAAATAGTAATATGTAAATTATGCCAGGAAATAAGTCCAGGACCAGCCTATTGGCTCAGGGTGTTTGACCCTCCAAGGGAGGAGTTGTAAAGTTTGATGGCCACAGGCAGGAATGACTTCCTATGACGCTCTGTGTTGCATCTCGGTGGAAAGAGTCTCTGGCTAAATGTACTCCTGTGCCCAACCAGTACATTATGTAGCGGATGGGAGACATTGTCCAAGATGGCATGCAACTTGGACAGCATTTTCTATTCAGACACCACCGTCAGAGAGTTCAGTTCCATCCCCACAACATCACTGGCCTTACGAATGAGTTTGTTGATTCTGTTGGTGTCTGCTATCCTTAGCCTGCTGCCCCAGCACACAACAGCAAACATGATCGCACTGGCCACCACAGACTCGTAGAACATCCTCAGCATCGTCCGGCAAATGTTAAAGGACCTCAGTCTCCCCAGGAAATAGAGACGGCTCTGACCCTTCTTGTAGACAGCCTCAGTGTTCTTTGACCAGTCCAGTTTATTGTCAATTCGTATCCCCAGGTACCTGTAATCCTCCACCATGTCCACACTGACCCCCTGGATGGAAACAGGGGTCACCGGTACCTTAGCTCTCCTCAGGTCTACCACCAGCTCCTTAGTCTTTTTCACATTAAGCTGCAGATAATTCTGCTCACACCATGTGACAAAGTTTCCTACCGTAGCCCTGTACTCAGCCTCATCTCCCTTGCTGATGTATCCAACTATGGCAGAGTCATCAGAAAACTTCTGAAGATGACAAGACTCTGTGCAGTAGTTGAAGTCCGAGGTATAAATGGTGAAGAGAAAGTGAGACAAGACAGTCTCCTGTGGAGCCCCAGTGCTGCTGATCACTCTGTCGGACACACAGTGTTGCAAGCACACGTACTGTGGTCTGCCAGTCAGGTAATCAAGAATCTGTGACACCAGGAAAGCATCCACCTGCATCGCTGTCAGCTTCTCCCCCAGTAGAGCAGGGCAGATGGTGTTGAACGCACTGGAGAAGTAAAAAAACATGACCCTCACAGTGCTCGCTGGCTTTGCTGAAATGTCCGAAGGTATAGTTGGACCTGGACTTTTATAGCTGATATATCATCTCTTTCCCCTGGTTCCCTAGATGTAAGGTTCTGCATTCTATGCCACCTTGACACAGTAGGATTTCACATTTGAAAGATTGCTTTAACAGGACGACCAGGTCAAGATACCCGCCTTCAGTTACTTGTTACAGCCCAGATTGGAACAGACTCAGTTCAACAAAGACCCTGTCACGTCTTTTGGCTGACCACAAACATCATTGGCTGTTGCTTTGTAATTAACCTGAGCTTCATTGTCTAGGCTTTAACCTAGATGTGCATCAGGGGCTTGAGTACATGCCAGGAATGTTATGGCCATTTGCTGCATAGTGGAATAAGAGTAAGAGCCCAATCTGAGAATTATTCCTCTGTTGCACAAGTACATCTCTCTTGAACTCCACTCCTTCCAGATTTATGTTATTTAGAAGGCTCCCTATCCAATTTGATTATGAAGTGCAAGACCATAAGTACACCATTTTTGTGCTGACTGCGATGCCAAATGAATCCCATCTGTCTACAAATGATCCATAATCCTCCATTTCCTACATGTTCTTGTGCCTATATAAATGCTTTTTAAATGCCTCTATTGGGTCGATATCACTATTAGTCATGGCAGTGTGTTTCAACCACTCTCTGTGTAACAGCTCTTTAAACTTTCCCCTCTCACTTTAAAGTTATGCCCTCTAGTATTTGACACTCTACCCTAGGACAAGACTATCTATCTTACCTGGCCTCTCATATTTTTGTAAATCTCTGTTGGGTTAGCCCCAATGGGTCAGAGAAAACAGTGCAAGTTTGTCCAACCGTTCCTTATAGTTTATACTCTCTAATCCAGGCAGCATCCTGCTGAACCACTTTGGAACCCTCCATAATCTTCACATCCTTCCTGTAATGGGATGAAAATGTGCGGGGAATTCTTGCGTTCACTTCTGTTGATTACTTTTTGCTACAGTTTAATCTTTTCACTTAATCTGCTGATGCCACTGGCTGGCATTTTTGTCGCTCAGAGTAGCAATGGCAATCTTAGATAATTAGCTATACTTTGCATATTCAAAGTTGAACAAATATGTTAAGTGATTGAGGTTTGATTACAAATTCTTGTGAAAAACCATTAGTCACTTCCCACTAATGAGACTACTTCCCCACTGTTCCTACATGCACTCTGCTGTTACTTGATTTCCTTACAAAATAAATCATTTGCCTTAAATTAAATGAAGTTTAACATCAGCAGTCATTGTTATGATGTGTGAGAGCTTGCAGTACTCACATTAGTTGTCATGTCTATTATAGGAATTTCAAAGCCACTTCAATTACTGTAAAAATCTTTTGGAACGTGCTTGGGTGATGACGTTCTGTGTCACTATATAAAATGCTTTTTGGGAATCCAGGTAATTAACTTCCTTGTTTACTGTTTAGTTACCTTTGTTAAGAAGTATCAGTCAGGTTCCTCAAGCAAGACCAAACACCACAAATCAATGCTGGTTCTCTGATTAGTTTTAGATTTTAGGTCATCCTGTCCTTAACTTGAGTAATATTTTGACAACTTGCTAAATTCCCCAATATATATCGCACAATTTATTCAAATTGTGGAGTGTCCTTTGCATTTTTCCAAAGGAAGGAACATATTCTGAATTAAGGAATTTTTGAAAAGGTTAATAAAGTCAAAGTAAATTTATTATCAAGGTACGTATATGTCACCATATAAACACCTTGAGATTCAATTCCTTGCAGGAATTTACAGTAAAAAAACTAAAGCACTTGCAATGTTGTCACCTGCCAAGATGAAAACTCCAGGATGGAACCAGCTAGTCCTTGGAAATGTTTAATGACATTATTTTCTTCACCTTTGCTGCAGTGTTTATATCAGTTTTGGTGAGCCCTTCCTGTTCCTAGTTTAAGATTAATATCCAGCCTGTTATCTTCTTCCTCCACTGTAAGTAGTGACAACAAAGAAGTTACTCAGTTATTTAGAAGATTTGCCTGGTATTCTGTAGGTAGTAAATGGAAATGAAAACAACTGGAAAACTGAAATAAAAACAAAGAATGGTGTAAACATTCAGTGGGTCAGACAACACCTTTTGTCAGTACTGAGAAAACAAGCTTGCTGTGTTGCTATGTCCAGTCCCTGAATTCTGACGCAGAAGGCAATTTCACCCAAGTCAAAAATTCTGGCAGAGGTTTCATGCTTTCTACTTTCAAAAATTGCATTGTCTACCATTTCCTTATTTTCACATGCTATAATATGTCTCAAGGTAGTCAGCTTACTCTTGAATAACTTGTTTCTGATATATTTGTAAAATTTTGTGTTTTTTAATATTATTGTTTTGTGTCTTATACAGTTTTATCACATTGTGGTGTTCTCTTCAAGAATGTGGGATCTGGACAAGTTTTTGCATTTAAAAAAGTATTTTCCCTTTTGTATCGTTCCTTTCCCTTTAAGATATTTATTCATTAATTGCAGTTACTTTGGCATAAACTGGTTTGATATGATGCTAAATTCTTATATAGGTATCTCCCACTGATCTGTCATTTTACCCTGGAATGGATTAGTCCAGTTTACAACCGTGTACTGATTTACTAAAGCTAGTAACAGGCAGTTATTTCTTGCTTATAGATTGGTGCATAAATACTTATCAGCACCCTTTGGAGATAGTAAGTGGTGCTTGTTCTTAGAGTCATAGTCATGCAACACTACAGCACAGAAACAGGCCCTTTGGCCCATCTAGTCCATGCTGAACTATTAATCTGCCTAGTCCCATCGACCTGCACCTGGACCTTAGCCCGCCATACCTGTCCTATCCATGTACCTATCCAAATTTCTCTTAAGTATAGAGTGTTGATTGGGCCAGGAGTGCTCAGGATAATATTGGATTTCCCTGTTTCAAGTACCAATTTGTTGTTTTTTCTCACCATGGGGACCATTCTGCTTCAGTTTTTTTTCCTTTTTTTACCCCTCTGTTCCCAATATCTATTTTTAAAATGCAAACATTGTGAACTTTGATCTGCACCCTATTACAAACAATCCCCCTGTTCTCTCCACCCTCACCCTCTGCCATGTACAATAGTCTTGTCTCTTCTCTTTTTTTCCAGTTCCGAAGAAGGATTTTTGACTCAAACCTTTTGACTGTTTCTTTCCCACTGATGCTGTCTAACCGGCTGAGTGCTTACAGAATTTTCTGGTTTTGATTTGCGTTTTAATGACAATCTGATAGTTTCATGATCACCATTACCAATATCAGTTGCTTATTTTGCAATTGCATTTACATTCCTCAGCTGCTGTGGCTGAACTTGGTTTCGAACCTTTGTATTGTTACTCTGCAAACTAGACCACTGCAGTGTTATTTCCTTACTGACATGTGTGGAGTTCGCCCAGGCTCCAGGATTTGCCAGTTGTCCGATGGAGGGAAAGGGGCTGGGGGAAGCCTAATCTCCTTTGGGTCTTGGCTGGAGGGAGAGGATGTGGGCAAGAAAAAGAATTATTACTGTTTGACCTTCATGTTTTGTCTCAAATGTTATGTTTTCTCCTGAACCATATGTCAATTCAAACCTATAAGAGCAGATATTTGAATTACAGGTAAGAAACGGGCTATTTGGTCCCTCACATTTGCTACCACATTCGATGTGAATGTCAGTTTTGCTGCAGGATTCCCATATCCCTGATATACTCAATTTCAAAAGATTATGAACACTCTGCACTCATCACCACTGCATCTTATAATTACATTACTCTCATTTGAAAGCATCTGGTTTATACCTAATCTTGTCCATTAACCAATCTTCTTCGGCTCTTCAGAGTGGTAGCGTAGTAGCTGGCACAACACTTTACAGTACTGGTGATCCTGGCTTCATTTCCTGCCCTGGTAAGGAGTTTATACATTCTCCCCATGACCATATTGGCTGTTCCGGTTTCCTCCCACGTTCCAAAGACACAATTGGTCATTGTAAATTGTCCTGTGATTAGGCTCGGATTAAATGGGGGATTGAAAAGCAGAAAGGGCCTATTCCACACTGAATCTGAATGAATAAAAAGAACTAAATTTGATTCTGAAGTAATTTTCTGATTGTGGGTCAATGATCCATTCCTTGCAATGTTTTATTGCGCATTGTTGGAAATACTCAGCAAGTCAGACAGCATTTTGCGGAGAGAAACAAAGTTAAAGTTTCCTTTCAGTGATCCTTCATCAGACCCTTGATAATTGACCTGAGATGTCTGTTCTGTTTTACTCTTAACAGATGTTGTAAAACCCACCGAATTCCTCCCACACTTTTTAAATTTTATTTCACATTTCGAGTATCTGCAGTTTGCCAGTTTTCAATTACGTGTTATCTCTTTCATTTCTGTTTGCATGCCCTCATTCCACTCACTATCAGCTGACAGGTGAAGGGGAGGATACAGTTTTTGCTTTCAGTATTGAGTCAGCTGGAAAGGTTATTGGAAAATATCTCCAGACTGGTGCTGAGTTTGAGATTGGAGAGGAGTTGCTGTTATTTTTTTTTTGGTAATGTGACTGAAGTCGGTGTAGTTGAACTTTTCCTGATCTTGGAGCTGGTTTGTTCCCAACTCCTGTTCTGCTCATGATGTCCTGAGAGAATGCAGCAGACGGGCTAATGTGGAGTGTTGAAACTCTGGGACCTGGTCCAATAAGATTGTGTAAGATTATAAACAGGAATTATAAGTAACTTTAAGTAGAAAAACCACTGGGCATTTACTTAGTGATGACATCACAATCTTTTGCTTCCAATTCCCTCAAACCTAACCCTAACCCTATTTCAGTAGCCTCCAGCCATTGCTTCTATTGTTTTTCTTTCCAGAGTGGACTCTTATCTGGCTTTAGTGTTTTATTAATGCTGTTTCAGAGATAAGTAATATTCAAAGCACGAGAGTGGAAATCCCCTGTCTACCTTGCCTCAGTGTCTCATCTGAGAGATAGTATTTTCTGTTACATTTCAAGTTCAAGTTTATTATAGGCAGACGTGCATAGAGTATCAATGTCATGAAAATTCGCTTTTTGCAGCAACAGCACACTACATTACAAACATGACAAACGCAAGTTAACGTAAACTTGAACCAATATAAATTATACATAACTCACACATAATCAAATAAAAACAACAGTACAAACATAATGACGATTATGTTTACACACTGCTCACAGGAACAGGGAACCAAAAACTGGAGGGATAGTTTTAAGGGAAGAGGGGAAAGGTTCAAAAGACACCTGAGGAGAAATTTCCCGAGTGGTGGGTGTATAGACTGTGCTGCCAGAGGGAGTGGCTGAGACAGGTACAATGACAGTCTTTAATTGGACAGGTAGATAGAGAGGAAAGGTTTAGAAAATATGCCAAGCTTAGATGGGCATCTTACTTGGCATTTGGAAGTTGGGCTGAAGGGCCCGTTTCCTTGTTGTAAATATCTACGACATTAAGGGAGAGGGAGAGATGGTAGGCTTTTCAGATTGGTTCCAGAACCTGATTGCAGTGGGGTAGAAGCTGCTTTGTACCTTGAGATGTGGACTTTCAGGCTCCTGTACCTTCTGGCTGGTGGCAGCATCAAGAAGAGGGAATGGCCACGATGGGCGATGGATGTCGCCTTCCCAAGGCATTGCCTTTTATAGACGACCTTGATGGCAGGGAGAGCAGTACCCACGATGGAGCAGGCCGGGTCCATTATTGTCAGTAGCCTCTTGTGTTCTCGTGCACTGGAGTTTCTATGGCGGGCTGTGCCAGGAAAAGTCAGTATGCTTTCCACAGTAGCCATACAATCGTAATGTTATAGAGCACTACAGCTCAGAAACAGGCCCTTTGGCCCATCTGCAATTCTGCCTAATCCCATTGACCACACCCCTCCCATTCATGTGTTTATCTAAACTTCTTGTAAAAGTTGAAATCAAATCTACATCCACAATTTCTGCTAGCAGCTCGTTCCACACTTTCAGGTGAAGCTCAGTAGCAGATTGTCAGGGTCTTTGATGACGTGCTGAATCTCATTAAACTTCCTAAGTATAGATGCTGGCGTACCTTCTTCACGGTTGCATTTATGTGCTGGGTCTAGGGTAGGACCTCAGGAATTCTTACACCCAGGAGCTGGAAGCTTCTCAGCCTTTTTCACCACAGACTCTTCAATGAGGACTGGTGTTCCCCTGACTTCCCCATCCACAGCCAGCCCCCGATGTGGTGATCCTCTTGTAATGGTACATCCAATTTCTCAGTGCTCCCCTCGGGTCACTGCTCCAAAACTGCAACACTTCCTTAACATTGGAGATCCTACGGCAGCGCTTACGCAAGGCTGCATTTGTGCCGCCGAAGGGGATATTTGTGGGTGGCATGGTGGCGTAAAGCTTTTACAGTGTCAGTGGTTGTTGATCGGGGTTCAGTTCCCAACGCTGCCTGTAAGGAGTTTGTAAGTTCTTCCATGAACACGTGGGCTTCCTGCTGGTACTGTGGCTTCATCCTGCATCCCAAAGATGTATGGTTAAGGTTAGTGAGTTGGGGGCATGCTACGTTGCCGCCGGAAATGTGGTGATGCTTGTGCGTTGCCCAACACGATCGCTAATCTGATTTCAAAGTTCAAAGTCAATTTATTATCAAAGTACGCACATGTCACCACATACAACCCTGAGACGCATTTTCTTGCAGGTATATTCAATAAATCAAATACCTGTAATAGAATCAATGAAAGACCACACCAGTAGGGCGGACAACCAGTGTGAAAAAGGGAACAAACTGGAAATACAGCAAGAAAGAATTAATATTAATAAATAAATAAGCAATAACTATCGAGAACATGAGATGAAGCGTCCTTGAAAGAGAGTCCATGGGTTGTGGGAACAGTTCAGCGATGGGGAAAGTACAGTTGAGTGAAGTTATCCCCTCTGGTTCAGGAGCCTGATGGTTGAAGGGTAATAACTGCTCCTGAACCTGCTGGTGTGAGACCTGAGGCTCCTATACCACCTTCTTCCATGTTGATGTGCTCAATGGAGGGGAGGGCTTGACCCATGATGGACTGGGCTGTATCCACTGTTCTTTGTAGGATTTTCCATTCATGGGCACTGGTGTTCCCGTACCAGGCTGTCGTGCAGCCAGTCAGCATGCTCTTCAACACTTCTATAGAAGTTTGTCAAAGTTTTAGATGTCATGCTGAATCTTTGCAAACTCCCAAGGATGTGGAGGTGCTGCCGTGCTTTCCTCGCAATTGCTCTTAACATGCTGGGCCCAGGACAGGCCCTCTGAAATAAAACCGAGGAATGTGAAGTTGCTGACTCTCTCCACCTCTGACCCTGATGAAGATTGGCACATGGACCACTGGTTTCTTCCTCCTGAAGTCAGTAATCAGCTCCTTGGTCTTGTTGACATTGAGTAGGAGATTATTGTGGTACCACTCAGCTAGATTTTCAATTTCTCCCCTACAAGCTGATTTGTCACCACCTCTGATTTAGCGTACGACACTGGTGTCGTCAGCAAATTAAATATGGCATTGGAACTGTGCTTAGCCACAAACGACGCAGACTGATTTGACGCAGGTGGTGCATTTCAATGTTCCCATGTACACATGACAAATAAAGCTGATCTTTTATCTTTTAAAATCTTTGTATCTGTAGGGAATTTGTGCCTACTTCCTGAGGCCCACTGCTGAGAGGGTGTATCTAATGAGGTTCACAGAAGGTCTGGATTTGTGGAGGTTCCAGAACTCTAGGCTGAAGGCTGTCCTGGAACTCTTGAGTTTGAGAGTGCCGTTATTTATCATGCACACTTGGAAATGCAAAAGCAAATCTGTCTTAAGCATGCAGTTAGGTTTTAAATCCACTGCATTAGAGCAGTTGCTTGACTCCTCAGTCAGCATGATCTGTGCCCGGGTTCCCAACGGTCGTAAAGCTCAAGTGATTCGTGAGAAATCCATCCTTTTGAAGTGATTGTGTGTTTGTTGCAGGGCTGAAAAGGGATTGTGTTCAGAGTGTGCTGGATAAGCCTCCCAACAATACTCTGAGCTGTAACACAACTCATTCATAGTTTCCTATTGCTCTATTAGCCAGCACGTCTGAACAAATAGTAATGCTTTCATATGTGAGCATAGAATTTGTTCCAAAGAGCAGGGACGGTGCCAACTCTCCAATCCTGCTGTGTGTATCGCTGCAGATGCCCAGTTCCTGCTGTTTAGTCCAAAAGTCTGGGCAAACAGCAATAACCCAACCATTCTATAAGTTCCAATGTAAAGTAGGTAGTCTCATCATGGATTGCCCATTGTTGAAGCTTGCATTAGCCCTCTTCCCTTTCTTCCTTGGAGTTCCCGGCTTTCTTCCCACCTTAGCTCGTTGCGAGGTGGAATCAGGGTGCAGTGATTAGCACTGCGACCTCAGAGTAACAGAGATTGTGCTCAGTCCTGATCGCGGGTGCTGATTTTGTGCCGTTTGCATGTTGTCGTCTTTAACATGTGGGTTTCTTCCCACTTGTACTAGCTTGCTCCTGTATTCCGGAAAACGTGCTGCTAGTAGGTCAAAAGGCCACTGTAAAATAGGTGAATGAGGGCAAAATTGTTGGATGGAGCGAATGATCTTGAGAGAGAATGAGGACTGGGAAATGTGGGGCTGATAGGAGTGGCCATACCCTCATCGGGACAAGTAATGTCACGAGCAGTATCAGTACGACAGCTGAACTTGACACCTTCCTTGCTTATTGACCTCCACCTCTGCCACGTTCGGAGGCAGATGGCTGCTGCTACCTTCTGCCTTTGGAGGCAGTGGAGCAAATTAGTCAGACTCCCCAGTCTGTTGGCTTTTATTGAAAGGTTACTATTAACCCCAGGTTCTGGTTAGTGAGGAGTGAAGGGAGCATGGCTGGGACATTCGGGTATGGGCATATGATTCAGTATGTGTGCATTTAACTTAAGATGAGGCTGAACATGGGTAAGTGTTCATGGTATCACGTTTGAAAAGGGAACAGGAGATTACTTTATTTTAAAATGAAATTATGAATGGTGCAGGGAACCAAAGGGATCTGGCAATGCAAATACGCAGACTAATTAAAGATGATGAGGTCATCAAAATTGAGCTGAACGTGAAGGTTTATTTCCACTGTTAAACAGTTGAAAGTACAGGAGCTATACTAAGCATGAATCAAACCTTTTTTTAGATTATAGGGTGTATTGTGAGTTTTCCTGGTCAAAATATAAATTATTTGCAAGGTTATGTTTCAAGAAGGCAATAGAATAGAGGGTCATGCTGTTGTATAAATAAAAGGAAAAAAGTTAAAACTTAACTATGCTTTTGTTAGACTTGTTTCTGCAATGTATGCAGTGTGTATTGGAGCTGGTGTGTCTATGCAAAATTTGATGTGCTAAGATGTTGCGTATTGAATCAAAATCAGGTTTAATATCTCTGGCATATGTTGTGAAGTTGGTTGTTCTGTAGCAGTACAATGCAATATATAATAAATTTTCTAAATTACAATCATAAGTATAGATTAAAAAATAAATTAAGTGAGTACTGCAAAAGGAGAGGAAAAAATACTGACATAGTGTTCATGGGTTCATTGCTAATTCAGAAATCTGATGGCGGAGGGGAAGAAGCTGTTCCTGAAACATTGGGTGTGTGTGTTCAGGTCCCTGTACCACCTCCAATGAGAAGAGGGCATGTCCTGGGTGAAGGGGGTCCTCAAAGATGGATTCTGCCTTTTTGAGGTATCTCCTGTTGGAGATGGTCCCAGATGCCAGGGAGTCTAGTGCTCATGATGGAGCTGGCTGAGTTTACAACTTCCTGCAGCTTTTTCCGGTCCTGTGCAGTGGCCCTTCCATGCCAGTCAGAGATGCAACCAGTTAAAATGCTGTCCATGCAACATCTGAAGAAAGCTGCAAGTGTCTTCCATAAAAATTCTCCTCAAATTTCTAATGAACTATAGCCGCTGTTGTGCCTTCTTTGTAATTGCATCAGTATGTTGGGCCGACAATAGATCCTCAGAGATGTTGACACCAAGGAACAGGAAACCTCTCACCCTTTCCACTTCTGAATCCTAGACGAGGACTGGTGTGTGTTCCCTCAGCTTCCCCTTCCTGAAGTCCACAATCAATTCTTTGATCTGACTGACATTGAGTGTAAGGTTGTTGCTGTGACACCACTCAGCCAACTCAATATGTCGCTCAATCTGTATATGATTGTACAAATCAATTTGTGTGTGTCTGTCTTTGTGGCTGTCCCTGTGACTCTTGTGTGTGTGTGTGTGTGTGTGTATTTGTCTCTCCGTTTCTCTGACACCCTCTGTCATATGACTGAAAGCCTGTGAAGCTGTTTGTGGTTTTGATGGCAGTGATTTTTAGGATGTGTCTGCCAGCTATTTATTCTTGTTGGCAAAATGCCCTGGCTACCTCAGAAGATTTCCAGTAAATCTTTTCAATTGGCTGTCAGAGCATTTTAAGTCCAGGGCATTGAGTATGAGGAAGTGGAAAGCAATCAGCTTCCTGCTTTTTCATTTAGTCTGAAGCCAAGTTAATTTATGAAGAACGATGAGTGACTCGTGCATTTGTAAAACAGACCAGGATGGTAAATCATCACTTGGTCATTTGTCCTGGGGCAACCTGGTTGTAGTTTGCTTTGGTATGATGTTGGGCAACTCCTACCTCTGGATAGTTGTGCAGTTCTACAGATCTGGTGTGAGCACTGGGAGGGATTGCATTCATATCTGCTGAAAAGTGGTTGGGGTTGGCTGATGATCTGGTGGCTGCAGGGGGGTTAACCA